>NC_058133.1:405613961-405634567 GCF_016433145.1 Gracilinanus agilis | reverse complement strand
TCTCTCTCTCTCTCTCTCTCTCTCTCTCTCTCTCACACACACACACACACACACACACACACACACACACACATACACACACAAAAGCAGGGTCATAATTTCTCAACTTGCCTTAATGATAATTCTATTTTTCATTCTTTGATCAAAACAAACAGTGAGGAAGTAGTTGCTGGGGTAGAAATTATGGGAGACTGGAGAGGAAGTGACCACTGTATATTTAGAATTTGTAAAAGAAGAGAGGAAAGGAAGGCATAGTCTTATGGGCCTCTTAGATTTGGGAAAAGCAGATTCCAAAGGATTTAGAGAAATATTGTAGGTTAAAATTTTTCAAGGGAAGTCAGCCAAGAAGTAATAAAGACATTTTGAAAATTAAATTCTGCAAGGGCAAAAGAAAACAAAAGGAAAAATTGTAATTAGGAAAAAGGGAACAGTTGTCTGAAGAAAATGATAAAAATGCAGAGGGAACTGATTGCTCAAGTTAGATTCTTTTTTAAGTCACATATAGAACATTAGAAATATATAATAGATAAAGAACACAAGATTTTGATTTTGAGATTATAACATGAAGAAAACTAAGGTTCATAATGATCTGAAGTTGGTGAGAAAACTGAGTAAGAAAGGGATTTTTGGTTTTTTTAAGGTATATTGAAAATTGAAAAATACAAAAAGTTATATTGAAAAAAAAACAACTTCTTGGGGTGAAGATGGTAAAGACAATTGACAACTTAGAGAAGGCAGAGCTGTTGAATCTTTATTTTGCCTCTGTTTTCTCAGTCACAAACAATTATCTCTGGATTGAAGAGGATAGAACAAAAATGACTATTAGGAAGATAAGCAGGAAATAAGAGAAAAGGGTTTTTGACAAGAGTCCTAGATCGTCAGTAGCTCTGGGCAATGCTATAAATATAGCTTACCTAGATTTTAGAAAAATGTTGGACAAAGTCTCTCATAAAATATTCTAGCAGAAAAGATAAGAGGTAAGTGCTTGAGAGTTGTATAATTAGATATCTATGGAACTAGATGAATGTCTACAAATGAAGAGTCATCATTAATAGGTCGATATCAACTTGGAAAGATGAACCTGGAGTACCTCAGGCCAAATAACTTGTTGGCCCTTTACAATTTAATGTTTTTGCCAATGGATTTAAGGCGTAGATGGAACTCAACAAATGTGCAAATGACACAAAGCTGAGAATAATAGTTAACACAATGAAGAGAATTACAAAAATATGATAGCATAGAACATTAAGGCAAATTTAATATGATTAACTCAAAAGGGAAATATTTAAAGTCATAATTTCACAAGTATAAGATGAGATAGATATGACTACATAATAATTTCTTTGAAAAGGTTTAGGAATCAGGACTCATGATGAAAAAAGGCTCTCTACCATCATAGAAAGAACTGATGGAGTCTGAATTCAGATTGAAGCATACCATTCTTTATTTTATTTCCTCCATGGATGTTTCTCTAGTGTAAGTGACATGTGTCCTTTTTTTACAACATAACGAAAATGGAAATATGTATTGTATGATAACACATGTACAATCTATCAATCTATTACTTGCCATCTTAGTGAGGGGGAAGGATTTGGAGAGTAAGAAAATGTGGATCACAAAATGTCAGAAAATGACTATTGAAATTGTATTGACATGTTTAAAAAAAAGTAAATTTAAAGAAGAAAAGATTGGGAAATTTTCCTAGACTAACAGTTCAATTTGAAACTACTATTTTATCTGGAAGTGAATATCTTAAGGTGAATAATCTTAGGATGGTTTCATTAAGAGGAACATAGTGTTTTTATTTAATTAATTGTAATAAATAATAAGTAATTAAGTGATAGTCCCTGAGCAGATCATATATATTATTCTAGGCACCACCACATTTCAGGAAGGGGGATCTCCAAAGAAGAGCAACAAAGGTGGTAAAGGAGCTCAAAATCAAGAATTTGTATCAAATGAAGCAGAGAGATGTTTAGCCTGGAGAAGAAAAGGACGTAAAGAAAACATAACAGTTTTTTTCTAGAATATGAAAGGCCATCATTAGGAAGAGGGATTACATTTATTTTCCTTGGCCCCAGAAAACAGAAATGTAATAATAGGTGGAAGCTGCCAAGTGGCAAATGTAAGCTCAATACAATGAAAAACTTTGCAACATTAGGCCTATCCAAAAGTATATACAATTGTACCAGGGGTATAATGAATTATGGGTTTCAATTAGTTGAGGGTCTTCAAACAAAGACTGGATGGGCATAGAGAAGATTCTTGCACTGGTGTGGATTAGATGAGATTTTGTTATTTATTAGTAAAGATAAACAACAAAACAGAAATAGGGAAAAAACCACAAGCACTGACAGAGATGATCAAAATTAACAGGGAGAGTAGATACGTGAGATAGTGTTTCTAAGGACTAAGAGAATAGGGAAATAAAATAATATAACTTCGAGATGCTAAAGCGCAGAGACTTTAGAAATCACCTAACCATTCATATTTGAGAAATGAAGAAACTATAGTTTAAAGAGATTAAGTCTATTTGTCCAAAATCTTTTTGCTCAAAAGTGGCCATCTGATGATTACCATTCACAAAATCTTCTGTTTTAATGACATCACCTTAGATCAGTGGTTCCCAAGCTTTTTTGGCCTACCGCCCCTTTCCAGAAAAAATATTACTTAGCCCCCTGGAAATTATTTTTTTTAATTTTAATAGCAATTAATAGGAAAGATAAATGCACCTGTGGCCATTACCGCCTCCCTTTATCGCTGCAGCACCCACCAGGGGGTGGTAGCACCCACTTGGGAATCACTGCCTTAGATCTTCAGGGTCTGAGATTGACTATCTTTTAGGAGTGTAGAATATTCTATGATATCAGTTCTATAAAGCCAATATTTTTCTACTCTTGAGATCTCATTATTGATTACGAATACTTTCTATTTTAAGATGTGCTTCTTTAAGTGGGTTTCATAAAACCATGACATAGATGTGGAGGGAATCTTTCAAATCTTCTAATATATCTTCACTTGCAAATGTGAAAATCAGGGTCTAGTAAGGTTAACTAGCTTTCCTTTAAAAATATTTTATTTTTCTCCAATTATATGTAAATCAATTAGCTTTCTTGCAGTTATATAGCTAAATTATGGCAAATCAATGTCTCTAACCCAGATTTGACTGGACACTCACTGCTATTTCCATTATACTATGACAGCAAATATTGCCCAAGCATTGAGGCAAAAAAGAAACAAATAGCCACTCAGTTCCCATGTCAATTGCATTAAATATAACCATGAGTGTTGAAATTGTTTTTACCTTTATTGGTATTCTTAATACCTGGAACAGAGTAAGGGCCTAATAAATGTTCATTGATTAATTGATTAATTGATTAATTGATTAAACAGGGTTGCTAATTATAGCAAAACCTCGTGACATGTTTCAGTGAAAAAACAAAGTTCACCATAAGCACCATTATTTATAGTAAAAATAGGCAAGAACAGGTTAGAGGAGTCTAAATTTTGTTGGGATTATACAACTCAGGCCTACCTAAGCAATTGTTACTTGTAAAAGAACTATTAATTCACTTTTGAAGTTCATGATGTTTAGTTTTATTGTGCTCTTTTTTTCTCTCTCTCTCTTGTTTTTATCAGCTGATCCATCTCATAAAGTCTAATAAACTTACCATATCTCCCATTTCTTTTCTATATTTACACACTTCTAACTTTGATTTGAGCGTTGGAATTAGACTATCCTGTAAAGCTAATTGGTCACCCTGTTTAAAGTAACTCTACTCTCCATCTCTGTGTACACCCACAGGCCATTACTCATGCCATTAAAATATTCCTCCTTTTCTTAATATATCAGGGTCCTTACTCCTTTGCAAAGACTTCCTTAACTTCTGATCCTTTACCTCAGTTGCTGGTATACCCTCGCTCCTTAATTTACCTTCTATTTATTTATCTGTGTGTATAAGGGCTGTGATAAATAGAATGTAAACTACATTCACAGAGACAAGGTCTATTTTTGTGTTTGGATGTCCAATGTCTCAAAGAAGCTTAATAAGCATTTATTTGATTGTTATTGCTGTCATGATTTGTCCTAAGAGTACAATCTTGCACACATACCAAATGATCCTTGTTTGGTTTATTTCCTACCATTTTGTGTTGTTTCAAAAACTGGCTGTTATTTACTATTTATAAAACCTTGGGTAAATCACTTGATAAATCTCACTAGGGATAAAGAAAATGAGCTCAGGTTCCTCCCAGCTCTAAATCTCTTTTTGGGTTGTTATTTCCACACTAACCAGTGAAAATTGTTTTGCAGGAATTTTTAGAGTTATAACCACTGGATTCAGTTCTGTCTAGGGAGCAATCAGTTCCAAAAGTAAAATGAACCTTCAAATTTAAAGATAAAGCCAGGTATAGGTAATGATACTAGTCATTAACTCATCCTATATCTTTATTGAGAGTTTGTGAAACCAAGAAAACTGAAATAATCAGAATAAAAAATTAGCCACTATAAAATGTAACTAGTGCACAATATTCATTAATTTTACAAATTAAAATGCATCATGAGACTGAATGATCTTTCAGCAGGAATGGAACTACATTTAGTGTAATGCTGCTAAAGATCTGCTAACAAATATATTCCATCAGTATTTATTAAGTGCCTACTATGTTCATTGTCCTTGACTATTTGATGGAAAAGATTTAAGTGAACATGGCACAATCTATGACTTCACAGAACTTCCATCCTGGTGACATATAAAAAGCCATAATATTAGGTAGAGCATGAAAATGAAATTAGAGACTCCTGGCTAAAATAATAATATGAATATTTCTAGCCAAAACATATTCTCCTAAAGAACAAGCATTAAAATTTTGAAGATCACATATGTAAAAACAAAATTAAGACACCACTGAGTCATATTTCCCAATAAATTATGGCATAATGTGATGAGACCAGAAGCAAGCTGACCCAGAAGCATCTGGAAAAAAAGGATAAGGAAAGAACAAACACGACAAAGAGAATAAACAGACTCCCTGAAAATTATTGCCAAACAAAGCATCTAAATGCCATATAACAAAAAAGTCTTAAAATTAAAAAAATCTCCAAATGTATTAGATCCTATAGGTCAGAGTTAGAAAAGAAAGTCTTCTGGTCTCTTCCTAAAAGAAATTGCAAGTAAAATTCACCAAGCAATGACATGTCCAAAATTCAGAATTTTAGGATCAAAATGGGAAAAAATCACAGCAAAGCATCAAGTATAAAAAGATCAAATAACAGGGTACTACAGTAAGGATCAAAGAAGATATCACCAGATACCCTAAAAGAAAGATAGTCTCAAAATACTACTTATCAAAAAACAAGAGAAAAGAGGTTATAAACAAAAACAATATATCTTCAACAACACTGAACATAATTCCACAAATGGTGGGATGGGAGAGACATTGTCCTGTCACAATGCCACGTCTTTACGAGTAAAAAGGAGAGAAAAAGAGAAAGAGACAAACTTTGGACTCAGCTGAGATTTTGTGTTATTTAACTCCATAAAACAGAATAGGTCATACTTGGGTAAGGGGGAGAATACAGTAGAGAAGAAACAAAGAAGAAGAAAAAAGAACTTCATATTTGTCATAAATGGAGCATGTCAAAAAAAGACTATATGCACATGAAGGTAGGCTTAATGAATATCTCATGAACCTCATTTTTCTCTGAACTAGAAAAAACATAAAAACATAAATGTTTTAGGCTAGAAATATATTAAAAATAAGGAAATAGGAGCATAATGTGTGTAAATAATATAAGTGAAACAAATCAACTATGGAAGATAAATTACAATGGAGCAAATAAGAGTAAATAAAGGGATATCAAGTGTACATGTGAAGTGAGGAAAGAGAACAAAGACAAAGGAGTAGGTTCCATTATAGGTTGTTGGACTTGATCACACCTCTTTTATTTTTCTACTTTTCTTATATTTATCAAAGAAGGGACTGTGATATATATAGAAATGATAATCAGAGATGATAGATAATTATTAGATAATAGAATTATAACAGTGAGGTAACAAAACTTATGAGATGCAACAAAAACAAGGTTAATTTTATATGTTCAAATACATTTATCACCAAAACAGAGAAATATGATCATTGAAGTAGTCATGAGAAATTTTTTTACAAACACAAAAACAAACAAATTTTTAAAGTATAAAATAAAAATTCTGAATTATAAAACTGAAAATTAAGAAATTAGTATTTCAAGTATTAATAAAATAAACATAATTAGTGAATTTGATTTTTAAAAGGAATATACTAGTGTAAAAAACATACAATCTTAAACAGAAGAAAAAGAAATAATGGAAATTTTTAGAAATTATTTCCCCCAATTATACCATAAATTTGACTTACAAAAATATAAAACATTCAGGTTAACACAACAATAAGGAATTTTTTAAAGTATCAAAAAATTTTAATGAAAAAAGAAAGAAGAAAAAAATCAGCAAAACTCAATAAATTGAAAAATCTGCAAATGTATGTATTATTCTATATCTCTCACTTCCCCTCACAGATACTATTTCTACTAAGGTAAAAGGCTATGTTGTATTATATATTTTCTTTGGGGTAGACTTGTTTTTGCAATTTTCAACTTTATTTTCTATTGTTTTGATTATAATTCTTTTCATTTACATTACCATAGTGATTGCATATATTGCTTCTATCATTTTCTTTGCTATGTTTTACTTAATTTTGCATGTTTGTCCTCCTGTGTTTCTTTATTGTTTCTCATAGCAAAGTAATATTCTACTACACCCATGTACCACAATTTGTTTAAACATCCTCCTGTCTGTTGTTGCAATTAAACAGCACACACACACACACACACACACACACACACACACACACACACACACACATACATATGTTTATAATTGCAACAACGGACAGTGCTGTTATAAAATTTTTAGTGTTTTAGGGGACTTAGGGCATATGCCCAACAGTAGAAACTCCAGCAAAGGAGATAAAAATTTTGGCCAATGCATTTCCATAATTCCAAATAGTTTCCCCAAAATGTGTACCAATTAACAGTTCCATCAACACATGAATGTAACTATCTTTCCATAAGACCTCCAACATTGACTTTTCATATCCTTTACCAATTAGTTGTGTGGGAGGTGAACCTTCTGGGCTGCTTTGATTTTCATTTCTCTTTTAATTAGTGATTTGAAGTTTTTGTAATTTTTAATTCTACTTCTAATAAACAATTTGTTCATATATTTTGACCATATTAGGTTTTTCTAGATTTGCAGCAGTAGTGGAATAATGATTTTTGAACTTATAAATTTCTTTTAGTTTTCTCTATAACCTTGAAATCAAATCCTTAATTGAGAATTTTTCTATTTGACCACTTTTCTTCTTAGCCTAGATACATGAATTTTGCTTGTACAGAAACTTTTCAATTTCATGTAAGCAAAATGATCTAGTTTTACATTCTGTAAATGCTATTTGTTTGGTTAAGAATATATCTCTTACCCATAACTATGAAATGTGTATGACCTGATTTATGGTAGAATGTATCTACATTTTAAGTATATTATGAAAACCCATCTAAAATTATACTTCATTCAAGTCTCAGGTGTTCTCATCAATTCTTTTCAAAAAGAGAACTATTTCCTAAGCTATTTTTTAAGTCTATTAAATGCTAGGTTATTGAGTTTATTGTTAGAGATTATTTCTGATGGTTCTTTATTCTGGGGAACTAGAAAGCAGTTTTGGAAAGGAATTGAGTTCAGATTTATATCTTATGCCATAATTTGGATTTTTCTGATCATTAGTAACTTAAAAAACTTTTTATTTAGCCATTGATAACTTAGATTTCTTCATTTGAGAACTACCTGTTCATATCCTTTCGATCATTTCTCAACTGAATAATGACTTTATCCATAAACTTTAATTAGTTCCACATATAGAAAACCTCAACTTTCTCAAGGGAAACATTCATAGAAAATGGTGTAAAAATAAAAAACAAACAAACCATGAATATTGATGAATTAATCTTGTGGAAGTGGTGTGTGTGTGTGTGTGGGGGTAAGTACTTATGACTACCAGCAACTGTAATCTTTCATTAGAGATTGCTAAAAATATACTTTTCTGCACACAATTATTTTAACAAAACATTAATTCTGCTAATATGCCATTTTCTTAACCTTAAAATAACCCATAAAATGTAGTACACAAAATAAAATTAGTAACATGCAAAACTTTTTTCTCTCTCTAGCAATTCTTTAGAAAGCTATGACCTCTTAAGCTTTTAAGATAACTCAATTTAAAAAAACCAATGATATAAGATATCATATTCACTTTTTATAACACATGAAATATGCAGTACCATAAATACTGTCCAAAGAACAAAATTTTTTAAAACTAAAACATGTTTAACCTGTATTTTATCCTCCACTGTATCAGTATGTGTTAGAGGCAATAAATGAATCTAGTTCTCTATCCATTCACCACTCCACCCTCTCCTTTTTCATACACAAACACTCACACACGCATGCATGCACTCATACACAAACACACACATTCATTTTCTTTTACAATTCCTTTTCTTGATATCTTGAAATGTTTCTGATCATTGATGATTGCTAACCTCAAGTTTTTAAAAATTTTATTTAATGTAATACGATGGGTCTAGGATCTGTATCTGAAAAGAATAGGAATTTGTCCATTTTTTATACTGAGACAGGCTACTCTAAATTGAGATGATTGGCTCAGCCCTTTGGGTAAAAACGCTCCTAAAGTGAAGAAAGAAAACAACTGAGAGAAATTATAAAAATCAAGTTTCTGACTCTTCAAAGCCAGAGACCAGATTCTGGACCATGAGAAGCCCCAAAATGTATAGCTACCCAAATAAGTCCATTATGAAACTTTACCCTTATATGTTTTTATATGCTTCCTACAGTGGAGTGATTTTTCTGGAAATCTTCATGTCATAGAAATGACCACAGGAAGAAGAATTATTTATGAGGCAGAAATTAGAAGCTTTTGGCATCTCTCACCTTTTTTGTCTTAACAAAAAGCAAATTACTAAATAAAAGTAGTTCCCTATCCAATATTTTAACATCACGATCATAATTTTATTAATATGATAGTTTTGTACTCCCAAGGCATTAAACGTATCATACAGGTAAGCTTAAAATAAATACTAGTATACAAGCAGCAAACTTGCACATTATGGTCAAAAATCACAGTACATACTCCATAATTCATTAAGTTTGTTTTCTTTTCTAAATATGACCAGTCTTTGTGTTTTAGTTTAAAACTTACGACTTACATTTGTGTGTTTAATTAAAATGAGCATAACTGGTCCAAGATGCCTTAAATGCAGTGATAAAAATCTGATTACAGAAATCACTGGGTTTTACAGTATATAATTCATAGAATTTCAAACTTAGAATAAACCTTACAAGTCATATAGTCCAGTCATGACTTGAGCAAAAATCTCACATGATCACGTGATCATTCATTCTTCTGTTCCATGGAAAGGTGAGCTCACAGCTAATCCTAGAAAGCCTATTCCATATTTAGAAAATTCCAATATTAGTCTTTTCTTTTTCTCTACATGAAGCTTAAGTCTGCCTCTCTGCAATGTCTACCCATTTTCCCATGCCTTTCTGGAATCAAATTTTTAAAAATTTAATCTTTTTCATATGATGGTCCTTCAAATAATTAAAGAAAACTATCTCATCATATTCATTATTCCTTTCTCCAGGCTAAATACCCTTGCTTCTGTCAATTAGTTATCATAAAATATGGAATCTAGGAAGCAGCTAGGTGACTCAATGGGATTGAGAGCCAGGACAGGAGGCCCTTGGTTCAAATCTGACCTCAGACATATCCTTGCTGTGTGACCCTGGGCAAGTGACATAATTCCCAATGCCTAGCCCTTACTTCTCTTTTGCCTTGGAACCAATGCACAGTATTAATTCTAAGATGTAAGGTATGGTTTTTTTAAAAAATCAAATCAAATCTGGAATCTAGCAAGGTCATCATCTTGATTGCCCTCTAGATACATTTGTCACTCTTTCCTCAACTGTGTTGTGTAGCTTGAAGAATCTTAAGTGGGGTGCCATAGAACTCCAAGACTTGGACAGTTAAAAGCAGTTAAGAATGTGGGTATATAAAGAGCACCCCAAGCTGAGTTATTCACTCTTTCCTGGGACTGGGTGTTGGGTGGACAAGGGTGGTGAGATAATTATTACTACTACTTTCTGAGACCTAGCATTACTCTGACCAGAAGAGATTGGTGGAAATCAGCTTTTACCCACATAGGCATTCAATTAGAGCAGTGGTTCACAAACTTTTTTGGCCTACCACCCCCATTCCAGAAAAAAATATGACAGCCCCCTGGAAATTAATTTTTTTTAAATTTTAATAGCAATTAATAGGAAAGATAAATGCACTTGTGGCCCACCGCTTTCCTGGATTGCTGCAGCACCCACCAGGGGGCGGTAGCACCCACTTTGGCAATCATTGAATTAGACTGTCTCTCACTGATTCTGATTTAATTGCTACTGTCAAGAAATCCAGCTAGCTATAATTATAACAAATTCTCAATATCATCAGATCTCCACTCAAGACCATCTTTAAACCATCTTGCATTTATATTTAGTTTATATAGGGAACTAGATTAGCTTGTAAGGAAGAGAGAGAAACAAAATCCTTGTATTGGGCTTCTGCCCCATTAGGGGTGAAACCATTCTGTCAGCTACTAAGATCTTTAGACAAACTTGACTTTTTCCACTTCCCTTTCATTCTCCATCAGCCCTTTTCCCTTCAAGATCATTAAATCCTTATTAGAACTACAACAGCTAGTGTGAGAATCCTCTGTGCAAACTATATAGGCCTGTATACATACATTACCAAAGTCAGCCTCCATCTTGCCTGCTTCTGGGACAGTTAAGATCCTGTGAGGGAAATCAGTAGTGAAGATGTCCCAAGCCAATTACCCATCCTTGATTAGGGATTAAATCTTAAACAACTAAAGCTATCAACATCTAGTGGGATTATTTCCTTTCTGATATCAAGTTCAGCCTTTAAGAGGCTTACTCAAATAAGCTGCCATTACTGGTCCACCTTTATTCTTCAGTTAAGATTCAGCTCCCAGAGTCCTAAAATGCCAAAAGGGGGTGGGGGATATAGTTCTATCTACATTCTTCCCTTCCCCTGCCTGAGGCTTGAGTCTCCCAATCTGGGCTCTGGGCTGGCTGCATCACTTTTACAGTTGCCCAGAACTTAAAACAATGCTCCAGTTTATGTCTCAACAAGATAGAGAATGTAAAAGAGCTATCACTTTTCTTTTTCTGGATGCTGGGTTTTTACTACTTTGCCTCAAGAGATGCTATGCAACAAGTGGAAAGAGAGCTAGCCTTTGACTCAGAAAGACTTAAGTTCAAATCCTGCTCCTTCTACATTGTGTGACCATAGGCAAGTCCTTTCAAAACCCTGAAGGACTCTTTAAAACTAAAAGTTAAAGTTGTTGACATACATTAGAGTAGGAACTTCCACACTGAGAATCCCCTCTACTGATATCATGGTATCATACCAGAAAAAAACCCATAACTTTTTACTGCCACATTACATTGCAATTCATATTGAATTTCCAACCCATTAAAATAATTGTTTGTTGAACTAGTGAATGACTAGATAAATGAATGAATGAATGAATAAGAAAAGAAGTTTAGTGTCTAAAATTCCTCTGTAGAAATGAAGAGGACTTTTCAAGCCAGAGATAAGACAACAATCTTGGCAGTATTCTGTCACTCTCTAGATAGAATCTAAGCTCCTTGAAGGCAGAAAATAATTGTTTGTTTTTGTATTTTAGTATCAAGAGCAGGTGCCTGGCACCTAGAAGGTATTCAATAAATGTTTGTTAATTGCCTGAAGAATAAAGGCCTGCCAGACTTGTCCCTCCGTATTTCCTGGATCCACTTGCATGGAACAGATAGTGATGGGAAGACTAAGGGAAAAAATCAAGGTAAAGAATTAAGGTCAAGAGCAAATCCGAGTATAAAAACGCAATCAAAAAATGATCAGTCAGGCCCTCTTGCTCATTTCAAATCTATATGACTCCTTTCAATTCTAGAACACTGAAAGAAACTTAGCATTTAGAAAAAGAAATTTGATAGCTCTGCTATCCTGTCCCTGACTATATGACTCTAAAACTCTCGGTTTAAAAGTGGGACAAAAAAGTCACCCAGCTTAGAGACAACATATCCAAATGATTGACTGCTTTTCTTCCATTTACATCGGAATGTTTTGGTGTCATGAAAGCACAACTCTGTTCTCTGCTTCAAAAATTCAAAAAGCCTTGAAAATATATTAAACATTTTTCATCTGGCAAAGTTCCCAGGTATTTCAAATATACTTTATTTACTAGCACCAGAGCTTAGAATGGGCCTGCCATTCAATCATTTCTTTCTTCTCCACTCAACCAAATTGCTGTTTGAAAAGTTCATTTCTTCATTTTCCCAAGACCATAGTAATGCATTCACTCCTCCTTCTGGCACCAATACATGACAACAATGATAACAATTCACATTTATATTTAAGGTTCTCAAAATACTTTCCTCCCAGAAACCATATGAGGTAGATTGTATAAGGAACAACTGATCTTGTTTTACAAATTAGGAAACTAAGCCTCAGATGGGGTGAGTGATTTTTGCCTATGGTCAGACAGCTAGTAAGTGTCACATCTAGGATTTTATCTAAAATGCTCTGTCAATAAAAGTCAGTGTGCCTTCTAGTATATCAGGCTATTCATATATGTCAAGATTGAATTACAGCAGAAACTAGTTTAGCTAGCTTTTTTATCACCCAGAAATTTTTATAAGAGAACTCTCATGTTTTAATGATTATTGTCCTAATAATATTTTTAAAAAGCTAGTGCTAGCAATTCCCTAACACGTTAAAGTTTGCAAAGCACTTTGAAAATATTATATCATTCTATCTTTGTAACAATATTAAGAAATAGGTACTATCATTATTCCAATTTTACAAATAAAAAAATGAAAAAAACAGAGGTATCTTCTGATCCCAGATCATCATCTCAATAATCAAAGACTATATGGTTCTGTATTATCCAGGATATTTGAATAATCAACACAATTCATTTATTATGTCAGATAAAAGAAATGGCTATATTTTTAATCATAATTAAAAAGTAAAATGAATTTAAAAATTCAAAAAGACAGTCACAGAATTACTAAATCTCAGAGTAGGAAGAGATTTTTTACAGGTAAGCTAGTTCAACACAAACCTGAACAAGAATCCCTTATGGCCATGGTGGTGAACCTGTGGAAAGTGTGCCAAAAAGGACACACAGAGCCCTCTCTGTGGATATACCTGCAATTGTCTACCAGAGTTCATTACTAGAAAGCCAGAGGGACTTGGAGTGGAGCTATTCCACTCCCTCTCTCCATCCACCTGAGGACATTTCTCACTTCACTTACCCCTCTGCCCAGCAGCCTAATGGGAGTGCTTTCTCCCTCCCTTGTGTATGGAAGGAGGGGAGAAGGGGATGGGAGGGCTGGCACTCCATTTCTAAAAGGTTAGCCATCACTGATCTATATTATTGTTGTTCAGTCATTTCAGATGTGTTTGACTCTGTGACCCTAGCTGGGGTTTTCTTAGCAATGATACTGGAATTTGTAAGATTAAAATTAATATCCAATAAATTCGAGTATTTTATAAGATTTATTAATAACCTCTCGAAGTAGAGGAAATAGAAAAAAAACCTGAGTGAAGGAAGTTTTGCGACCACAATAGTGGGAGAAGAGAGTGAGAAGCAGGGTTACCGAAACTTTATCTCCAAAATATAAGGATATAATATGAGGACGAAAGTGGGATTCTGGGAAAGAGTCCTGGGGTACTAAATTCTAATTGCCCAAATTATTTGCCATTTCCTCCTCAAAAACATTTTTATAGATGAGGAAACTGAGGCAAACAGGGTGGAGTTATTTGCCAGGGCCACATAGTTTCTGAAGTCAGACTTGAAGTAAAGAAGACTCATCTTCCTGAGACCAAGTCAACTCACTGCTCCAAATAGTCATTATTTAAAGACTTTAGTTAGAAAAAAAAAATTTCTCCTAAGAGACCTTTCAACTTTTGGATAATTCCAATTATTATGAATTTTTTCCTTGAATCAAACATGAATGTTTCACTCTGTAACTTGTACGTATCTTCTAGTTCTGCTATTTGAGAACAAGAAGAAAGTCAATCTCTCTTCTAGATAACAATCCTTCTGAAATCGATGCTAGCTGGATGCTAGCTCCTGTGAGCCATTGGATAGGTTAGCAAGTTATACTCGTCTTCTTCTCCCAACTTCCTGGTTTGAAGTTTATTGCTACTCTGTTCCTTTTCATAACAATTATAGCTCTTCATTACCACAGAGCTGATCCAAGGAAAAAGTTTCAATTATTTGACTAGATCCAATGCAAAACCAGAGTTCAAATACTTCTAGGACCTGAGTCTTAGATTCTGTAGAATTAATGGTCAAATGGCAATGGATTCTTCCCAATCCCAGATCAGAGGAGAAGCAGGTAAACTTGACTGGATGGGAGGGGCAGGAGGCTGTGGAGTACTCCTTCACCTCCCCCCACACTGGAATCAGTTGGAAATCAATTAACAGAATGCTTTCAGAGCTGGTTATGGAGCCTATTCAAGTCTGGTAAAATCCGGGCCAAGATGGTAAGTGGATAAAGACTAAACCCCTTGTGATGATAACTTTCTTTCTTTGAATTACTCTCTCACAGGATAGAAAATATTCTTCTTTAGATCAGACCACAGGCCCTAGGGCAGAGGATTCAGCCCCAGCTTGGATGAAATACTTGGCTTGGTGAAAGGAAGGTAGTAAGTATAACCCCAAGTTAACTGGATACAAGCTCTATCCTTCACAAACTAAATGAATTTAATGATTTCAGGGAATAGGGAGAAGGGAATCAGCTTAAGGAAAGAGGAGGGAAGGTAAGCTGGCTAAAACTGTTAACTGCAGGCTAACAACATATTCCCCCATAGGGGGGAATGTATATTAAATGGCTGAACTCCTATCTAAGCCCCTAAATAACCTTCCTTCTAAAACTTAAACTGCTAAACTGAAGGTAGACTGAGATCTTGCTTGAAGGTCTATCTTTGTGATTAGCTATCAAATAAAGCAGCCCTTGGCTGTCAGTGTCTGAATGATTCAGCCCCAAAAGCTACACAGAGTACATACAAATCACTGTGCTATAGTCTTGGGAAATATCAGGATAATTAAGATAGTCCTTCAGTCTCATGAAGCTCACAATCTCTTTGAAAATCCAACATAAAAATGAAACATTTTGCCATAGAGTTGAAACACCACCCTGTGCCATGCCCCTCCCCCTACCAGTGTTGGGCATGTCTCACCACTTCCTTAACCCACACAGGGGAGGGAGAAAGTGCTCTCACTGGGCTGGTGGGCAGAGGAATGGATAACCCTACACTCCTCAGAGAGTGTAGAAAGGGGGAGGGAAATGGATCAAGTGCTCTGCTCCCCTCCAGTTCTGCCACCTATGAGCTGTTGACCTTACCCACTGTGTGCTCCCATTGGACTGCTTGGCAGAGGGCCAGGGGATGTGAAAAATGTCATCAGGCATGATGGAGAGTGGGAGGGGAGCAGATCTGCCTGTATCCTTCTGCCCTTCAGGTAAGGAATTCTAGGGGGTATGGGAAAGGGCAGTGTGCATGCCCACAGAGAATGCTCTGAGTGCCATCTTTGGAACCCTTGCCATAGGCTTGCCATCACTCTTCTAGTTCAAATCCCACCAATGTGATCTCTGATTACAGTTCTGAGAAACATTTATCTATAATCACTTTTAAATCATTATTGTTAAGGAAATGTGATTTGTACAAAATAAGTTCAGATATTCTCTGCCTCTTTTTGGCTGATCACCATTCATATGACAGCATTTCAGTACTCACTAGTTGCTTCTAGCCAAGTGATGACTCAGACCTTAAAGAACTAGGCATTTTGTTATGTACTTAAAAACCAATAGCACACTACATGTTATGGGGGAAAATATAATATTAAAAAAAGAAAATTAATAGCAGTCAGTTGGTCCTTAGTTTTCTCCAACTCTACCAACTTGTACCAGTCGCAGAAGGTCAAGGAACTCTCTCAGTTAAGAGAAGAGATACCTCTCAGCAAGATATCACAGTGGATAAAGAGTTGAGAGGACCTGGGTTCAAATATGGTCTCAGATGCTTCCTAACTATATGACCTTGTGATAATAATACTTGCTTAGTCTTTGTCCTTCAGTCTTAGAGTTGATACTGGGATGGAAGTCTTGTTTTTTTTTTTTAAAGAAGGAATGTACTTAGCATATAATTTTTTTATTTTATTGTTTTTTCTGCCTTTATGTTTTTTATTGCCAATCACATATATCTGAATTGTTTGGTGTTGAGTTCCTGTAAAATGAAGTCCTGTTGTATTTCTTTTTTAAGAGCTGGTCATTTACTTTCATTTTAGATATAATCCCTTAGAGAAAAGTTTTGTTTTTTTCCATGTATCCTTTTTCTTTTATCCCTCAGGGGATCTGGATCATATTCCCCACTATGCAAGGAATAATTTGTTTGGGTGATTTCCTTCCACTCTACCATCTAGGTTTTGCTCTTAATGTACTCTTGGAAAAAATATGTATATATTTTTACATTTATTTTGTATGTCAGGAAAAAATACCTGTCCCATATCTGGCTCATATTGCTCATTGAGTACCTTTCTTTTGGAAATCCTTGACCTAAGCCAAAACCTAAGTTAAAACCAAATTGTCTATGGGGCACAACGGATAGGAAGTTTTAATGAATATAGATAAGGAGACAAGGGGGTGACCTTTTAATAGAAGGAATGATGCTGTGCATCATCCCCTGGGATCCAACTGTAGTTTCTTATTATTATTAGATCAAAAACTGTTGAATTCCTGTTAAATTTAGAGCTACTAGGAAGTCGTATTTCAAGGAGGTAGAAAGAAGAAAAAAATTTCAGAATGAATATCTGATAAACTGTATGTGGATAATAAACATCAAGGAAACTGGTTAATTAGTCCGAAGAGAATTAGCAGATACTTCTGGTTTGAAAAAAATTCAAGGCTTCAAAATCCTTTATTGACAAAGGTTGCAGACCAGGAACAACATTATAATAAAAAAATTAGATACATAATGCCAACTACACTGAAAAATTCAGTCTAATTTGACATAATATCTGTGCCAAGGAAAGAGAATTACTAATTAAAGGACTTTTTGTTTTATTTCTGATTTTACTAATTACTTCAGCCAATTCAGAGAAACTGGCAGTTAGAAAGGCATTATCAAACCATTTTGGTGATGAGGTATAGTTAAGTGGGGAGCTTAGCAGGAAGAAAAATAACTCCATTCATTTAAAGGGGTTCTAAGGAGACTCATAAAGTACAACTTCATCATTGTTGGTAGATAATAGTTCATTTTCTTTTCTTCATTCTGGAAACTAAGCAAAAAAAAAAAAAAAGATACCACTTTGGGTTTTTCCTGTAAACTCTCAAATGTCCATGTTAAATTCATGGATTCCAGGCAGTCACTTGTCTCTCTTTAGTCAGTCATAGTTCCTGGTACTCCAATCTCATTAATTCTCTGGACTAACATTAAATTCTTTGCAATATTTCCTACATGTCCAGAATGAGTAGACAACCGCTATAGAAAAGGCAAAGGCAAATACATTCTGTTTCTTAATGTTTTTTAAGTTAGAATGTAAGCTCCTTGAGGGTAGAGATCATTTCATTCTTTATATTTGTACCCCAAGTTTCTAGCACAGTGCCTAGAACATAATTGTTTGAAAACTGCAGGTTAATTAAATCAAATTCCCATTCAAGTACTCTCTGTTGTAGTTCAGTAAGTTTAAGGTACCCTTAAATCTCTTTGAACCTACTGACTTCTCTAGAGTTTCTCTATTTTTTTAGTCTCACATCTGCCTTTTTGGACATTCTCTCCTCTATCATAAAGTTGATTTTATTTATAAATTTCATTATCACAGATCTTACAATTTTTATTTCCCTTCTTTCAAAGACACAATTATTTTCTTGAAGATTTCTTCCATCCATATAGATCAGAGTCAAAGTTCCTGATCTCATCCTATATCTCTTCTATTAGTTAAAAAGACAGAGAGTAGTGTGATAGAAAGAGAGCTGGAATTTCAGTCAGGAAAAACTTAGAATCAAATTATGTCTGACATTTACTAAATGGACAAGTCACCTCGCTTTTCTGTAATTTTATTATTTCTTCAATTGTAAAATGGAGATAGTACCTAGAGTATAATGGTGGTGAACCTATGGCATGGATGCCAAAGATGGCACACAGAGTGCTTTCTGTGAGCATGTACCACCCTCTCCCCTTCCCCCCAAGTTTGTCATTTGAAAGGCAGAAGGATTTGAGCAGAGCTACTCCCTTCCCCATCTCCACTGTGCCTGATGATATTTTTTCACTTCCTTCACCCCTCTGCCCAGAAGCCCAATGAGAACACTTTCTCCCTTCCCTGTGTGGGGTGAGAGGGAGGCGGGGTGTATCTGGCACTTGATGGAGTAACAGGGCATGGCACTCAGTCTCTGGGGTGAGGGATGGGCACAGCACTTGGTATGGGGCAGTAGGGTGGGTACTCTGTCTCTAAAAGGTACCCCATCACTGCTATAGTGCCCATCAGCTGCTTTGCAAACCTTAAACAGCTCTTATTATCACTAGAGAAGAATGGAGATTCAAGCACTGCCTGTCCTACCTACAGCAGATCACTTTAACACTGTGAGTTTCAGTTTCCTTATCAGTAAACTGATTCTACCCATTTCACCAGCTTGTTGTGAGAAAAGTAATTGACAAAACTTAGTCTTGAATAAAAATGAGTTGTTAATATTACCTTGGGTTTTTTTTTCATCCCTTTGATGATGTTCAGATAGAAATTGTCTGAGCACAAGTTATTACTATTTTTATTTTTATTACTGTGTGAAGGTATTTTCCGATAGACATTCTATAAATACAAGTTATTGTTAAGCTACTGGTAAAGCTATCAATACTAATATCAGCAATTGCTTATATTTTTTATAGGACTTTATTGTTTGGAAAGCATGTTCTTCACAGTAAACCTATTAGGTAGGAAACACAGTTATTGCCATCCCTATTTTATTATGGAGGAAGAAAAATTGAGTGTCTTCCTCAAGGTCATATAATTAATAACTATCAGAGTTTACACCTAGTTATTTTGACTGTTTTTTTCCATGAATAGTAAACTCAATTCAGAAAACTCAAAGGTGCATCTTAATTTCTCTGTCAGTACCTTACAGGCACAGGTAGTAAATATAACAATGATGGTAATACAAATCAGGAAACTGAAACAAGTCACTAAGGCCCCTTCTAAATGAAAACAAACACATTTTCAGAGGATAGCATCTTGTAAATCAGAATCACAGAATCTAAATTAGAAATAAACTCAGGGGGGCAGCTGGGTAGCTCAGTGGATTGAGAACCAGGCCTAGAGATGGGAGGTCCTCAGTTCAAATCTGGCCTCAGGCACTTCCCAACTGTGTGACCCTGGGCAAGTCACTTGACCCACATTGCCTAGCCCTCACCACTCTTCTGGCTTGGAGCCAATACACAGTATTGACTCCAAGATGATTTTAAAAAAAGAAAGAAAGAAAGAAATAACCTCAGGAGTCATCTAGTCCAAACTATACCTAAATAAGACTATCCTAGATAAATATATATTAATGAACATTTGTGCATATATACATGAAAACATAAGTATACACCTACCTTGACTCAACAAATGACCAGTCTTTTCTTTAAATATTGAGGGAAATGAACACCCTGTGACCTGAAGAAACTCATTGCACTCCACCTGTTGGGAAGTTTATTTCCTTCTAGGTGGGCTCAACTCTGCTGTTCTGTAATATCTACCCAACATATATAATTCTAACCTCTAGGGTCTAACTGCTCAAATACAATTTGTTTTTCATATGACAGCCCTTTAAATATTTAAAGACAGTCATCATCACCACACTCCACTTAGATTTTCTCACTGTCTAGTGAAACATGACCAATTCTTCCTACTAATCTTTATATAATAATATTTCAAGGCTCTCACCAGTTCTTTCAGGTACTGCTGGATAATATTCAATTTATTAATGTTCCTCCAAATACACTGCCCAAATTTGACCTGACCAGGGAAGAAAACAATGAAAATATCACCTCCCTAGACTGCTATACTGTTTCTCTTTCAATACAACCAAAGCTCACATTAGTACTTATGCAAACACACATCTCTATATGCATATAAAGATATCTACATATACATATATTTGTAAATTATACAAATACATATGTGTGTGTATATTTGTGTTTGCATTATACAAATATATACATGTACACAGAGAGAGAAGAAGAAGAAGAAGAAGAAGAAGAAGAAGAAGAAGAAGAAGAAGAAGGAGAAGGAGAAGGAGAAGGAGAAGGAGAAGGAGAAGGAGAAGGAGAAGGAGAAGGAGAAGGAGAAGGAGAAGGAGAAGGAGAAGGAGAAGGAGAAGGAGAAGGAGAAG
>NC_058133.1:405600852-405613565 GCF_016433145.1 Gracilinanus agilis | reverse complement strand
AGAGAGAGAGGGAGGGGGAGAGAGGGTGGGAAAAGAGAGAGGCAGGAGAAAGAAAGTGTATGTGTGTATGTATGTGTGAACTGGTCCTCACAAACAACCACTGGACTTACATTCCACTATAAAAACATAAATTACTGTCTTGCCATACCTCTCTTATAGTTTGGGAAGTTGATGTTTTTAATCCAAAGGTAAAATATTAGACTTAATTAATCAATGTGTAGAATATAGACTAGATGGCAGAGTGAATAGTGTGCAGGGCCTGGAGTCATAAACACCTGAGTTCAAATCCAGCCTCAGACCGTTACTAGCTGGGCAAGTCACATAACACTGTTTGCTCCAGATTTGTCTTTATAAAATGAGTTGGAGAAGGAAATGGAAAATTACTCCAGTATCTTTGCCAGAGAATCCCCAAATAGGGTTATGAAGAGTGGGAAATGAGTAAACAATATTCCATGAGAACAATGATTTCAAGTCAATGTGTTTTGCCGGTTTGTACTGAAGGAAGTTTTTTATATATGTGATCTTGCTTATTTATAGTGATTAGTAAGTATAGCCACTTTCACACCCTGCTTTACTTCTAATGCCTTTTTTCAGTTCTTTGGAGACAAGCGATAAGGAATGGGGGAAGGTGGGGTAGGGAAGCTCTCAGGAAGAAATAACATAGCATTATTGGAAAACACTTGCTTCCATTAGACATGGACTATAAATGTTTGGCCTGTATCAGTAAGTGAAGCATCAAAATGACCTCTTTGATAAATGTCTTTGTATTAGGCTCAGTATAAAGAAACCATTTCCTGTCCTGGCAGTTGGCCCATTATGCTTTGCTGCCTTGCTTACAGCAATTTAACACAAATCTATTAACTGATACTTTAACTAGTTCCTACCTATATTGAAATCTGTCTTTGTAATGAAGACATTGTTGTTTGCATTGGGATTTATCACTTATGATGTAACTACTTCGATGCGAGGAAATATAGGGCAAGTTTACCCTAGGTTGTCTAATATTTTCTAGGCTATTTTGACTCTGTTTTACATTTCTATATTTTTTGATTGGAGGATTATGAGTTGGAGGAGTAGTGTGAAGGACTAAGAGTCAACAGTGGTTAATGGATTCAATTAGAGGAGAGTTGAAAATGGAACTGATCCAGAGATGGGATTGTAGGAAAGTATGCCTATCCTTGAATCTATGTTACTTATTATATAGCAAGCCTCGCTTCCATATAGGGGGGAAAAGTCATAGAATGTACAAGTAGGCTTTAGAAATGCTAATACTGTGATGAATTTGACAGCTATAAGGATTAGTGCTCAGGGGAGATGACAAGGCTGCTAAAGGGAGCTGTTTAAAGAGAATGGGTTAGAAAGAGGGTGTAAGAGTTGGCACAAGCTGACCTGAGCTAGAGCTATCAGAGAAAACCTTCAAATGGGGACTCACTACTAAGGGAAAATCTCTTTAAGTAAAAATAAAGGGCCTATGGACATTTATCAAAGTTTAAACTAACATCCCAAAGATAGTAGACCTGGATCATAAAAGTTCAGGTATTGGAGAAAAAGAAGTCTCTGCCTGAAGTTAAGCTGTAATACCTGGAATCTAGGAAAAGGAAGAATGTCTCCTAGCATTCTGGTGAAAAACAGGCTGGCCAGTCCAGCACTAAGGAATAGACAACTATAAAAATACGCTTCATACTGTTAAACTGAGATTCTCTAAGTTTTCCTCTATGTATGCCTTTATTTGCACTCTAAACTATGTTGGTAAAACTCTCCCTTCCCTCCTCATTGTCCAAAAGATCAACCAGATCTCAATGAATAAAGAAAAAATAGAAAAGAGACTCTTCAGTGACCCATGAAATTATTGACATCAATCAAGGCATAAAACAAGGAGATGTATATTCACCCCAAACTTCTGTTATGTAGAATGTCCTGAGCAAAGACCAAAAGGAAAAGTGATTCCCTATCAATCAGTACATGCTCCATTGTAGAGATGGTAGTATACTGACTATGAAGTATACCTTTAGAACATTGCAGGATATGGGAGGGCATCAGCATTACTCAAAAGAGATCAGTTTTAAAATATATTAAAAATACTTTATGAATAAAATTGTCTGTAACTATGACTTAGAGTTGAATGGGCTTTGAATTGGTACATCAGCATATCTCATATGCTAAAAACAGTGTGACATTGTGGATGGATACTGGAGGTGAAGTCAAAAAGATTCATGTTGGAGACCCTCCTCTGAATGAACTCTTACTGAGTATGTGACTACAGGCAAATCATTCAGCCTTTTTTGAGATTGAGTTTCTTTACTATCAAATGGAGATAATACCTTCATTATACCCTGGTCTGAGCAGGTCTGAAATGTCACATTGACCTCTTGGCAACATTCTTTAAATAGATCTCTGATAATTTAGAGGAAGGCACCAAGTATGGGGAAGTCACTCATTCATGACACATGAGGATTGGTTAATGGAACTGAGGGTGTTTTGCCCAAATAAAGAGATGGCTCTAGGGAACATAATGGCTGAATTGAAGTATTTGAATGGCTGTCATGTGACGAAATAATTAGACTCATTTTATTTGTTCCTCAGAGATAAAACATGAAGTGAGGGTGGAAGTTTCAAAGAGAGACATTTAGGATAGCACATTTAGCAAGTACCTATTATTCACAGTCACAATAGTACTAGGCAAAAGGATATAAAGATGAAGCAGCTTCTTCCTCAGAGGCTGCCTCATTTTTTTCTTTTTTTAAAATATCTTACTTTTGATCTTAGAATCAAAACTAAGGATCAGTTCCAAGGCAAAAGAGTGGTAAGGGCTAAGCCATTGGAGTTAAGTGACTTGCCCAAGATCACATAGCTAGGAAGTATCTGAGGTCAAATTTGAACCAGGACCTTCTGTCTCAAGGTCTGGCTCTCTCTTCACCAAGCCACCAAACTGCCCCCTACTATTTTCTTTTGGAAGGAAAAGAAGCTATTAAGGATAAAATAGAAATTCTGAAATTCAGGGGGAAAACCTCAATTGCATAAATTGAAAATACAAAAGACTCAGCTAAGCAAGTCAATATTAAAAAGTCCTACAGATATGAGCAGAATGCACATTCCATGTAAGCCAACAATATGCCATATCTGGGGAAACAATGTTTTTCAGTCTTAGATAGTATAACATTGAAAAGCTTAGGAACTTTGATCAACACAGTAATCCATGATGAAATATCCTCTCCACCTTTTGGGAGGGAGGTATTGGATAGTTTTGAAATATACATGTTTTGGGGTATGGTCACTGAAGGCATCTGTTTTGTTTTGTTTTTTAAACCCTTTCCTTCCATTTTGGAGTAAATACTGTGTATTGGCTCCAAGGCAGAAGAGTAGTAAGGGCTAGGCAATGGGGGTTAAGTGACTTGCCCAGGGTCACACAGCTGGGAAGTGTCTGAGGCCAGAATTGAACCTAGGACCTCCCATCTCTAGGCCTGATTGTCAATCCACTGAGCTACCCAGCTGCTCCTGAGGGCAACTGTTTTTGTTTGACTGTGCATGTGTTACAAGGGTTTTGGTTTTCTTCTTATTCCCAATTAGGGAATTTGGGAAGGAAGGGGAGAAAACAAATTTTAGTAGAAAAAAAAATCTTAAACCATATTAAGAAGCAAAGTCTGATTTTAAAATCAGGCAGATGATAGTCCCAATCTCTCTTGATCAGATCACATTCTATAATATTAAGTTCCAATCTCAGTGCCATAGGAATCTGGGAGATACCATGGATAGAACAGTCATCATGGAATCAGAAAGACCTGAGTTCAAATTTGGATTCAGATGCTAACTGTGTGACCCTTGGTAAGTCACTTACTTATGAAGAACTATGCAGGTTCTTCATTTACAAAATGTGTATAAAAATACTGCCTACCTCCCAGGGTTATTCTGAGTATTAAATAAGAATATCTGTAGAGTTCTTTATAAAACCTTAAAGCACTTAATAAATACTAGTTATCATTATCATCTTCTTCAGATTCCTCATAAATACTTAATAAATACCTCTTGACTGATTCAGTCAAGTGAAACTAAAAAAGGCCAGCCTAGAGAACAGAAGACTGGAGAGGGCTATTTTGCTTGGCCCCAAAAGGCAGAGCAAGAACGAGTGGATGAAACAATTCTAGGTACCACCTTACACCTGTAAAGCTGGCTACTATGACAAAAAAGGATTATTAAAAAGTGGATTGACATGTAATCTGAACAACCATTTTAAAAAGAACGAGTGGATGAAAACTGGAGTGAGGCAGATTTCAACATAAAAGGAAGGACTTCTTGAAAATCAGAGCTGTCCAAAATTAATATGATACATAATGAGTTTTTCATCCTTGTAAGTATTCAAGAAGAGGGTATTTCCATGTATTGGAGAGTCTGGAGAAAGAATTTCTACTTTGAGAAGTTAGTCTCTGAGCTTGGAGGTCATTTTCTACTCAAAGAATCTGTGGTTTTATGTACCATTGCCACTTGACTCAGACTATGAAGAAACCTTGTATGGATAAACCAACCCACAGACTTATCAAAAAATTTTGCTCAACAATGGAGCATAGAGTGGATCAACTTACCAACATGGCATCTTCTTATTGTCCCCAGTTGGCTAGACTTCTATCTCACCTTGGGAACTGTCTGTGCTGACCTCCTATGTCTTAATAGAACTCATTACAATTCTATTCATTCCTTTATCTGTCCTCTTATCTCTTCCACCAAACCATAGCTTGACCTCTCATTATAGATGCTTCTTCCATCTCCGGATTGGCTAGCTGCCTAGCAACTGTTCTCACTCCAATATGCTACCTCCATTACAACTGTAGCTGGGTATGGTGGACAATGACAACTACAAAAACAGCAATGACAATGATAATGATTGCTATTTCTACTGCTACTACTACATCACCATCATCATCATTATGATAGCATTTATATAGGTTTTTTTTAATATTTGTAAAATGCTTTACCTATATTATCTCAGTTGATCCTCACTAAGACCAAGAAAGGTAAGTGCTATTATTATTTCAACTTTTCAGAGAAGGAAACTGAGATAGGAAGAAGTTGTGACTTGTCCAGAATCGCACAAAAACTGAGACAAGATTTGAATCTGACCTTTCTGATTGCAAGTGCAAAGCTCTACCCATTAAAAAAAGCAAGTTTTCAAGGAAAACACTTCTTCCTCCCTTAAATCTCACATCTACTCATTTGTCTGCTCTTGTGAATTCTAGCCTTTACAACATAACTCACATCTGTTCCCTTTGCTGATATAGCCCTTACCCTAGGCCAGGGCCTCATTAGTTCTCACCTTCTGGTACTCTGCCTTTCCAGAGTGTTCTTTGTATTTATTTTGTGCCTAGCTTATATATGTTGTCTCTTTCACAGAATGAAAGCTCCTTGAAGGCAGGGTTTATTTATTTGTCTTTTGTTACTTAGCAAAAGGAGCAGCCAGGTGGCACAAACCTAGAGCACTAGGCCTTGAGTCAAGAAGACCAGAGTTCAAATCCGGCCTCAGAATTCTTAATATCTATCAAGTGACTTATCCTCTGTCTGCCTCAGTTTCCTTAACTATTATCTCCTTAAATGGAGATAATAACAGCACTTATCTTCCAGAATTGCTTTGAGGATCGCATGGGATAATATTTGCAAAGTGCTTAGTATAGTACTTGGCATATAAGTAAGATTAATAAATGCTTATTGCCTTCTTTGGTATGTACCAAAACTCCTGACACATAGTAGGCATTGAGTAAATATTTGCTGACCGATTGAAGTATTTAGCAGTCACTAATTGGACTTTTAGCTTCTAGATTTCCCTCCATCCAATCCATCATCCATACAGCTGTCAAAATTATCTCCCAAAAGAAAAAGTCTATCCATGTTGGTCCCCTGTTCAAGAATCTTCTTACTTCCATGATAAAATCCACATTCCTCAGGCTTTCATTTAAAGACCTTCATCATCTGATTCCAGTCTATGTTTCTGGACTTATTGTACATATGTTCTCTTTATGTACTCTATGTTCCAACCTTGTTGGTCTTCTTACTATTCCCTAAACTCAATATTCCATCTTCAACTTCTCTACCATCACCAATCCTTTCCCTTTGTCCTAGAATATACTCTTTTTCTAACTCTACCTTTCCTTCTCCCCTACATGATTATGTTTTTAACCATTTCATGCTAAATGTCCAACAATAGAAAGTAAATTCCGGAGGACCTAAGCCAGTTTTTGTTTGCCTTTGTACTCTCAGTACTTGGGTGGGTGTTTAGCATAGGGCTTTGAACAAAAAATCCTTGTTTGGTTTAAAGTGGCTTGCTGTAAAAAGTATGGAAGGTAGTTGGATAGTTGAGTGTTCACAAATGTAATGACTTTTTAAAGCATTACAAGAAGCATGTCAACAAGTAAAAAAAAAAAAACTAAAGGTTCTCCAATTGTATGATAATAAACTGAAGCCATTAAGGACTTTGCCAAGTTTTTGGAATTGGAAATTGCCCCACAGGCCAACTAGTTCACCCTGCACTTATCCCATTTCAAACATTTCTTGCAAGTAGTCATTTATCTTCTGCATGAAGACCTCCAGAAATTGGAAAATTCAGCTACTTCCCAAGACAGGCGGTTTGAAAGGCTTTAAGGTCAGAAAGCAATCAAAGTAGCTTCCCATTAATCCTTTAACTAAAGAACATTTTGCTTTCATATTTGGTCCCTTTCATGGATCATTAGCAGAGGGTCAAGACTTGATGAGAGAGAGAGACAGAAAGATTTTGCATATTCACATGTGTAAATGTTTTCAGGGCCTCTCAAATTCCAGAGATGTGACCTCACATGGAAATACAAACATACAAAATAGCCAAACTCAGAATAAAGTTAGAAAATTTGTTAATCCAATCATTTTAGTCATGTAGCTATCCTTCTGTGTCACTGGGGAATTGACCCATCCCTTAACATCAGAACGGATGGGGAATGCCAATGAAATAATCCAATCTGTCTTATATGCTTTTCTTCACCTTTGGTGTATCAGGAGAGATTTGATGCAGAGGGATAAAAATCCATTCTTTTTTGAAGCAAAGAAAAATGATTTTTTTTTAGTAACTCATGTGCTCTGGTTTATATTTATTCTACTTTTCCTCTCCATATCCTGGAGGCCCTTGTGTGGGTTGTCATTTTTTGTGGTGCCTTTTATTTCTCTGCGGCCTCTTTTGCTGGTAAGTAAGCAAACTTCCACTGTGACATCCATGGGGTGCACTCATGTCACTGTGGAAATGGCACGTAATTTATCCTTGAAAATGCATAAAACAATATTTGGGAGAAGTCTAGGAATGAAGAGGTAATAAGTTTTGAGAAAGAGCCCAGTTAGGACTGTCAGGACTCTGATAAAAGACAAACCCCCTTCCTTTTAATCAGCACCTGCCAACACAACAGGAAAAAGTCAACGTGACTTGTTTTGTGCTTCGTTTCCACAGTGACTATGGCTGATTTTAGGGACCTTGGTTCAATCCACAGCATTAGAGGCTCCCAGGAGATCTGAGACTTTGTCATTGCTCCAGATATTTCCGTTCCTCTAACACCTCCTGGACAGGCAGGCACCCCTAATTAGCTAACTGCTAATCCATAAAAAGGGTCAATGTGCTTTTGAAATGGCCTTCTGTGAGTGGCAGCACCCCAGGTGGTACATTTTACACTTTCGTTTCCTTGACAAAAGCGGTGTGGGCAGATGGCATTAAAGGACTTCTTGGAAATCATGGGAATATCTGTTTGTGAAGAAATTAGCACTAATTTTCTCTGGACTAATAATAACATCCAGGAGGAAGATGAGCTCTGTCCAGAATTCTAACAGACAGATGACAGGTCTGAGAAGTGAGGAAGTCACTGCCCTTTTCAGAACTTCATTAACTCTTCCCATGTGGTAAGAAACCCTGTAAACACTTGAAAGAGGCATCTATACTCTGAAAAATTATTTCCTCTCCAGTAAAATAGTCCTCGTGAACTAGAAAGACTTTAGCACTAAAGACACTTTCCCCTCTAAAAAGAAAGAATCATAGGTTACGCTCCCTATGGAATAGGTAGTTCTGTCTGCACTGTTGTACCAGTGGTTAGATTGTCCTTTGGGTTGCCACTTCTTCTCCTCCAACAATGTTAGACCTTTGATGCCACCCCCATCCCACTTCCACCAATTTTTTTGTCCCACATGAAAAAAGTCCCACTTAAGAGCTCTATCAGAGAATTCTACCCTCTTCCATTTCTGCATGATGCAAAAAACTATAATAACAACAAAAACAACCAAAATCTACTCCTATAGAGACAATGAGGGGAGAAACCAGAACCCTGCAAATCTTGGAGATATAGCAAGCCAAAGCTTTTGTTTAATACACCTCATACGTGTAATTGTATGGCATTTTAAATCTTTCAAACATTTACAAATCCCTTTAGCTCAGCTGATATTCCAAAAAAATATGTGAAGTAGTACAACAAGTAAAAAAATTCCAAGAGACTAGATTCCAGGTATGAAAATTCAAATTCTTGATTAGGTTAGCAATAACCAATAAATTAATGGTCCATGATCTCACTCAGTGATCAGAGACAATTCATCCAGAGTCTTGAATCATTTAAATACAGTTCTGAAAGTTCATTATTCAGCCCTTCCCTGGACCACCCAAGACATCTCTAATTAGTGAATACTTAATGAGGGGGAGGGCTAATATTGTCCAGCTGCTCTCTTATCCCCCCATGGTGGTAGGAAGTCACACATCTCATCACAGTATTTCAATATCCCTAGTGATCTAGGGGGAGAAATAAAATTAGGTCTGGTTATGTTTGACTCCATCGTAAATCCTAAGGAGGAAATCAAGGTCACAGCCATGTTTAGTCAAAGTCAGTTCTATTTACAGGAAATATGGAACTTAGATTCTCAATTTTAATCATCCCAATTTTAGAATATGCTCTGGGAAAAGGTATATAGGGACATTTCTGTGGTTGTCAGGAGACAGGAATATTAAAAGACGGACATCAAATGCATTATTACAGAGCAAACTAGAAATCAAATGATATTGTGTGAAGAACAAATCTTCTCAATAGGAAAAATAGGCATCATTAATCTCTGTTTTAAGACTGAAATTTTAAACACAGAGGGTCAGTAGGTGACCCACAAAAATCAGGACAAGAACTCAGATCTCTTGAGCCCAAGTCCACCATATTGATTGTGCCTAGTGAAATAGGAGTAATTCTTAGCTATCATAGACCATGGATAAAGATCTGATTGACATAACCTATGCAGAATTGACAGTCACTTAGCAACTACTGTGTATGTCAGAGGAGTAGCAGCTCTTGAACCTTGACACCTATGAACTGCCCATCCCATATTCAAGATCCACAACCTGAACTGCATGCTTGTGTCTGAACACTTGAGCAATGTCTTTGCAGTGAGGAACATTCACAGCCTCACAGAAACCTCCATAATTGCATTTATCCTTTTATGATTAAAAAAGTCTCATATTCAAATTATGGATCAGAAAACAAGGGTATCTTAAGCTGTTGTGTTGTTCAGTTGTTTTGGTAGTGACTGACTCTTTGTGACTTCATTTGGAGTTTTCTTGGCAATGATACCATTGAAATACTTTTGCTATTTCCTTCTCTAACTCATTATACAGGTGAGGAAACTAAGGCAAACAGGGTTAAGTGACTTGTTCAGGGTCATATAGCTAGTAAGTGTCTGAGACCAATTTGAACTCAGGAAGATGAGAACTTCAAACCTGGCACTCTATCATCTGTGCCACCTAGCTGCCCCATCTTAAGACATGCTTCAGATAAACAGAATGCTTCAGATTTTTGGAATGAGAGCCGTAAGGAATGTTTTAGACATTCTCTTTGTCCATAAGTGCATCTCTCTAAAGATGGCCAACAGGAAGAAGGCTCAATTGATTCAAAAGGTATTGCTAGAGTATCATCTTTTGTTTGCTCAATAGTGCCTGCCAGGTTTGGGATTGGTAGTAACCAAACATTCAATTGATGATAATTTATCAAGCATCTCCTAAGTGCCAAATATTGATTGTGTCAAGGCTAGGGAGTGAAGAAACAAAAGTGAAGAAACTCCCGCCCTAAAGGAGTTTATATTTTAAAAGGGAGGGACAGCATGAACATATGTAGCCGTATACAGCTGTATCCTGAAGATTAAATGAGATAATGGATATAAAGCACTTTGCAAACCTTCAAGTGCTATGTAAATGCCAGTTGTTTTTGTAGTCATTTTTAGTCTTACCATTATTGTCTTACTTGGTGATCACTTAATTCCCTCCATCTTCTGTACTGTTGTGCTCAAGCGATGTTCATAAAATAAAACAAAGTTGTGCTGATAAATGTTTAAATAGGCTCTCCAGGAGAAAAACCCTGCATTTTTGTTCATCTGCATTATTAACGCTTTCTTAAGTCTAGACAAATATGACAATAAATAAAACCTAAATTTGTACTTGATTTCTAGCCCCCACACCCCCAAAATATAAACTTCTTAAGGGCCAGGACTGCTATTTTTATTTTTGTATCCAGAGTGCCTAAATAGGGTCTTGAATATGGTAGCCATTTGATAAATATTTATTGAATTGAATCCCTCATTAGCAGTTTTATCTTACATGCTCAATCCTCCTAGCAGGAGCATGCACTTTACATAATAATAACAGCTTATATATAATAGTCCTTAACATACATTATCTTCAAAACAACCTAATTGGTCTCCTAGCTCCCAAGCTCTCCCTTCTCCAATTCAACTTCCATAAAGCTGCCAAAATATGCTTCCTAAAGTAAGCTCTTTGAAGGGGAGTTCCAGGCTATACTAGGTTGAACTGAATAAATAACTGCCAAAGAAATGTTGAATTGGTACCATATTATGATAGTGGCACTATCTATTTGGGTAACTTCTCCTAAGGCTCTACCTTAGAGCTAGGCTCATGCAGGATAGGCTGATTTTTCCTCAAAACGTTTTTAAAGCATCCTCAAGACTCAATTGGCCCAGAATATTAAAGATCAAATCATGGAGCAATTTCCTAATGTACAAAAGTACAAAAGCAAGACCAGAGGCATTAGAAGAAAATACTTTAACAAACTTGAAATTTTAAAAAAGTATTTATTAAGTACTAACCATAGGCCAGGCATTGTACTAAGTATTTTATTAATATGATTTCATATGGCCTTCAGATGTTATTTTTATCTTCAGTTTATATTTGAGGAAATGGAGGGAGGAAGAAGTAAAGTGACATGATCACGGAGCCAACAAATATCTGAGATCACTCATCTTCCTGACTCCATGACCATCATTCAATTATTGCACTATCTAGATTCTAGTGGTAAAGGGAGTCATTGGCAAATGCAAAGAAAGGGAAGCTGTGCCCAGCAGAATTAATAATGGAATTTTACTGAATAACTTTCCCCATATTTCACTAAGTCAACTTCTTTTTGTTAACTCTTGGATAATCTGGGGGTGTCTCATTTCATTCCAGGTATGAACCTGAACTACCAGACCTAGACCACAACCCATATGTATATGAAATTATTGATATACTTCCCAATGTCTGAACTGAATTATCAGCTGTACAAAACCTGGTCAAATAAAGAACTTTATGCTTATTACCAAGTGTATCAGCATTAATGTTCAAGATATAAGAGAACTATAAGATATGGTTCTTAACCTCACAGACTTTATCTTCTAAATCTAAATGTAGTGTAAGGAATTCTAGGCTTGAATGACCAACAAGAAAATGACAAAAAAACAAAACAAAACTGGAAAGACTTAAGGAAGTGGCGCAACATAAGGTGGGAAGAACCAGAATGCCATTGTACATAGCAATAGCAATAATGTACCAATGTGAATGACTAAACTATTATCAATAAGGCAATGATTCAGGAAAACTCCAAGGAACTCATTCAAAAAAAAGAAAATAATAGCTACTCACTATCATAGAAGGAACTGATGGATTCTGAATGCAGATTGAAACATACTATTCTTCACTTTGTTTTCTCCATGCATTTTTCTCTAGAGTAAGCAATTTGTCTTCTTTCTCAACATGATGAATATGGAAATATATATTACATGATAACACATGTATGACCTAAACCATAAAAACCAGCTCTCTTAGGAATGGAGAAGGGATGGAAAGGATGGGGAGAATATGGATTGCAAAATGTGAGAAAATGATAATTAAAAATTGTATTAACATGTAAATCTTAATTTTTTTAAAGAGTTCTAGACTTGAAACCAAGAGAGATCTGGGTATGATTCCTACCTCTGATAGTTACTAGCTATGTGGCATTGGCCAAGCCAAGATATCATTAAATGAGTTAAGATCTAACATAGCCTCTTCAAATCTTGTTAGACCTGTAATCAGCTCAGTTTTCTCATTTGTAAAATAAAGATTAAAATGCCTGCACTATCTTACAGTGTGGAGCAGCTAGTTACCACAATGGATAGAATGCTAACCTTGGAGTCAGGAAAGTTTGAATTCAAGCCTGGTCTCAGACACTAGCTGTGTGACTCTAGGCAAGTCACTAACTCTGTTTGCCTCAGTTTCCTCCTCTATAAAGTGAGCTGGAGAAGGAAATGACGAATCACTTGAGTATCTTTGCCAAGAAAACCACCAATGGGTTTTAGTTTTACATGTGATGTACCTAATTCCTTCGATTGGCTACTGGTTGTTACTTCAGCGTCATAAAATTGTTCATTGCATCCAAACTGCCAGG
>NC_058133.1:405571126-405600548 GCF_016433145.1 Gracilinanus agilis | reverse complement strand
GAAGGAAGGAAGGAAGGAAGGAAGGAAAAGAAAGAAAGGAAGGAAGGAAGGAAGGAAGAGAAAGGAAGGAAGGAAGGAAGGAAGGAAGGAAGGAAGGAAGGTAAAGAAAGAAAGAGAAAGGAAGGGAGGAAGAGAAAGAAAGGAAAGAAGGAAGGAAAAGAGCCTATTTTCCTAACTATAAAATCAGATTGGACTAAATGATCTCTAAAGTTTCTCCTGACTATGTTCTAGTCCCTGGCCTTGGATGAGCCACTTCATGGCTCTATGCCTCAATTTCCCTAGCTGCCAAATAGACAGATCTTGACTCTTTAGACTAATAGAGAGAATAAAGCATTTGTAAAGTGCCTGGTACTGATTACTAACAAAAAAGACAGCACCTCTCCTCAAGGATCTCACATTCTAATAGAGGGAAGAGAAGACTTAAAAGGATGTTGGAAAGAGGGATTGAAGGAGAAGTCCAGTGAGCAGCTGGAGATCAAGGAAGGGAGCTGANAAGGAAGGAAGGAAGGAAGGAAGGAAGGAAGGAAGGAAGGAAGGAAGGAAGGAAGGAAGGAAGGTAAAGAAAGAAAGAGAGAAAGAAAGAGAAAAAGAAAACCCCAAATGGGGTGACAGAGTCAGTTAAACATAGCTAATCAAGTAAACCGCAACAACAAAACCTTATAGGCTTGTTATGAGAAAAATGTTTTGTAAACCTTAAAGTACTAGACAATGTGAGTTATCATGATTATTGTTTACTGTTGTTATCAAAGTTTACCCAGTTATTAATCCATTAAGAGGTTATGCTGTACCAGACCTCTAGTCAGGAGGAAGTGAGTTCAAATCTAACTTCAGTCACTTCCTACCTATATGACCCTATGCAAGTCACTTCAGCCCAGTTGCTTTGTCCTTGCCTTTTTGTCTTAGAGTTGTTATTAAGATAGAAAATTAAGTTTATTTTTTTTTAAAAAGATCTTATGCCTGTAACCATCATCAAAGGTAGACCAAGGTATTCTGTTCCATTCACCAGTTGATCTCAGCTTTGGCTTATATTTCATGTCTAGCTTCTCCATGACTTTGACCCAGGCTACCTTTGGCTCCAGATCTGCATTCATTTCCCCTTCATTATATCATCTCCTCTCAGTATCAGACAATTGACCTGACTTAGACTCTTAATTTGATTATATTTGTTTCTGCTCCTCAGATGTGATAGCTCACTTCCCTCTGTCTTCTTCTTCCTGGCCAGACCTCCTAAGCAGTCCATCTCATGAAATTATCTCATTCTGAAGTTTGGCACTTAACTCAGAAGGCTCACAAGATACCTTGTAATGGACCCTGCTCAGTCTAGACATCCCTGTCCTCTACAGATCTCTGGGGCAGTTAACCACTTGCTTCCTGTTGCTTTCTTGGCGGACTCAAACATTTATGATTTGACATGTAAGGAAGACTCAAGATTAAGTATTCAAAATGAGGAATATAAAACGAATACAGGAAAAAACACCTGTCTCAATTTCCTTTTCTGTCTGATGTATAGCAGTGACTAAAGGAATCAGGCATGCTGTTACTGCATTAGCTAAAACCATATTATTTAAAGGGAAATAAAAGAGTTTAGCTAGTAATTCTTCTGGGGAGCATAAGAAAATAAAGAATTGAGTACAATTTGCAAGGAGTAAATCAGAGCCTCCTTAGGACTTCCAAAAATAATCATTTCTATTTTCTGATGTTTGAAGAGCACGGTTACATACATAACCCTTGAGGCCAGCTTGTGAAATAGGTTGTAAAAGTATTATTTTCCCCATTTTGCAAAGGAGAAAACTGAGTCTTAGAGAGTTTAAATCAAGAAGTCAGATAGCATTTATTAAGTATGTACTATGTGGCATATACTGTGCTAAGCCCTAGAGATACACAGAAAGGCAAAAAAATCATGTTCTCGGGAAGTTCCAAGTTTAGGAATGGAGACAACAGGTTATAAAGGGCTTTAAAACCCAAGGATTTCATTTTTGATCCTGGAGGTAATAGGAGACCACTGAGGTAACTGAATCAGGGGTGCTATTGTAGATCTGTGCTTCAGAAAGAACAATTTGACAGCTGAGCAGAAGATAGAACGGACGAGGAAGAGAGCACAATGAAAAGTCTACTGCAATAATCTAGATAGGAGATAAAAAGAGCTTCAATCTGGGGTGGCAGGATTAGAGGGAGAGAACAGGGCATATAGGAGATATTAGAGGCAGAAATAGCAGGACTTAGCAACTTATTGTATTGGAGGTAGGGTAGAAAGTGAGGGAAAAGTCAATGACACCTAGGGGTGAAAGGATAATCGTGCTCTTAAAATGCTGTCTTTGGGTAGTTTAGTAAATAAATACTTTAAATAAGAATCCAGGAAGGATTTGTTTTAAAATGATTTTCACTCACTAATAAGTGGTCTTATATAACAAGTTTCCAGTATCCGTCAGATGAATTTATTTTCATTTTTACATTTCTATTTCTATTAAGAGGTAGTGCAGTATAATGGGTACAGATTTGGTATGAGTTATAAAGATGTGAGTTTAAGGCCTACTGCTGATAAATATCGGATATTTGACCCTGTATAAGTTACTTAACCTTTTGGTTTCTCTAAGAAATTCTTTAAGAATATAAGTTTCAGGGGGCAGCTGGATAGCTCAGTGGATTGAGAGCCGGGGCCAGAGATGGAAGGTTCCAGGTTCAAATCTGGCCTCAGACACTTCCTAGCTGTGTGACCCTGGGCAAGTCACTTGACCCCCATTGTCTGGCCCTTACCACTCTTCTACCTTAGAACCAATGCATAGTATTGATTCTAAGATAGAAGGTAAAGGTTTTAAAAAAAGAATATAAGTTTCAGAGCATGGCTTGATATGCATAGATGAAAGCTCCCTGAATGAATAAAATCACAGTTCTGATTGAGAAAAAAATAATCCTGTTCATGTGAATCTTTAATCAGCCAATTAATTAATTAATGAAAAAATCTAGGGCAACACAACCCACCCATTGTACATGGATTTCAGTAATGTAAAGCACCTTACTCAATGGGTAAAATAGAGATGGATTTTACACTAAGCTGCATTTGGAAGTAATTGAATGATGAAGAGAAATTACTAATGAACTGAGTGCAACCTGGAGGAAAGTCTCCAAGAGATTGGCCCAGGAACTTGTCTTTGGCCTTATTTCATTTAATATTTTTATCAATTAATTGCATTAAGACATAGATGGCATATTTGTCAAATTTGTGACTAAAAGCTGAGAGGTATAATTAGCATATGGATACCAGAATCAGTTTAAAAGGCCAGTCTCACAGAGATAGGACAAAAAACCCTGGGGATTTTAGTGAACAACAACCTGAATGTGAGTAATACAGTGTAAGTGAACAACCACAAAAGTTAATGTAGTTGGGGGCAGTCAAGTAGCTAAGAGGACAAAAAACCAGGCCTAGGGTTGGGAGATCCTGGATTCAAAACTGACCGCAGACACTTCCTAGCTGTATGACTTTGTACAACATACTCTATTGCCCTTTCTGCTCTCTTGCCTAAGAACTAGTATATAATATTGATTCTAAGAATGGTTTTTAAGAAAAATTAATTCAGTTTTGGAATGCCCATAATGAGCAATATTAGAGTACTTCTCTACTCTGCCCTACTCAGACAATATTTGGAAGATTGTAGATGGCTCCAAAAGGCATATTTTAGGAAGGCACTGACAAGCCAGTGCATGTCCAAAGAAGAATGATTCAAGTGGTGAAGAGACAGGAATTTATGGCACATAAGGATCATTTTAAAAAGAGAGGTTGTTTAACACAAAGAACACAAAGCTTAAACATGAATATGACAACTGTCTTCAAATATTTGAAAGCAAAGAAGATTAAACAAGTTTTGCTTGGCCCCAGAGGATAGAAATCTCACTCTTCAGAAAAAAGACGAGGAAAGAGAAATAAATTAGAGCTTAATATAAGGAAAATTTTCCTATCAATTAATGGTATTTGGGGGACAGCTAGGTAGCTCAGTGGGTTGAGAGTCAGACCTAGAGATGGGAGGTCCTGGTTTCAAATCTGACCTCAGATACTTCCTAGCTGTGTGACCCTGGGCAAGTCCCTTAACCCCCATTGCCTAGCCCTTACCACTCTTCTGCCTTAGAACTAATACACAGTATTGTTTCTGAGATAGAAGATAAGGGTTTTTTAAAAAATGGTGTCTGAAAATGGAATGGACTAATGTAGGATGTGCTAAATGAGCTTCCCCTCACTAGTAATCTTCTAGAAAAGGCTAAATTTTCACTTGTAAAGTGGATTGTAAAGAAGCTGTCAGAAAAGAAGCATTTATTAAGCCTCTACTGTTTGTACTGTGCTAAGTTCTGGTGACTTAAAAAAAAGGCCAAAAAATCAATTCTGGTTTTCAAGGAGCTCACAAGCAAATGGGGAAGAAAATACACAAAAAGCAACATACAAACAAGACATATACATGAAAAATTTAAGATAATAACCTCAAGGAGAAGAAACTAAGGGAGACTAGGAAAAATTTCTGAAAGAAAGTGTATCTTTAGCTGGGATTTGAAGAAATTTGAAAAAATACAAGGAGTGTAAGAATTTAAAATGTAGGCTTTATACTAATATGAGAATCCTATAGTAATATTGTCATCACTGATTTAAAGATATTATAACTAAAGTCAAAATGACCTTTAGTAGCTTTATTTACAAAGGGGGGGAGATTAAAAGTGGGAAAATATAAGAAGATGCATAATTATCTAGTCTATCACCCTAAGCACTGCTCTAGTGTGGGGCTCAGCCCCAGCAGAGTGTCACCATGTCCCTTGTCCCTAGGTGGATTTTCTGGTAATTCTCAGCTACAAGGCCAATGGTGTCCTCAGCAAGGTTCTATCAATGCAGCCTTCTCCAGGAAAGGAGGTCTCTCTGGAACCAATCTCTCCAGAAGCCATAAAAGGAAGGCAAGCTACTCACCCACCCAAGGTGAAGTCTTCCAACACTGAAGTCTAAAGGAGTAGATCCAGGAGCAGTCCTCCAAGAAGCAATCCAAGATCCAAAATCATGGCTTACTTCTGTAAACCTGAACCCCTTTGACAGGAAGTTCAGAACTTTTTATATGCCTTTTTCCACGTCACTTCCTATCCCTTCCTCCTCTTTATGGGAACCAATTGCAGTCTTTCAATTTGCCTGGCACTGCCCAGGGGCATGGCCCTGGCCTCTGGAGTTGTCACCCACTTTAGCAAGTGACTTGCAAACATTCTTACTTAGTGTTAAGTAGGGGTGCTTAAGTTCTTGATTGATTAACTTAAAAATGGCTGATTGATAGACAAAAGAAAGTTTGATTCACTCTTCACAGGAGATAAAGAAAAGAAAGTGTTCCAGGAATAGGAGCTAAACAGTGAAAATGCCCAGAGTCAAGAGATAGAATGTCTTATGTAAAAAAACAGCAAGGAGATTATATTAGGAATAAATATGTTATCATAGGATGAGCAAATTCCATTTGGTTTTAACCCTTCATTTTGTGACTAAAGAGTTATAATTTAAGTTTTTTTTCCATGATAAGACAGAGACTTAGGTAATATAATTTTGTAATGATATTTGTCCCCTAACTTTGATAAACCACTGCTAATAATGTATCTGTATCCCTCAAATTTGATAATCATTCATTTTGCCTGTATGTATCCCAAATTTGATTTTTTTAAAAAGGCTGGTTAAACACTTTCTAATGATATTAGGAAACTGGAACTTTGAAACTGAGGTGGCATGGAAGAAGAAAGTGTTGCTCCTAAAGTCCAGAAGCTGTCCAGTCATTTTCAATTGTGTCTGACTCTTCACAACCCAAATGGTAGCTTTTCTTGGCAAAGATACTGGAGTGGTTTGCCATTTCCTTCTCCAGTAGATTAATGCAAATAGATGCAAAATGACTTGCAAGAGCTATTTAGTATCTGAGTCCAGATTTGAATTCAGTTCTTCCTGACTCCACGTCCCATGTTCTATCTGCTAAGCCATATAGTTGCCTCTTCTTGCACATAGTAGGCACTATATAAATATTTATTCTCTTTCCATTGCCTTTCTCTATTGATTTCTTTTCATCATAAGCTTAAGTAATTGATCACCAATCAGAATTTAGATTTTGCTTATAAATGTCTTTGGTCAAAATTTAAAAAAAAATTTTTTAACTATCAGAGGCACCAACCATTAGTCTACTTTAAAACTGCACTTGGAGATTTGAAAATCATGTATTTGCTTAACAGCAGTGCTGGTTGATGGAGACTCTAGAAAATCACCTCTGAGGGAGACACGTGGCCTTGGCTAGGCAGAGAGAGAACTTGTCATGAGCATCAGCATGAAACACACTTACCAGGACCTCTAGGAATCAGGTTGATGGTTTGTTCCTAGATGAAGTAATGTTTGCACTTGATGAATAAAGTTCAATTGCATTCATTGAGGATTGTAAGTCTAATTGGTGTTTCTGCAACACTAGTTAGTATACCTAATTGATATATAATTGGTAAATTAGTTTTAAGTGTGCTTCATGGGTAACTGAAGTCAGTGTCACAGTATTACAAAGTACATGAAATGAATAAGGTGCATGAAGCTGGAAAGGTAGGAAAGAAGTAGATTATGAAGAACTTAAATAAATTTCATATTTTTCCTAGAAGTAATAGGAAGACCCTAAAATTTATGGAGTAGTAGAGTAACAGAGACAAAGTGTTGTTACAGGAGTCAAGGGAAATCTGGGTTTGAATCTCATTTAAACTTAATAAGTTTATTAATAACCTTAATAAACCTCATTTACACGATGAGGACAAGAATACTTGTTCTACTCACAATTTGGCTGGGAGAATCAATAGAAAATAATGTACATAAAGTTCATCATAATCCTTGAGTTACTACATAAATTTCAAATGTTATTATTTCAGTAAGCTAACTGAAGGCAGGCTCCTTGCCATCTGTCCTGCCACAAAGACTTAGTTCTTGCTCTGGGAACAATGATCAAATAAATACTACCATTGTTAGTAGAATAGGGAAGACAATTTACTGCCCTATGGCTCTTCTCACAATTCCTCTAATTGCCTAGTTTAAAACTCTCTTCCTTGACTGCCATAATGCAGGGTTGCTTTTTACCCTGCATTACATCACTACTCTTCAAAATGTGTTGTTTCCCTCATTAGAATGTGTAATCCTTACTGTGGATTGATACAGACATTCTGGAGAAATACGGATACCACATCCAAAGTGCCACAAAACTATGCATACTCTTTGACCTAGCAATACCACTACTGGGTCTGTATCCCAGAGAGATCAGAGATAAGCGAAATGGACTTACTTGTACAAAAATATTTTTAGGAGCTCTTTTTGTAGAGCAAAAGAATTTGAAAATGACAGGTCATCTATCAATTGGTGAATGATGAACATGTTGTAGTATATGGTCATAGTGGAAAACTATTATGATGAACATGATGAGTTTAGAAAAATCTGGAAAGACTTATGCGAAATTGCGAAATGATACAAAATGGGCAGAGCCAGGATAATAGTGATGTAAATAATAACAGAAACATTGTACAATGATCAACTATGAAGGGCTAAACTGTTGTCAGCAGTGTAATATTCCAAGATAATCCCAAGGGACTTGTGTTAAAAAAAAATGTTATCCAAAGCCAAGAAAGAACTGCTAGAATCTGATTGCAGATCGGAGCATGCCATCTTCCATTTTATTTCCTCCATGAGTTTTTTATTGTATCTGTGATATGTATCTTCAATCATGACACGGGGAATATGGAAATATGTATTACATGAAAGCGGAGATATAATCTATATCAGACTATTAACCACCTTGGGGAGTGGGGCAGGGAAGGAGAGAGAAAATCTGAATCACAAAATGTCAGAAAACATTTGTCAAAAATTTTTTCTATATGTAATTTAAAAAAAGAAAAGAAAAAAAGATTGTAAGATCCTTGGGGGAAGACATTGGTTCACTTTGGTCCAAAACGTGGGGCTCTGTTTGACTTCCACACAGTACACAAAAGACCACAAATTACGCACAAACCTTTTCAACCACATTTGTACACAGGTACATTAAGATAGCAATGAACCTCAGTAAACATTTTGAATGCAAATAAATAGAAACTATAATCTGTCCCACAAGTGAAAGATTGAGAGACTGTGTGTGGTGGAGCATGTAAGTCTTAATATTCAGATTATTCATTATGTTTATCATTCTATTTCAATTATTTCAATATGAATAAGAAATTAATCCTCTAATATGTAAAAATTATCCATTTCAGACTCAAACTCATACCTTTTCTCAGACCTGGACCTCTTCCCTATCCAAAGGATCTTATATGTAAAGCTGGAAGGAACCTCAGAAGTCTGTCAGCCAACTAACATTTTATTGTGTGCCAAATGCTATTCTAAGTACTGAAAATACCTTTATTTACAAGTAAAAAGAAAATCAGTTCTTACCCTCAAGAAGTTTATATTCCAATGGGGAACAAGAACCATTGTTCAGAGAGAAAAACAGCAAGAGTGGAAAATACTTCCAATGTGTGAATTTCAGTGCAGAAGTGAGACTTCAGAATGAATACATGGGACATGATAGAGAAAGTCCTGGAGAACAATCTGTAGGAGAATGAGGGAACCATCCTACCTCAGTAAGTTACTAGCTGTGAGATCCTTGTTAAGCTATTTCTTCAATCTGTGCCTCAGTTTCTTCATGTAAAATGAGATGCTTAGATTCAATAGCTCTCCTGATTCTTCTATTTTATAGATGAGGAAACTAGGATCTAGAGAAGTTAAGATACTTGCTTATGGTCACCTGAGTAGAAAGTGTCAGAGTCAGAATTGGAACTGAAGTCTGTTGACTATAGGGGCAGCTAGGGGGCATGGAGGTTAGAGCACTGGGTTTGGAATCTGCAATACTAACCTTCCTGCATTCAAATCACACACTCCTAGCTATGTGATATGAGTAAGTCATTTAATCTTTTTTTGACTCAGTTTTCTCATCTGTAAAATGAGCTGGAGAATAAAATGGCAAACCACTCTAATATCTTTACCAAGAAAATCTCAAATGGGGTCATGAAGAGTCAGATACCACTGAAAAATGACTGAACAATAACTACTGACTCCAGAGATAGTTTTCTTTGCACTGATGCAATGCCTCTCAGCTTCCCACGAATTCATGTAAAACTAAAAATCAGAGTACCTGTTATCTTCAAATGAATAATACAAAACTAAATAGGATCTTGTACAAATAAAGATTATATAGATGTTTGTTGACTTCAGAACAGAATTTCCCCCTCCATTTGCTCAACCACATCCACCCCCATTAGCATTTTACTTTCAGTTAAGAGTCTATCTAAAACATCTTATCTCAAGAATTGCCATTTTAATAAGACAATAGAAAAAAGATAAACAAAATGAAATGTGAGGGGATCTCGGGCACATCCTCCCCATCACCTTTCAGGACTAGGAAGCTATACGACCTTGTAACACTGACAATTCAGAAATGACAGCGGAGAATTATCCAGGGAAGTCTGGCTGTGACTCTGGCATTGGAATGTCTGTTGCAGCTAAGCACTGACAGATATTCCAGATGGGATTTAGATATTACTGCTTCAACATCAATCTTGAATTGTGTACTCAAAGAAAGAGGGGAGGGGGGCCTCTGTCCAACTGCAAAGGGGAAATGGTATATTTGGTCACATTCTAGGTACCTGGGAGACTACAATGGAATGTTAGTGCTTCTCAATTGTTTTCAGTTTGAGTTTTACTCATTTAGGAACTGAATAACACAACAGAGAGGTCCCTAGTTCCCACAAATCAATCTGATGGTGTTGTGGGGGTCTTGAGGTGAACCCCCTGTGTTGAGGAAGGTACTTTGCAAGAATGCAAGACTCCAAAATTTAGCTTAAAAATAGAGAAATTTATTAATTTAGAAGATAATGTTGTATCGGCCCAGGAGGATAGAATAGATGGAAAGCTGCCTCCTAGAGGACATCAATTCTGGGGTCTTTATACCCTTTACAATAGTTGATTCGTGACTTCACGAAGGTATACACTCAAGCAGGGGGTGGGGTCATCTGACCAGGGTCAGCCTGTAGACATAGGGGTGACCCTCATAGTTTAGGGGACAGATAGGTATCATAGATACTACCCAATGGTATCAAGGCATAGCCTGGAGATGTATCCCTATGTCCATCTCAAAACCTAAAAGACATCCAAGGAGGATAATCCTACATGGATTTATTAGCTGCTATCAGATATTTTAAGATTAGTAGTCACAAAGATGCAAGGAAGCAAAGGAATTTTACTGCTTAGCCTGAACCACTTCTAAAATTGGGGGGTACAACATCCCATGCCAATGGTAATGGCTGGGCAGCTCTGTCTAGGTTCTGTATTCCACAAAAAAATCTACTTCAAAGCTGCCCTGTATCTTCTACTTCAAAAGAGAGATCCCTCCTTTGCTCAAGTTGCTGGCCTCATTAACCAACAAAAATGTTTTCAAGAAATGCTACTATTTCATTTGTTGAACTAGCAAACATATGGGAAGCATCTTTATGGAAATCAAGATATATTGCTACTGAGGATGAAGGTGCTATGACTGGGAATAATGGAAAAAAGAGATTTAAACAAAATGTAATGTGTAATAATGGCAGGGGGAGAGAGGAGAAGAGAGAGGGTGGGGGAAGAGAGAGGGGAGAGAGAGGGGAATAGAGAGAGAAGGAGGGAGAAAGAGGGGGAAGAAGGGGAGAGAGAGGAAAAGAGGGGGAGAGAGAGAGAGAGAGAGAGAGAGAGAGAGAGAGACAGACAGACTCAGGTTGATTGATTCCTTGTAGATGACAAGGAAGCCAATATTTCAAGAAGACAAATACTATCCTGTCCAGTATTATGATTGCAACATGGGCAAATGGGGCCACAAGTCACAACATTAACCCATCACAACCATCAATAATTCCAAGGCTGTTGGGACACTCAGACTCATGTTTCAAATGTGAAATGAGCACTAATCCAAATAACAAATACCATTTAGAGCAAGTGCTCAAGCTATGTTTGGTGCCATACCAAGTAGAAGCAGACACAGGCCATTACTCAGAGGGCATACATGATAATGGCAGTCTTAATGCAAATGGGGGCACACTGAGCTCCACTTGAGATTCAGATGTCCTCATCCTCAGAATCACACAACCATGCCAGATCCTTGCTGTTCCTTCAGCTCAAATGTCACCTGTTTGCCCTACCTCTGGCAGTGTGTTTGTCTGGTTTAGAATATGGACAGCATGTTAAAGCATCTTTACTTCTTTAAAAAAAAAAAAAGCAGTACTCCCTCCTCTTCTCCTCCTTCCCCCCTCCCCCGCCAAAAGTGCTTTGAGGGAAATTTTGTGTTTATGCTAACATAACCTAGCTGAGCCTAAATACTTGGGTGACAGGCAGGTTGTATAGTCAAAGGAAGACAGCTAGCCAGACAATGATAAAGAATGGCATCTAAACTCCACTGATTAGCGAGTCATTCATTTCTCATTTGTCAGCTCCACTGTATGCAGATTAATTCTAGAGGGTTGTCTAGGCTCTGAGCCAATTCAAGTCAAGCCAGAAATTACAGTATGCAGCTCCTTCAAAGGCAAAATGAAAGGTTGAGATAGTAATGTTCTACTCTTTTGAAAAACAATAAAATCAACATTGACTCAGAGGAAATCAGATTATGGGCATCAATTAGAAGATGATGATAAGATAGCATTAAACCACTCCCCCATACACACACACACTTTTTTTTTTAATCTAGGTGCTTGTGATCTAATGAAACAAAGGGCAAAGCATTGATAATGTAGTTGCTTTTGTGGTTTATAAAGACAAGCAACAGCGATGAGAAAATTAGTCTGGCAAGGTACAGCTTTCTGAAAGGAAAAGAGACAAGGAATAGCTGAAGTAATTATTTGTTCTCCCAGAATGATCCCTGCAGGAACAATTACCTTCTCATTCAAAGAAATGAATATGAAAATTTAAAACTTGCATCAATAGCCATCTACCCTGAATGGCAGCCTCTAACCAAGGCAAAGGAAAGAATTTGCATACCGGTGCCCATTAGTGCAGCTTGCAAGGAAAAAAAAAAACTATTGCTTGAGCTAATTGTTTTCATAATTGAGGAGGAAATGAAACTGACTCTAAAAAGAGGACTGCTAGAAAAAGAGGAGAGACTCTAGAGTGGGCTGGCTAGCTTGCTGACTCCTCACAAAGTCTCCAACTTTGTGTTTAAAATACTAGGGCCTGCTGAGTGCCCCATTTTGATGACCTATCTCACACAGTAAATGGATGTTGAAGTATTTGCTTGTTAAATAAAGTTGGCCTCCGAATTCCCTATGCTGCATAGTTTTCTTTTTCTACTGAGGAGCTAATGTGAAAAATACTTGGTAGGGAAAAATGAGTCACATTGGCAACTGCCAAGGACCCATCTACCTTTGTGTGGATTGGAGTGTGCCTTATAATGAGGTTAATTTAATTTGGTGCAAGATAAAAATAGATATATTGTACCTAGACTTCTGGGGGAAGAAACAAAGCTACGTGTATGATTTTTGGAACCATGAATGCTGCCAATTCCAAAAATGCCTTGGGCAAGACCAAATAGGATCTTTAAAGCTCTCACCATGAGGCTGAGTTGGCATGAATCACTCATCTAGGAGATACATTGCCAATGGCTCTGCTGCTCCAGCCTAAGGACCACTGAATTTTTCCATCTGACATACAACTGAAATATCTTATCTCCATTTATTAAAATATAAGCTCTTTAAGAGCAAAGATTGTCTTGCTCTTTTTATTTATATCCACAAGCCTTACTTAGCATGGTGCTTTCCATATGGTAATCATTTAAGAAAGGCTCTTTTATTGACTTTTTCATAGGAGTTTGAAGTTCTGGGTCTTTGTCCCATTTCTGCCACTAACTAGCTGCATAAGAGTAAATAAACTAATCACTTTTTCATGTTTTTTTTTCAAATGTAAAATGAGGGGAACCTACACACTAGATAATCTACGAGGTCTCTGTTAAGTTTCACATTGTATTAGCATAATAGCAATGTCTCTGTCAAGTGGCACAATGGATAAAGCACTGGATATGGAATCAGGAAGCTATGAATTCAAAACTGGCCTCAGACTCTTACTAGCTGTGTGACCCTGAGAAAGCCATTCAACCCTATTTGCCTCAGTTACTTCATCTGGAAAATAAGCTGGAAAAGGAAATGGCAAAGCACTCTAGTGGCTTTGTCAAGAAAAACCCAAATGAAATTAAGGAAAGTTGGACATGACTGAACATCAAGAAGTGTCCCTATCAAGCCATACATTGTTGGCTTTCATATATGAAGGTGAAGCATGTCTGAATAGACTATAAAAATCAGTGGATATTCAGAAAATATTTCCATGTAGTATTCTTGCAGGGTCTGCTTAGTGCCTCCTCACAAAAATATAGAAGTTTGGAAGAGGGAAAAGTTTTTGGGTAAAGAAGATAGATTCAAGGACTTCATCTTGTATGTGCCCGCAAAGATATTATATTTAGCAGTTACTGAATAAAACCAAGTTCCTAGTGATTCTCATTTTTCAGACTCATGATTCTGTCTCTCCTTGTACATTTTTATTCTCCTGTACTTAGAGTGGCTCATTTCTTCCTTATATCTATTCCTCTTCCCACCCCTGTACCACCCCTCAATCCATAATGATGAGAGAGATATAAATGCTCTTTTAGTTTTTAATATCATCCTGCATTTTATTTATATTTTATATTAATCTCTATATTACATTATATCCTCTATATTATATTATCTTATTCATATTCTCTGTATCCTTTATATTATACTCTAAACTATGATAGAAGAGGTCTACAATGTCAATTAACCAGTTGCATCTCTATCTCATAATCTAATGGCTTCCAATGGAGCAAGTATAGTTAGGGTTCTTAAAGATAGAATTGGAGAGAGAAAGTATGTAGAAGGGCAAGACTGAGTAACACACCATAAAGTATTCAATACTAGAATCACCTTGTTCTCAAATTCAATCCATAATTCTTTTCAGATGCTTGAGAAACAGGAAGCATTATGGATGTTCCAGGAAGCACTGCCTAGGGACTGTGCAAAGGTTTCTAAGCTACAAATTATTTGTCTCATTCCATTTGGTCAGAAGTCATTGTCATATAAGTATGGAATGTTAAAGTTCGAAGGGACCTTGGATATCATCTTAACTTAAAGAACAAAAGTGGGGGCATTTTTTCAGGAAGGCCATATTTATTTTTAATGCTGATGTAGGAATATAGTTAGGGATAGTCTGGTTTTCTAGGGTTAGTTGAAAGAAGGAAATTTTGAGAGAAGCCCTGGGAAAGGATTCTGGGTAGAAAATAATTGTGGGGCTACAACTAGAAATAACTGAACTTCACTTCCTTCTTGATTTTGACCAAGCTGGATGGAGATTTTGTCTCTCTGCCTAAAATTCCCATCAAACTGAAGGAGGGTTTTTCCACTGAGAGATCCTCCCTGGAGGTCCCAGATTTTGATGGAGAAGTCCTTGGCATTCAGGTAGAGGATTTACTTGGAGGAAAACAATTTCCCCGAGTCCAGTTTTCATCTGCCAGTGGTCCAGCTACCAGAATCCCTATTGGCTAAGGTAATTCAAAGCTTTCCACCTATAACTTTGAGTTACTTAGTACAGCAGCCAAACTCAGAGGTTTTTCTCCCTTTCTTTCTTATTTGGAGGTAAGTTTAAATTAAGTCAGATAGCATGGGGGTTGGGGGTGGTTCTTAGATAGCATAGGGAAGATTAAGTAGGGTCCATAGAAGAAAATGAAGCCTCTCCTTCAACAGGAGACTTAGAAAGTTGAATGGAGTTAGTTTGGATAGTGCTAGGGTCCCACCGACCAGTTTCTTTCTTCTTTTTTAAAAATAAAGTTTATTTTCATAAGCCAAGGGTTTTTGTGCTTCACTGGCCCTGGGGAGTTCCTAGGTGGATTGGAACATCTAACATCCCTCTAGGATAATAGTTCCCAAACTTTTTTGGCCTACCACCCCCTTTCCAGAAAAAAAAATATTACTTAGCCCTCTGGAAATTATTTTTTTTTATTTTAATAGCAATTAATAGGAAAGATAAATGCACCTGTTGCCATTACCGCTCCCCTGGATCACTGCAGCACCCACCAGGGGGCAGTAGCGCCCACTTTGGAAATCACTGCTCTAGGACTCTTCCACAATACACTGATGAGAATGGAAAGCATATTTTTCCACAGCATAGTCTTGACTTCTCTTTTGCCTCCAACATGAGGCATTATTCTTACTTGCGTACATAGTGAAAATCTTACTACTTCCACCCATTTATATTTATTAGAAAGTAAGTTTATTAAGGTCAGAGACTGTCATATTTTATTTTGGGGGGTCTTGTATAAGGGATGGGGATTGGATTTTTCCTGGTTGAATGAACTCTTTGAGGAAGAAATTATCTCAAGGAAGTCAACATTTTCTCTGCAAATTATGTTTTGAGAGAACTACCTTAAGTACTAAGATGTTAAGTGACTTATTCAAGGACACAGAGCTTATATGTATCAGAGGTAGGATTTGGACCCAGATCTTCTTCCTTGGGAGGCCATCCCTCTATTCACTGCACTATTCATTACACCAAGCTCCTTCTTACTTATTCCTTGAAGTTTAGTTGAATTGATTTTATTGGGAAAGGGATGGAAGGGTCATAAATAGATAAGGTAGTGGTTCTTTGGATATTTCTGGATGCAAAGAAATTCTTGAAGGATTAGATGCAGAAATGACTTGACTCTAGCACTACAAATAGGAATTCAACTATAACAAGTACCACAAAACCCGCCAGAGCCAATTGGCACAAAACATGTCTTCAGCTAATTGAGATCAAAGGAATACAGAGGAAACACATGGATGGAGAAGGTAACCCTAATCTACTCTGTGGTAGTTTCTTATTTTAACTAATTAGTAGATAAATTCTATTGTTTCCACATCAGAAGGACTTCAATGCTGTTCACACCTTCTAAATGTCCCATCTTGGAGTCATTGTCCTTAGCTGTGATCTACTCTGCTTCCACCTTCATGGTTTTTTTAGAATTTTTTTTGTGGGAGGAAGGGAGACTATGGATGACAGAATAGAAGTGGGGAGAGAAAACACACATATATATGGGGGTGACCAGGTGTTCACTTATATTCTGAGTTTCAGCCATTCTTGGTAGGTCTTAGAACATATTTCTTGATCTGATCTATTTAATGATGATGGGGAAATTGAGACAAGAGTGACCCCAAGTCTGGTCCAGCTAGGTACCATAATAAGGAGCTGTAATAAGTAGAAAAGCTCCAATTTCTTCATGAGTTTCCCTGGAGTTCACCTTGCTGACCAGCACTGGAATAGTATAGATTTAGTAAAACATTGGAAGCTTCAGGTTACTTTACTTGTTCCCTGGGAAGTATTCCTACTGCAAAACAATAGGAAGATGCAGTAGTTTGGGACTTGTGATTTTCCATTCTCTTGGTGGTTTTTTTTCTTTGTTTTGTTTTTTTTTCCCCCTTGGTACCTGCCAAATAATTCACAACTCACACAGATCTCAAGTTTTATATTTTGGTCAGTGGCATGGATTCCAGTAGTTACATAATTGAATGATTTGAAGTCAGGCACTATAAACTTGAATCCAGGATATGATACATGAATTACAGAATCTCTGAGTTGAAAGGAACTTTTGAAGTCATCTGGACCAACTGTTAATGGAATATAAATCCCTTCTACAACATATCTAATAAACCACTTGAAATTTCCAGCACCAGGGAACCAGCTACTTCCTGAAACAGTTCATTAATTTTACTTTACGATAGTTTAGAATGTCTTTCCTTATCTCAAGCCTAAATTTGTCTCTCTTAGTTTTTACTCATTGTTCCTAGTTCTTCCTCTGAGGACCAAAAGCAAGAAATAAACAGTCATTTATTGAGCACTTAATATATTCCAGGGATTGTGGAAAGTGTTGAGGATAAGAAGAAAGGAAAAATCATGATCCCTGCCCTCAGGTAGCTCACATTCTAGGAGAAGAGACAATATGTAAACAACTAAATATACACTTTTTTTGGATTATCTGATATATAGGGTTTCTGAGAAACAAATAATTTCTTTTATTTTGTTTTAATTCATAGGAACATTTCAAATGCTTTTTTAAAAAATTGAATATCAGTCTTTTTCTATAAATGGTTAGGTTTTGATTTCCAGGGTATCTTGGGATGTATCTTGAGCTCTTTAGATCACCTTATTCCATTCCCTCCTACATTTTTCTGGTGAATATAGAGTAGTCTTGTGTTATTCAAATTTCTCTTATATTTGAATTTTTTTCCTAGTTGCTTGAACAATTTGTTATTTATAGTAGAATTATTCAATTTAACAATTATATATGAGAAAGTTTGAAACCTTAATTTTTTTTTCTGGAGTAGATCTAAGTATTCTTTCAATTGGCATTTTGTTTTTCATGTTCAGAAGTTCTAGACTAAATTCTTGAATTATTTTTTACATTATACATTCTAATATATTCATAATCCTTAAATTGTCTCTACACATCCTGTGTTCAAGATCAATATGTCTTGCTTAAATGGAAAGGGTGCTTTCATTTAATTTTTGCTTTTTTTTTTTTTTTGCTTCTGTTCTCCCTGTCTGTCCTTCATTTCTATTTTTGAGACTTGATATTTGCATTCTCAATTATACTCTCTTTTGAGACCTATGACTATAGATTAAGTTTTTATATTCAGTCAATTCTTGTGCTTTACAAGAAATAAATTCTGCTATAACAATTCTTATTATTCCATTAAACCCTTTACAAATATCATGCTATGGTTCTATGTTCTCATCAGAATACAAAAGATCCTTGGCCTGATCATATGTTGATTCTTTTCCTTTGTCTTACAATATTGATTTAAATACATATGAACTCTTTATCCTCATCTAGAGGCCATCTTCTCTCTATTATTAATATCTACCCTGTTTGTTTATCTTTCTATCTTTATATGCTCAAGATCTTTAATTTTTCTTTCTTCTGAGGGCTTTGATCTCCTCCCACCCTATATTTCCTACTTTTACTTATGCTTTGTCTCATTTTCCTTTCATGGCAGTTTCCCTGAAGACTGGATTTCAAAGCTGCCACAGATGTCTTCCATGCTAGGTAATTCATGGTTCATCAACCTAGGTTTCTGCCCCAAGTAATTTGTGGGGCGAAAGAACTGGTTCCAGCTGAATATCAGACTATTTGACTCAGTTCTAATAGAGTGCCACGTAGTTATTTTCTTGTCCCAGTTTCCTCTGTTCCTCAGTTCTCTGGTTGAGCTATACTCCCCAACAAAATACTACTAATCCTTGCTGTGCTACCTGAACAAATTACTGTCATTTTGACCTACAAGGCATTGGAAGGAAGGAATGGAGCTTTGGAAAGTTCTGCTACAATTCTGTGGTTCAGCTTCTATAGCTTCATGGTGCTGATAGACTGTGGGGGAAAATGAGGAATGCTCAAAGTGAACAGTTATATGTTAGGGAGTTTTATATTAGTTAGGTTTGGCTTCTCATTTGGGTTCTTGATGTCCTGGACAATAAAGACAGCTGGAATTTTCATCATGTGCATAATGTGGAATTGCTTGTCAGCTCTGGGAGTGGGGAGGGAAGAGAGAGGAGAAAAATCATGAATCATGTAACCATGAAAAAAATATTAAATAAATAAATAAATAGTTTTTTAAAAGTGGAGAAGAGAAAAAAGGAGGCTTCTTAATTCTTTACTTCCTGCTGTCAGAGTAGTATCTGTTGCATATCTGAGACTGTTAATATTCCTCCTCACAACTTTAATTCTGGCTTTTGATTGATCCAGTCCAACATTTTGCATAATGTACTCAACATATAAGATAAATAAACACAGTGACAATATACAGTCTTGTCATTTTAATTTCCCAGTCTTAAACTAATCAGTTGTTTCATGTTTGGTTCTAAATGTTTCTTGACCCACATATAGGTTCCTTAGGATACAAACAAGTAAGATGATCTGGTAGTCCTATCTTTAGCTAGCCTGGGTGGAAGGCCACCCCGAGGCAAAATTATGAAGTACCTAAAGTTGGACTTTGAAAGTTCAAGCCCCTGCTTTTTGCAGTCTTTTTCTTTTTTTCTTTACTTTCTTTGCCTCTAGGTAACAAGTGTACTGAAGAAGAAACAGTTCCTTGCTGTCAAAGTGAAAGTCAATCTGATAAACTCCTTCACATTGAGGTGCTAGGGACTTAAGGTGTTAGTTCCTTCCATTATTTGCATTTTAAAAGAGACATCATGAAGAGAGCTGGGCTCAGTTCAAAGAAATAAATCATATAACTCAGAATTTTAGGTACCTGGGAGAGTGATGTGGGTAGTCAGTGTGTCTGCTACTTTCAACTCATATTTTGTTAGTTACTACCTACTTTTCCTTTAAGGTTGCCCTGCCTCCTTTGGTACCTTTTACCTTTCATCATATTTTGCATTCAGATGATATCACATGATTTTTTCTTGTAGTTAGTCCTAACAGAGTGGTTTGGAAGAAAGCAAATTCCTTCTGTCAGAGGAAGAAAACAATTGATGTATTAGTTACCTATCAAAACTTTGAGTATGGTTCATTTTCCACCATCCATGTCACAGATGGAAAATATGAATCTTTTTATAACAAGGATTCTTAACTTGATACAGTGAACTCAAAAAACTGATAACTTTCAATGTATGTATTTATTTTATTCATTTAAAATTATTATTCTGAGAGGAGTCCACAAGCACTAGGCTGCTAAAGTGGTCCATCACACACAAAAAACATTAAGAGCCCTTTGATAAGGGGCTCTATGTGTTTATCATTTGTACATAGTAAGTATTTAATAGTGCTTGTTGATCGACTAATGTACGCAGTAGATCCTGTTATTACTAGGTTAACACTATTGAAAGAATACCTAACATATTATTATCGTACAATATATATTGTGCTCTTTATAATATAAAAGTAATCTTTTTAAGGCTTACAAAGCCTTTTATTCCCCTCAAAGCCCTAGAGGATTGGTCTTATAAACATCATGAGTGTTGAACAATTAGGAAAGCTGAGCCCTACAAAAACAGAACTTTAAATTGTGGTGCTGAAGACTTTTGATAGTTCCTTGGACAGCAAGGTGATCAAATAGATTAGTGGTACTTAAAGAAAATAATTCACTTGACTCATTTGAAGGTCAAATACTGAAGCTGAAATTTAAATGCTTTGATCACATAATGAGAAGATAGAATGCATTGGAAAGCACACTGATGCAAGAAAGTTTAAAGGCAAAAGAAGAAGAGATGGTTAAAAGATAGGATGGATAGATAGTGCCATGGAAATGAAGACCATGAGGTCATACAGATTTTGGAAGATAGTGGAGGATGGAAAAGTCTGACATGCTATGGTTCATAGGGTCATGAAGAGTCAGCTAGCTACAACTGAATGAATGAACAACAGTGGGCTTGTGCTAAATGTTCATCTATGAATATTTTGGGGAACTGAAAACAACACATTTTATGTAGAAAGCTCTCTATAGAACACACTGACTATTTTATCTTGGCCAAGCTCCACTTCACTGAACTTCAGTATGTATGGATATATATGATAGACTTATCATTTTAAATTGGCATATCCTGCTGTGAAGATAAGTTGCAGTAAGTGTTATTGTGTTTTTTTTTAATTCAGTTATCTATTTGTGGTTCTCTCCTGCTGTTATTAATATTGCTCTTGGATATTTTTAAGTATTTTAATTAATTGTATTTTTAGCTGTTTTATTTGTGTCTTAAGGCTGCTCATTGATGGACATTTTTTCAAAAGAGTCAAATTAATAGATAAATGAATCACTGCTAAGAATAACCATATGGTGTAAAACAGCTGCCACATTTCACCTGCATGTAGAATGTTTCTTGGTTAAATGATTCCTTGCTAGCTAGATTGAATGTTAAACTAAGGCTCTGAAACTGTTCATGTATAAGACAGCATATTTTATTTCTATTACAACTCCAAGCGAATATTTGGAAGCCCCAGGTCCAATGTCTAAATACTCTGAATTGGAGAACCAGAGCTGAAGTTGAAGCTCCTAGACAAGTATTGTCTGGTTAAATTTATGGCAAGTGACCTCTTTTTGGTTGATATCCCACAACTGATGGAGAATCTCCCAGAGGCATGGAACAACATAATTGCCTCACAGTAATAGTCTACAGTGCTATCTCAGCCCTCTTCCTCCTGCAGTCCATCCCCATCTGGCTGCCATGTTCCCCGAGGGCCTTTTGAACCAGCTATTTCAGGCTGAGTCACAACTCAGTCCTTGCCTTAGGGTTATAATTCAAAGTTATAAGCCCCCATGGATCTTCATCCTAAACTTAATGTGTTAGTTCTTCTGTGAATAAACACTCTGTTTTGGGAAATTTCTTATGAAACTCTAGGATTAGCTCCCAAGTCACAATGCACTTCCAACACCTCTGATCTGACAAATCTTGGATTATATAATTAAATCTTCTCAAGGGACTAAATGATCCTATTTGTTTTCCAAAGGGAATGAAAGGAGTATAAAAGTTTTCTAGGAAATACAGGAGTTGGACATTTCTTTTTCTTTTCCAAATAGAAGAAAAGATACACTATATTTGATAAGTATATTTTCTTGAAGTAATAATGATTGATCACATTCATGAAGTGCTTTGTAATTCAAAAGGGGCATTCCATACAACTACTCTAGGTCAGTATTTTTACACCAATTTTACAAAGAAGTTAATTAAGGTTGAGGTAAAGTTACAAAATCATGCAACTTGCAGGTGCCAGATCTATGGGTCTTTTTTTAGCTCTACAGCTATTGCTTTCTCCATACCTATACAAAGCAAGGGGTATCTTCCTCATTTATTTGTGTTCTTTTTTATCCACTTGCTGAACATATTGATCATTAGGAAAGTTCAAATGTATAGAATATGTACAATAGTTTAAAGGGAAATGCTAATACTGACATCATTCCTAATATGGGAAATCTGATCCTATGATATTCAATTTAGAGTTGGAAGGAACCTTGGAGGCCATCAGATCTATGCCCCCCATTTTACAAATGGAGAAAATGAAATTCAAAATGTTAAATGATTTCTCCAGGGTCAAACACCTAAGTAATAGTTCAAGTCAGGTCAATAAGCATCTCTTAAGCACCTACCCCATGCCATGTACTATGCTGAATGCTAGGGAAAGAAAGAAGGGCCAAAAATTTCTGCCTTCTAGGAGCTTACAGCCTAATGGGGAACACAATAAACAGCTCTGTGCAAACAAGACACCTACAGGAAGAACTGGAGATCATCACCAAGGGGAAGCACTAGCACTAAAGGAGACTGAGGAAAGGCTTCTTGCAAGAGGTGAGATTTTAGCTGAGGCTTGAAAGAAGTGATAGATGCCAGGAGGTAGAGACAAAGAGAGGAAAAGTGCCATGGATGGGGAACCATGATAAAATTATAGGTGTGTGGGACTGTCAGTGAAAATGTATAGAGTTGGGGAGATGGCGTGGCCTATACAAGGAACAGCAAAAGAGGACAAAGGTACTGGATTGAAGGGTTTGTAGAAAAGAATAAGGTGTAAGAAGACTGCAAAGGTAGGAAAGGGCCAGATTAAGAAATACTTTAAAAACCAAAATGAAGGTTTTAGATTTGATCCTGAAGGTTATGGGAAGTCACTGGAGCTTACTGAATAGATATACTGAAGCCTCTTGCTTTAAGATATAAGATATAGATATAGATATCATATTTAAGATATAAAAGCAAACTTTTACCCTAGTTGCCCCAAATTTTGACCTTGTCTACAATGTCACAGAGGAATAATTGACCTTAAAGAAAATATCTTAGTGAGTTTGTGAAACTTGATGACATATAATTGAAATGGTTTCCCAATTTGAGATGAAAAGATGAAGTCTGAGCATCAAACATGACGAAGATGAAACTAGATATGAGTAAAGTTAGACACTAATGAAAATATCCTAGATTCACAGACTGAAGTCCACTGGGGTAGGAAGGAGGGCATGGGGAAGACTTTGTAATCACTGACTCTTGGTTCATTGAACTGAATTTATTCAACCCTTGTTCTATTAGCATAGGATACACCAAAGACTTTGGTACTTCATGCGGAGAGAAAGCTTCTTCTACAGGGCATCAAGTTAACAGATTAATGCTGAGTGGAATGACAAAGAGCTACACCTTCAGTCCCTTCATATACCACACATCTCTCCCTGTCAACACCAGAGATAATACTCTAGATAAACTTTTCCCTGGATCCCTCTCTCCAAATTGATGAGTACCTTTCCCAGAACATTGTTTCAGGATAGCCCCAGACATGGTTCACTTCCCTCATTTATGGGCCCTTCTCCCATAGTTTTCTTGACTACTGCATTGCAGCCACACCCATGTTCAATACCTTTACTGGCTATGTGTTCCTGGAGAAGTCACTACTTCTGAATGCTTTAAGCAGCTCTCTAAGACCAAAAATTGTGGAGAAGGTATGAATGATACTCCATTTCCCTCTGGACTTTGTGCATTTTTAAAAGAGAGAGAGATCAATTTGGGCAGGAAGTTTGCATGCAAACTCAGTTCCAGGTCAGCAGCTAATCAAAAGACTTCTCTTCAGTACTCAGTAAGTGAACAGAAAACAACCAGAGAATACTTATGTATATACTGAACTAGGGAACATGAACCTTCTATTGTTTGTCCCTGTGTACTTCCAAAGCACTGTCATCAAAATCCCCACATACTTGGCAGCATGTAGAACCTATTGTACATGCTCTAAAGACTGAGCCTTAGAGCCACTTACTGATTATAGCAAGAAATTTCCATTGGGAAAATCTTTAAAACTGATGAAAAATAAAAACAGCCTCAAGAGAAAAATTCAAGGTTTTGAATTTATTAAATACTTATGCCAGGAACTGTGCTAATTGCTGATGATGCAAACATAAACAAAAATAAATAATCCCTGCCCTCGGATTTTATATTCTAATCAGAGAAGACAATATTCAAAAGAGAGATGAGAAGTGGGGGAGGGGAAGAAAAAGGAAGAGAAGCAAGTACATATGTTGGATGGGGAAGGTTTTGAAGCTTGCAGAGTTAGAAGTAAGTCCAGGAAGGAAATGGTGATGGTCACCCAGGCCTCTCTCCAATATGAATGTCTTTAAAGTGGCTCAGCAGTGGAAGAGAGTAAGATGAGAAGGTCCTAGTTGCTGAGGGAAGTTAGAGAGCTTCTAGCAGCTGAGGCATGGAGGCAAAGTAGGAAAGATCAGAAGCAGAGCCAGAACAGGAATGAAAGAAGACTAGCCTGGACCCCTCTCCAAAATGGAAGCTTTGGAGAAACTCACCAGTGGGTAGAATCCTGACACTTTCCACAATAATGCAAATTGAAACAACACCCCAAAGTAAAAATTCTTAATACAATGACTAATTACACACAGTTGATGAAAACATAGTTCCCTCTTCACAAAAGATCAATGGTAGATGATAGGGAGAGAATGATATGGAAGTTTCAGACAGGGTAGAAAGATGGCTTGTTTTAACTTTTTTGTCATAAGTAAATTATATGATGTTGGGATGGTGGTATTGTTGTTTGTTGGGAAGTAATAATGACATGAAAAATCAAGTACCATTAAAATAATTTAAAAAGCTAACACCACTGTCTTTGAAAATATTCAGCTGCCATTATTAGTTAAATCTAAATTAAAAAGACACAAATAAGCGACATTTCCAGAAATGATTGAAGTTGGAAGAGGGAAGCAATTGAGTTAGTTACCTTACTGCTTTAAAAGATGACACTAAGCTAGTCTAGTACTGAGACACCATACTTAGGCACATGGGGGCTGGAGTACTATACTACTTTTTACTTTTTTTCTCATTCTAGGGTTCACTGAATGTTCTAACATGGTATCCTAAGAAGTATGCTAAATTAAATTATGATTCTCAAAAAATGAAAAAACCAAAAATAAGCCTCAGCATTCAGCATAAATCAAGCATAAGACAAGTAAATTATTCTGACTCATAAAAGAAATGGTAAGCATCAAAACTTATAAGTATTCATTAAAAGAACAATTCAGTAACAGCTTATAAATTATGGCTCTATCTTCTAGGAGAATGATACTTCACCTTCAATAGGATGTAAAACAATTTCCAGTCTGCTAATCAGGTATTTTTACTTTTCACCTATGCTAGAAGCTGTCCAAGTAATTCCTAGGGCAAATCTGTTAGTAAAACAGACCAAATTTAGGCTAGTTCTTTTGTCAATGTTGGCCTTTACATCTCCCTGTTGATAGCCAGATCCAACTTAAGACTTCTTGATCTTTCAGAGTCACGAAATAGGTTCTAATCCATCTTGTATCCTCCCTGGGATTGATAAGGCTTTGCCTAAAATCAGGAAATATCCAACAAAAAAAGAACCAGAGGCCCTGAGAGCAAACCTATCTAGTTGAGTTCACACTCCATGTGAAGAGCAGCAAGGTAGCCATGGTACCAGGACACAAAAGGACCTATCCTTTCTTAACTCCTCCCTTGAAATCACTTTAAATCACTCAAAAACTAAACACGAGTGTGCCAGACACAAAGGAAAAGAAAAACCACGGAACAAATCAATCTCTGTTAGATGATTGTCTAATGAGCTCTTCCAGTTCAACAGCCAATTAGGGGATTCATTTTCATCTCCAGACTAGAATATCACCTCCAAACTTGCATATGGTCAACCTAAAGCTGGCATGGAATATAGTGCATACTCATTAAAATGTGCATTACACTAGACTAGGACATAAACAAGCATCAAATGATGGAGTCAACATTTTCCAAAAATTACCAACCAGATAGAAGATAGGTTAAAACTAAGAACATTAAATTTGATAGGAATAAACGTAAAGTTATACAGCTGGGTTCAAAATTTCAACATGAATGTACTGAAAGCTCACCAATGGAACAAACATTCTATTGGAGTCAAGAGTATGATCAAGTAGGCAAAGTGGAGATAAGTATTCTGGCCCTGGAAATTTAAGACCTATGGTCAAAATACAGCAGTTGAAGATAGGCTATACTGAAATTCTGTTTTTTGAAAAGGCATTGGAAAACAATCACCTAGGACTGCTTAGGACAATGAAAACAGATGAGCACACAAAATGACATTCTCAAAACATTTCTACCACAGGGGAAACCTGGAATGAGCTCATTAAAGAAGAAATTAATTAATTGCATTTTCACATGTGCTTCACAACTGAGGCATATTATTAACTAAATTGTGTGTATGCAGGAGTTCCTCGTTAGAGCTCCTGATTCATTTAATTCAAGTTCACTGACTTGTCATAAATTCTACAGCCCTAAAGGTACTGCAAATGTCTTGCTGAATAGCTTTTTGCTACAGTAACCTTTTATTTCACTGCTTAAGGCATATATTTTTATGATGCTGGTTTATCTAGGATAAATCCAAGTGATTTAGACAAAATGCCATCCAGTGGCAGTTGTTGAGTTTAGAAAAATACAAGTACTTCCCCCAACTCCATATCTTTTCCTGCTCCCATTTCTCTCAAAGTCCACTCAGTTTCTTCCCTTTTCTCTTCTACTTTCCTTCCCTAATTTGACCCCACAAATTTCTCCATGAAAATTATATTTGACCTATATTGCTGAACTAGGCAGGGGGCTATCTAACAACTTATGTGACAGTTATGAATTGACATAGCACTTTTAGATCGTACAAATCTCCCAACAACCATGTGAAGATATTTTGAGCAAGTATTTTTATCTCTATTTTATAGAAGAAGAGTCTGGGGTTCAGAGAAATTAAGACGCAGAGCTAATAATGATTATAGTCCTGATTGCCTAACTTTGGATCCAGTGATCTTTCTTCTACCTTTCAGTATCTCTAAATGCAGCATGAACACATTAATCCTCATTATGATCCTATATTGTTGTCATTTTTCAAGTGTTTTCAGTTGTGTCTGACTCTTTGTGCCATCATTTGGGTTTTTCTTGGTAAAGATGCTGACGAGCTCTGCATTTCCTTCTCCAGCTCATTTTACAGATGAGGAACTTCAGTTCAAACAGCATTAAGTGACTTTCCCAGAGTCACACAGCTAGTAAGTGTCTGAAGTCAAATTTGAATTCAACAAGATGAATCTTCCTGACTCCAGGCATGGCATTCTATCCATTAAGTGACCTAGCTTATCTATGATCCCATAGACCAAGAAATTGGTGGACAATATTTAGTATGAGAATGTAAGAGAATAAAGATTAAACTTGGTATCAGGAGATCTGGGTTTCAATAAATTATTTGAAATTTACTAGTTTTGTGACTCTGGCCAAGTCACTTATGTTCCCTGAACCTCATTTTTTTATTTATATGGCAACTGAAAAGACTACTAATATTGAGATTCTATGATATTTTTATTATAAGGCTTTTGTGAAGTATGCTTTATCTACCAAAAGCATTATATTAATGTAACCTGTTATTTTCATCATCCTTATCATCTTTACATACATGAATGAGCCACAGGGAATATGATTTGTTCAAATAACATCATGTAATTTCATTAAATAATATTCTCAAGGTCACAACATAAATCAAAGGAAGCCTCGAGGCGACAAGATGACACAAAGCTAGGAGGACTAGCAAACTCTTTGGGCAACATAACAGTATTATGAAATATGTTACCAAGCTAGTATAGCCAAATCTAACAAAATTTGATTATTATAATTTCAGAGGATTGATGATAAAATATATTCTCCACCTCCTGGCAGAGAGGCGATAGGGTTGGAGTGCAGATGATTTCTTGGAGTGCAGATTTTTATCTTTTTTTTTTTTTAGTGGGGTTAGAAGTTTGAGAGAGAGAGAGAGAAAATAGAGTTCTATTCCTTAAAAAAATTAAAATAGATTTCAGGAGAAGATTGTGACGTGTGGAATGCTGTATGATTTTTCAGAGGAAGTTACTATATTGTTAAATTGCTTATTTTACTGTGTTATAAGCAATATCTCAAGGAGTGGAAGTAAGAGGTGGATGGTAACCTTTCCAATCTCCCAATGTTCCCTTCCAAACAACTTTAAAATCACACACACACACACACACACACACACACACACACACACACACACACACACACACATTTATTCCGGAGTGGTATGGCCAATAAAAGGTCAAAAAAACATTTTTCCAGCCCAAGACTATTTAGGATGTTGAAAGGAGAAATCTGAATTACCAAAGTGGGGTCTAGGCTAGAGCATACAAGGAGAAACAACAGTGCTGGGCCTTAGCTATTATGGCATCTACAGCAGCATGGGAAGATGATACATGTAACTCCTTAGAATTTTATCATTATTCAAACAGTTAGAAGCAATCAAACAGACAGAGAGTTTAGGTATGAGTCAATCCCATTGGGATGATCTCGAGTAGTAGAGATAATCTGAAAATGTTTGTACTTTAAAAATAAAAAATTAGTAAGAAAGAATGTAAAGTTATTTGGAACCATTCCCAAAGGTTCATAAAACCCTGCATACCCTTTATGCCACCAAAAACAATAATAGGTCTGTGTCTCCAAGGGTTCAGATTTAAAGGGAAAGGACCTACCTGTACAAAATATTTTTAGCCGCTCTTTTTGTGGTGGCAAAGAATTGAAAACTGAAAAGATGTCTATCAGTTGGAGAATGGTTGGATAAATTGTGGTATATGAGTTAAATGGAATATTATTTTGCCATAAGAAATGACAAACAAAATAATAACAAAAAAACCTGGAAAGACTTACATGAAGTGATTCAAAATAAAGTGAGCAGGACCAGGGGACTATTGTACACAGCAATAATAATAGTTTATGATGAACACTTGTGAATAACTTAACTATTATCAGCAAGGCAAGGACCTAGGATAACATCAAGGGATTCATAATGACAAAGGTTATCCACCCTCCCATAGAAGAGACTGATAGAATCTGAATGCAAATTGAAGCTTACCATTTTTCACTTTGTTTCCTTCATGAGTTTTTTCTATTAAATATTATATGGCTTCTTTTACAACATGGTAAAAAAATAATTATGTATTGCATTATATCACATGTATAACCTATATCATATTGCTTATCACTTCAGGGAGGGAGAGAGAAATAAGAAGGAGGAAAAAAACATGGATTACAAAATGTCAGAAAAGGATTATTAAAAATTGAATCTATGTGTAAATAATAATAAAGGATGGAGGTGAAGTCTTGTACTGTGGTAAAAAAAACAATCAGTCAGGTCCAGAGAAGACTTCCTAGCTGTGTGGTCCTGGGCAAGTTACTATACATCTATTTCCTACTTCTTACCACTCTTCTGCCATAGAACCAATACACAGTATTGATTCTCAGATGGAAGGAAAGCATTTTTAAAAATTTAAATATCAGCACAAAAATAGAAGGTAAAGGGACATGGCTAGGCAGTATTTTTTT
>NC_058133.1:405452403-405566126 GCF_016433145.1 Gracilinanus agilis | reverse complement strand
GCCATAATCTTCTGGAATTCCTTTTCAATCTGGTCATTTCTGGTGTTCAATTGCAAGATTTTACCTTTTAAACAGTTATTTTCTTGCCAGATCTCTTCCATTTTCCTCAAAATCTCAGTTTTGAACTCTTCCATAGCTTGTGAGGAGTTTTCCTTATTTGAGGAGGGTCCGGATGCTTGTTTGTTCTCCTCCTCTGTTTGCTCGGTTGTCTGGATTTTCTCTGTGTAAAAGTTGTCAAGTGTTAAAGGCTTCTTTTTCTTGTTGTTATTCTTTCTCTTCTGAGTTTCCTGAGGCTGGGTAGCCATCATTAGCCCAGCAGCTTCTCAGGTTTATCCTCGTGTTCAGTGTCTGTCCGCGGTCTATTGGTTCCTGAGGTCTGAGTTCTGGTTTTTTCCAAGGTCAAGTCCCCTAGTGGACCCCCTTGCTTGATCCTCTGCAGGAGGTTCCTTTACAAGTCTCAGGGCACTGCTTCCACAGTTGTATACCCGTCTGCACTGGTTCCCCACTCAGGTTTTCAGAGCTTTAGTTCCTGGCTGTGTCTGCCTCCACCCAAGCCTCCGCCAGTGCCTGTGCGCTCTGCGCTGGGCATCCACTCTCTGCCCTCATGCTCAGATTTCGATTTAGTGAGAGCCCTTTATAGCCTGGAAATGTCTTGATTCCACGTACCTTCCACGCTGTGCCCTGTTGTGGGGTTCCTCCATTCGTCTGGACTTGTTTTTATGTCCCCTTGAGGAGTTTTGTGTGTTTCGGTCAGGAGAGGTTAAGAGCTGCTTCTTACTCTGCTGCCATCTTAACCTGGAACGCTAGGCAGTATTTTGATAAAGATCTTGAAGATTTAATGGATTGTAAATTTAATGTGAGTCAAGAGTTTGATATTGTAGCCAAAAAACACTATCAAGATCTTAGGTATTGCATTAAGAAAAGCATAATATTCAGGATTAAGCTGTGGAGGACCTCTTGTACTCTCTACTGGTTAGGCCACCTCTTTTCTTTCTTACTGTCATTTTTTGGTATCATTTTCACTATCCCGTCTCTCCCCCTAAAACACTCTTCATAAAAAAGTCTTCCCTTTCAATGAATATTAAGCAAAACATATCCACTCTTTAGCCAATGTCTCTTTATGTACCTTTATTTCAATGCCTCTGTCAAGAGGTGCAAAGCAAACTTCATCATCAGTCTTATAGAGATGTGGTTGGTTATTATATATATTGATCAATGTTTTTAAGTCTTTCAAAGTTGTTTTTCTTTACGGTATTATAATCAGTCTTAAAAAATTTCTCATGTTTCTGTTCTCTTTACTTTGTATCAGTACAGTTTCTCCAGATCCATCCCTTTTTAAAATTCCTCATTATGTAATATTATTGTCCATTACATTCTTATACTTTCTTCAGCTATTCCTCAATTTATGGGAAACCTCCTAGTTTCCAGTTGTTTTTTCTTTTGGCTACAACAAGAAATTCTATAATATTTTAAAGTATATGGGTTCTATCCCTCTTTATTTGATCTCTTGGGATTATACACATAGTAATCCAGTTAGTGATAGTTCTGGGCATAGTTCCAAAATAGTTTCCAAACTAGATAGACCAATTTGCAGTTCTAAATATTCTTATCCTCCCAAATCTCCTCTAACAATTGTTATTTTCTTTTTTTTCAATCTCTGTCAATCTTACTGATGAGGCATAACTTCAGAATTGTTTTAATTTGCATTTCTCTTAGTGATGATTTAGAGAAGTTTTTTTCATGTGGTTGTAGATAAAGCATATTTCTTATTCAGAGAAATGTCTGTTCATTTTCTGTGAGCATTTAGCTATTGGGTAAAGATTTATGTGCATATCCACATATTATTATGTACATATCCACATATCACATATATGTGGATATATATACTATGTGATATTCATACTGTAGTACATATGTATGTATACACTATACTATAATACTATACATTAATACTATTAATTATATCACATTACATTACAAATGTTAATACATTGCTATGCATTTATCAGAAGAACCTGGTAATCACTGTTTCCTTTATTATTTTAGTGACATTGATTTTGACTGTAAAAAACCTTTTCAATTTCATGTAATCAAAAACCCATTTTACATCTTAGAATGCTCTCAATTCCTTTTTAGTTAGGAAGTCTATTCACACATGTAAAAGATGTTGCCTTCCTTGCTCCTTCAATTTGCTGATGATATGACTTTATACTTAGTTCAAATTAATCTAATTTAGAGTTTATTTTGGCATATAGCGTGATGGACAAACAATGGCTTGTAGGCCAGATGAGGGGCTGGGTATGTGGGGGAGGGCCTGAAATGTTCTATCTGGCTGCAGGACATTATTCCTAATCTGACAAATACAATGAGTAGAATACAATACAATGAAACTTTGAAAGAGTTGCCTTAGAAACAGACTGACAGATGAGCATTTCCTTTCCTTTGACCCCCCTCTTTAAAAAGTTTGCCCATCACTGGTCTATAATATGAGACATTAATCTAAACCTTATTTCTGCTAGACTTTTTTCCAGACTTCCCATTAATTTTGGACAAATAGAGTACTCATTACCCCAGTAGCTAAGGTCTTTGGATTTATTCAACATCATGTCTTTTATTTATTCTATCAATTTGTGTATATTGTGTGTTTATCTTTTCCAACTTTTGTTAGCCAATACCAAGTTATTTTTGATGATTACTGCTTTGTAATAGAGTTTGAGATATGGTTCTTCTAGAGTCCCTTCTGTTGTGAGCCATAGAGACACACATGATCAATTGACATAATCTGTGAATCCCATCAGATCCAGCCATAGTTGATGGCTGTAACCACTCTCTTTGACTCCTCTCATTAATGAAAGTTTTTGCTGTATAACAAATCACTTCAATTTAAAAGAAAAAGGTGAATATGTGGGAGGCCAATAAGAGAAACAGAGTCTCAAATAGATATTTTTATCTGGACCCCATCAAAAGATCAATGCAGCCCGGCAAAGCTGTGTGTTGACCTTTCTTCTCTGCTAGTCAGAGCCAGACAGGATGGGTTATCTAAGATAAAAATCTTGACTCCTCTTTTGACTCCTTTTCTGATCCACACCTTTTCTTATTGGAAAAACATTATAGTCTTATTGGAAAACTTTAAGTTCTTAGCAAACCAACAGTCAAGAGACTAACATTTTTCTACCTTGGTAAGAAATGCAGCTGCTTGGGCTCTAAGCTGCTTCTAGACAGGTAAGGTCAAAATTACACAAAACCTCAATCTAGCAGGGGCTTTCAGCCTGAGAAAAGTATTCCCAGACTTAGCTTACTGGTAATAAGGCAGCTAGAATTCAGTCTTGGACCCTGTTCAATTCCAGACTATCTCTACCTTGAAGTCACTGACAATCTTTTGACATAATTTGTATTTTCTGCACAACTGCGAAGTTTCTTTGTGCCTTTGTGTGAAACAAGGTTTGAATTCTGTATATATTAAACTTGTGACTCAATGGCACTTCAGAGAAGCAGCCAAGAGCTGACAGACAAGATCATCTCCTCTCCCGTCTTTTTCTTTATCACCTAAACTGTCCTTATCAGATTCCGGAGCTGCTTGATAGCTTTCAACACCCTTCCTTCCTCCTTTTCTCATTAATTCCTTTTAACATTATTGAACTTTTATTCCTAAAGATAATTTTTTCCTAATTCTATTAAGTAACTACTATTCACAGTTGCACTGGGATTATCTTGAATAAGTAAATTAATTTAGAATGTATTTGTCAATTTTATTATATTGGCATGATCTAAAAAAAGATAATTTATACCACATCCAATTATTGAAGCTTATCTTTATTTCTGTAAAGATATTTTTATAGTTGAATTCATATAATTTTTATCTGTCTTAGTTGGTCGAATCCCAAGTAATTTATATTTTTGTAGTTACATTGAATTGAATTTTTTTTCTGTCTCTTCCTTCTTGGTTTTGTTGATAATATCGAGAAAGGCTGATGATTCATATGACTTTGCTTTATGATACTTTGCTGTAGTTATTATTACAATTAACTTTAACGTAATCTCCAAAGTTTTCTAAGTAGATCATCACAGTGTTTGTGAAAAGCTATACTTTTGTTTCCTCCTATGCGTATTATCTGAATTTCTTTTTTCATATCTTATCATAATATCTAGAGGTAACAAAGTGTCATAGTAAATAGACTGCCTGGCCTGAAGTCAGGAAGACTTGAGTTCACATTCATCCTCAGATACTTATTAGCTATGTATCCCTGAGCAAGTCATTTAACCCTGTTTTTCCATTTGTTAAAAGATATGGAGAAGCAAATGGCAAATCACTCTAATATCTTTGCCAAGAAGACCCTATATGGGAGCATTAATACCAGGGATATGTGGTAGAACTTAGTTCAAATAGTCAAGACCACTTTCATTTCCATATGGAAACCATCTGATCAACAGGAGAGAGTATAGTGACTCATGTGATCTTCTGGTATCTATCCAGTCTGAAGGATCCCAACTGCAAATGGGAAGGACTTTTTATACTCTTTAAGTTACTAAGTTAAACACAGCCAGAGGCCAATAGGAAGCTATGTGAAAGGAAGCACTTGAGTCTTCATACCAATCAAGTCCTGGCTTTGTCATGTTCTAGGAAAAATCTAGTCTACTTCATACAAAGAGAGAACACTGGTTATTATTGGTGCTATTTCGGGTAAGGTAGGATCTGTTTTCTTCTTTCTAGAACAGTTTATATAAGATTGGAACTAATTTTTCTTTGAATATTTAATAGGATTTCCTTGTAAATTGACTAGCTTATTTTATAGATGAGGAAACTGATACAAACAGGGTTAAGTGACTTGCCCAGGGCTACACAACTATTAAATGTCTGAGACCAAATTTTAGTTCAGGAAGATGAGTCTTCCTGATTCCAGGTGAGGTTGTCTATCCATTGTGACATCTGGTTGTTTCTAACTATTATAATAAGATATGAAAAAAAATTCAAGTAATAAGTATAGTCAAAGGGGAAACAAAATTACTGCTTTTCAAAAATAGTATAATGGTCTACACCATTTTGTCAAATGATCCCTTTTCTAGTTTAGGGAGAGGAGGAAAGGAAAGAGGGAGATACAAGGCTTGATTTGTCATTTTATTAATTATGTGAACTATAATATAACAAATAAATATAAAATAAAGTTTAAAAAATTCTCCTTTGATCTTCATAATTATAGGGTTTACCCAAGGGGCTTTGACTATTTTTACAGTTTTTGATGACTACCCAATTAATTGATTTATTCTTTTCTCTCATTTTTTTGGTGAAAGTGTTTAGATAAAAAAAATTTTCCTTGATGACAGCTTTTAGATGCAACCCAGAAGTTGATTTCTGTTGTCTCACTTTTGCCATTTTCTTTGATGTTTATATATTCTTTTCTATTGTTTCTATGATTTATTCTTTTACCCACAAGTTCTTTTGAAGTAAATTATTTAGTCTTTTTGAATTTGAATCCTTTCTACATGGCTCTTTATTGCATTTCAGTCAATCAATGAGGTCTTTGATTTCTACTTTTCTGCATTAATATGTAAGCTTTTTGTGCTCTAGTACAACGTCAATTTTTGTATAAATATCATATTTTTGTCATCATCTGACAATATGTACTTTTATTCCTACTATTTAGCAATCCCCAATGGTCTATTCTTTTTGACTTTTTATTATTCTATTTAGGTATTTAATTTCTGTCTTATCTTTTTGTTACATTTATTTCATTTTGAAACAGGCACATTGTGACTCGTAGTTATCAGAATTTTACTCTTTTTTCTCCCTGCAATTTGATTAAATTTTCCTTTAGGTACTTAGATATCATTCTATCTGGTGCACTTATATAATATAATGATTTTACTTCATTGTAGTGGTGCCTTAAACATAAGGTAGTTAACTTCTTTTTTCTTTTAACCATGTCTTTTTTAATGTTTAGATGATAATTGCTACCCCTACTTTTTTTAAGTTCACCTGAAATATAACAGCTCTGAATATCTTACTATTCTATGTTAGACTATTAAGTTATTGTTGTTCAGCTGTTTTAGTTGTGTCTGACTCTTCATGACTCCATTTGGGGTTTTCTTGGCAAAGATACTATAGTGACTTGCCATTTCCCTCTCTAAACTCATTTTACAGATGAAGAAACTGATGCAAACAGGATTAAAAGACTTGCCCAGGGTCACACAGCCAGTAAATGTCTGAGACTCAGGAAGATGAATCTTCCTTATTCCAGCCCCAGTGCTCTAAATACTTTGTCATCTAGCTGCCATAATATTAACTTATATTCTGTTATAATGCTGATAATGGAGACCTTGCAATGATTTCATGTATACAGATTAAATTGGTAGTTTTGACCTTATACTGGAAGGCAGTTGTTAAGATTTCAGTTTTTATATCTACCATAAATACCTGCAAACATTTTATATTGTAGTTACTTTGAGCTACAATTACTCTCCTTCTTAAAACACTGATAATTTTTGCACAGATTATGTTGCCCACTGTATAAAAAATTTTCATTCATTTTGCTCCCTCTTTTTTGTTCTTGTTCATTTAAATAGGGGAAGTATTGACAAATTTATCACAATGCTTAGGAAAACAATGATGTCAACATTTTTTATTGTTACTGATGACTGAGTAGAAAGAGTTATTATGGGAAAAAAGAACCTAGAAAAAAGTATTTGGAATTGGGAAAAGACAAACTAGAGAAAGGGAACAGGGAGCACTGAAAAGGAAGCCAGTTTAATCCTCCCCCTTCCCCAAAATGGTTCATATTATAACACAATTTTCCTTCAGCCTGACCTGGGTTTATTTAAGACTTTTCTAGTAAGAATGTAAAACAATGCCTACTCTTACGAATACTTTCCAGAGTTACATTCAGGAATACAATGTAGGTATATAAATATTGGTTTCCAATTACCAAACATGAACAATTTTCTAATGTCTATTATATGTCAAGTATTGTCCTGGAATTAAAGATACAAGCAAAAAGTAGTTAGGCAAAGAGCTTATATTTTATTGAGGGAAACAATACACAAATGCACTGTCCCCCCATTTGTATTGATTGGTTGGGGTCCTTTGTACTTGAAAGGGACCAAAATGACATCATTATGTCCAAGTCAAGTACAGTATGTCTATGTTTGATCAGACCAACACAATCAGAATGTTGGTTACAAAAAGCCTGAATGAACATTTGGGATGGTGATGTCTCTAAATTTTTATATCTCCCATTTTCTTGGCGTTACCCCTTCTTTCATATGGAAAGGCCATGCTGGATAATTCTGTGCCAGAGTTTCCCATCTCTCACAATTGATTTCTAAAGTTCTTCAGAGAAACCTTGAGTGTCTCTTTTTTTGACCTTCATGGGAGCACCTGTCTTGTGTGATTTCTCTGTAAAATGGACTTAAGCAAAAGTGCTTTTGGCATTCAAACAAGTTGGTCAGCCCATCACAGTCATACTCTCTGCAACAGAGTTTGAATGACTGGCAATTCAGGTAGAGCAGTGGTTCCCAAACTTTTATGGCCTACCGCCCCCCCTTTCCAGAAAAAATATTACTTAGCGCCCCCTTTCACATAGTATCACTGCCTCCTTACAGTTATTCACCGCCCCCAAATGCACTTGTGGCCATCACCACTTCCTGGATCGCTGCATCACCCACCAGGGGGTGGTGGAGCCAACTTTGGGAATCACTGAGCTAGAGGAAAGACAATATCCAGTACTTTATCTTGCCAGGTAATCTTCAGAATCTTTCTAAGACAATTCAAGTGGAAGCTGTTCAGTTTTCTAGCATAGTGCTGATATAATGTTCAGGTTACACAGGCATACAACTGTAACATCAGCACAATGGCTTTGAAGACCTTATGCTTGGCATGCAGCTTAATGAATGCCCCTTCTCACCCACATTTTCTTTTGAAATCTCTCAACCACTGAGCTAGCACTGGCAATGCATATATCGACATCATCTAGATTGGACATCCCTAGAAAGTATACTAACAAAGGAAGTGAACTTACCCACAGAATTAAACATTTCTTCATTTCCAGTGACCAGTGGTTCCATGTATAATTGTTTCAGTGCTGGTGGTTGGAGGACCTTTGTTTCCTTGGTACTGTGACACCAAAATTAGCCTGAGTGTCAGAGAACAGATCCATACTCTGTTGCATCTTCGTCTCAGAGGTTGCATTGAGTACACAATCATCAGCGAACAGAAATTCATGTACCAACTCTTCCTCCATGAAGATATATAGTATATATAAAATATTTCCAAATAAATATAAATTAATTTGGAGATGAAGGTCACTAGATCCCATTGCTTGGCACACTGTGGGTGCTTAATAAAAATTTGATGATTGATGGATTAGTACTTTATTACTCATTTTCAATTGAAAGAACTGTCCACTCTGCAACAAATCCAGCAGCAAGAAAATGAGAAACATCTTTTTCAAGATCAGTTACTCCAGAAACCAAAGGAAAATGCTGGTCAATAAGTTCCTCATCTCCTCTATTATACACATCTGTGAAACATTTCATTCATAAGCCTTCTGACCTCAGACTATAGCATCTTGTGACCTTCATGATGGCACTGTTCCTTCTTTTAGGATGACTAAGACAGTCTGTTGTTTAGACTGAACTCACAGATGGTGGTTTTTTGCAGTACCATTTGCACCCTTCGAAAAAAATAGTTCAGTAACTTTAAAAATAATACCCAAATAAATGAGGATATAGTTTAGTTAACATTTCTTTTTCAACTTATCCTTTTACATTTTCTCCACACAACCTTTCCCCACTTCTAAGAGAAAATAACTGATATCATTCTGAGCCCAGATTCTTTCTTTATTATCTGTAAGTACATTGTCACATTCTTAATTCATGCAAACCACAAGACTATATTGTCTTCTAGATTGTTTACCTGATAAATGACTTCTTTCATACTGTAGTATTATAGCCAATTCTTTATATAATTGTACTATTACAGAGGGAGCAATTCAAACCTCTGCCAGCACAGAACCAGATTACAGTTCAATGACTAAATTTATTCTATTAATAAGGAAAAGAGTAAAACTCTGAAATGTCACCTGGTCTTAAACCTTAGCAGAAGTGATCACATCTGATTAATATGACATGCTGTTCTGTCCTCTGCTCAAAGTAAGAGACAAAACTGTGTAAGCATTTACCTTGTTCTTGAAAATGACTTGTAAGATTTTGCTACTCTCTATAGACCTTTTTTATTTGATATCTGTTCCTCAAAGAGAAGGAAATTTGTCACCAGTTCCATCAGCCTAAACTTCTGTTACTATAGTAAGAAGCATGGACTTAAGGAGGCAACTGTGTTCTAGAGGACAGAGAACTGGCCTCAGAGATGAAGAACTTGGGATCATCTTCAGGCTCTGGCCCTTACTGGATGTGGGACCCTTGGCAAATCATCTAATGCCTCAGTGCTCCAAGCAATTCTCTAAGTTAAGTTCATGAATTTTGAGATGGAACCAATTTGCATTGATAGAAGACATTTTCAATTGGGAATTTCCTACACTAGTGAAATCAAAGACTCACTCAGTCTTCCCTCCAAATCCACAAAAAAGACAAATATATAGACCATCTTTTCACACTCTGTACAAGATAAGGTAAAAATGGATATATGATTTAGATATATAGAGTGATATAATTAGCAAATTACAGGAACATAGAAAGGTTTACCTGTCCAGTCTATGGACAAAGGAAAAATCTGTGACCAAACAACAAATAGAAAGAATTACAGGATCTAAAATGGGTTACTGATGTAATAATAAAGTGAACCAGTAACCAATGTTTGATAGAAGGGAGAAAGAGAGAGTCCTTATAGTGACTCTCTCCTCCATCACTCCCCTGGGGCCAAATATACACTGGGAGACTTTGAGAGGGTGTCACCCACAAACTGGGTGACCTGGAAGGTCGTGCTGCCCCACAGGAGTTAGGGGCAAGGCTTCCCTATAAGATGAGGTTAGTGGTACCCCAATCTGATTCTGAATAAGGACCGGGTTCACACAAAACTCCCCCCCCCCATCAGTTAAATCCACAGTGGGTGGTCCGGCTTCAAGATGAAGGCAGCCAGACAAAGCTGTGGTTCCCCTCTCCCTCGTTGTCTCTCAGGCACTCCAGAATGCTATCTGACTGATGAATGGCTTTTATTATTTGCAATTTAGGGGTTGGGAAAAGGGTAGAGGAATTTTGAGGTGCCCTCTTCTCTATTTCTATGGGGTCCATCACTCAGGTGGGAACTTTTTCCGTTCCCACTCCTAAGCATTTCCCCTCGCCCCTTCTCCTTCTGTTTCTATTTCTATTTCCTGTTTCTAGCCTTTCTATAATTAAGTTAGAGTGGAAAGGGTCTCTCAGCAAGGTTGGGTAATTGGCAAAGGAGACTAAAAGATTGCTCCTAAAATGGAGTCCAAAAATTTAGCTGACTCTATGATTGAAGACTTGATGGGGAAGATGCGAAGGAATGGCTTTGATCACGGAATCAGGGTTTCAATTTCCAAATGAAAGATCCTCAAGAAGCCCTCAGGACTGGATCAGAGCTGGATTGTCCTCCTCCTCTCTCCTCCTAGTCCTCTGCCCAACAACCTCTCCTCTTCTCTTCTCCCAGAGAAATACCAAGAATTCTCTCTGGTCTCAACTTTCAGCAACTGTCAGCAACTGTCAGCAACTCCTTCTCTGCCTCCTTTTGTCCCATCTCCCTTGAAGAAATCCCATCCTTACACTGATTATATTAAAACAAAATGTTTTTTTTTTCAGGAAAAAACAATACAATTAAGATTAGAAGAAAAGAAGAAAGCTGCTAAATTTTTTTTGCAACAAGTATGTCTGATAAAGGTCTTATTTTTCAAATATATGGAAAACTAAGTAAAATTTATAAGAATATAAATCATTCACCAATTGACAAATGGTCAAAAGATATGAACAGACAGTTTTCAGATGAATAAATTAATGCTATATATAGTTACATGAAAAAATGCTCTAAATTGCTCTTGATTAGATAAACTCAAATTAAAACAAATCTGAGGTACAATTTACACCTATCAGATGGACTAATATGACAGAAAGGGAAAATAACAGATGGTAGAAATGTGGGGAAAATTGGGACACAACTGCCACTGCTGGTGGAATTGTGAATAGATCTAATCATTTTGAAGAGCAATTTGGAAATATGCCCAAAGCATTTTAAAACTGTGCGTACCCTTTGATTCATATACCACAACTAGGTCTGTATCCCAAGGAAATTTTTTAAAAGGGCAAAAGATCTATTTATATAAGGATCTAGAGCAGCTTTTTGTGGTGGCAAAGAATTGGAAATTGAAGGGATGTCCATAAGCTGAGGAATGGCTGAACAAGTTGTACATAATTGTAATGGAATATTATTGTGCTTTAAGAAATGATAAGAAAGATGATTTTTAAAAACCTGGAAAGATCTATATGAACTGATGCAAATTGAAGTGAGCAGAACCAAGAAAACATTATACACAGTAATAGCAATATTATATGAAGAATATTAAAAAATGACATAGCTATTCTTAGCAATACAGTGATCCAAGACAATATTCAAAGACTCATGGAAAATGTCATCCACCTCCAGAAAAAGAACTGATGGAATCTAAATACAGGCAGAGACATGCTATGCTTCATTTTATTTCTTTATTTTTCTTTTGATTGAGTTCTCTTTCATGAAATGACTTATATGAAAAAATATTTTACAGTATTATACAACTAAAATCTATACCAGATTGCTTCCATCTCAATAAGGGGTGGAGGATGGCAGACAGGGAGGTAGGTTGAGAATCAGGCTTAAATTTTTAAAAAGTGACGTTAAAAATTATTTCTTCATGTAATTGAAGATAAAAATAAAATATTATTTAAAAAAGATGTTCTCTGCATGGATGTTCTCCACATGATTCTCATATATGCCCACTCTGACTCCTGAGAATTTGTTTATTGGAAAGTTTTAAATGAAATATCACGGTAATAAAGTAATAAGAGATTATTACTCCCATAATCTTTGAGCTCACTTTCCCATAACCCTTCACTCCTACCTCTATTTTTTCATCTAAGCTCCTGAACTTGATCCTGACTGATCTTGGTAGATATTCATTCCCAATGAACTGTCATAGTATATTCAAGCCAGTGAACCTGAAAAAAGCTCACTATTTGCCACTCCCTTTAACCATGCAGTCTCCCCCACCTTGAACCTGTTCCTCAGAATGAAAATTTAGTTCTAATGCTAGCTTCATGGGGGCTCCTGGGTCAAAGATGTTTAGATTTCAAATAGGCTGACAATGTACCTGAAACCTAAAGACCCAGGGAAGTCTCAGCAAGATTGTTGGAATAGTCTATTGTTTGCTTTTTTTAAATGCATTCTGTCCCACCACAAAGAAGAATAGAATTGTCCCAGAGCAGTTGATTATCTTGTTGCCTCTCCTCTTTTCCTTTCTCTTTATCTATCTGCTTCTGCCATGAGCTTTTCAGTATAAATAAAAGTTTTGAATTTTCTTTTTAATTAAACCATCCCAAACAGTGCCAGCTCTGACACGGATTCCTGCCAACCATTGATGTTGATTTGTGCCTGTAATTTATCATCCAAGTCACTTGCTAACAGGAACAGGTGTCCCTGAAGCTGACCTCTCTTCAGCCAAGTTAGAAAAATTATGATTTATCTCTTCCTTCCAAGGAAGGGTTGGGGGTGGGAAGCATGGCCATTGAAAAAAAGAGGAAGAGTCTATGGGGTAGCTTCATAAGCTTTCTTAAGGCAAGATTGTTTTTGACCTTAGAAGTAACCAAAAATCAAGTAACTGTAGGAAAATGATAACTGAAATTTTTGTACAACTCAAGCCTGATTTCTCCTATAATAAACCCTGTTTTAATTCAATTGATAAAGTCACCAAAAGAAGATAACGGGAAAGACAATTTAACCTTCCATGGAAATTGCCACATGATACTTCCCATAATTACATATAAGCTCCTATCCATTCTTTTGTGGTAGTGATTCTCTGTTCTTGTTTTTTTTCTACCTTTCACCACAAAAGGTTCCATTCCTTCATATGAAGTATAATGTCATATGCAAGTCTTGCTTGGAACTTTTGTGGGAAAGACAAATCTCTGCCTAACTGCAGGCTCATTACAAAGGGATTGTTTGATTCATTGAATCTGTGTCCCCAATGCCTGGCCCATAATAGGTGTTTAATAAATATTTGTTAAGGAACTAATTGATTGCCTGTACCCTATCCAAATTATGTGTTACTAAAAAGTGCTGATTTAAGTTTAAGGACTAAGCAGGAATGAAAGGAAGCAGTCCAGGATTATTGGCATGCAAGCAGACTTCCAGATCAGGGACATCACTTGCAATTTTTTGTACCTGAATGAAGAGGCTAGTGTAAAGAGAGAAGAAGGCTTGTTTGGGGTTTAGTCATGGTTGGGAGAAAAGGAAATATGATCCAAGATGAGGCCAACATTGTGAGGTAAAAAATGCTACACCAAGTTGTCAGCATCCTGGGCTGGTTGCAGTTGTGATGGTAGAAAAGCAGAAGCAAATGTTATCTAAATTTCTCAACTTCCAGAGGAAAGAAATGGCACCACCAAGATCAGGACTGGGGAAGGGAAATAACTGGCAGTGCTATTGGTATCTTCTCTATTTCTTCCCCTGAAACAAAGCCCTAATAGCTTCTCCTTAGTTACAGCTTTGGCCCTGCCAGCCCATACCCATAACTTCAGAATTCCCTCATTGACTTGGCCTTCTGCCTTTGTTTACTTCATGCTCTTATATTTTGACTCTTCTTGATCTTGCTTGTGTCTGGCCCCAGCTTCTACTTCTACTACTAGCTTGAATTTACCCAGTCCTGGTTCTCTTTGGTAGAGACCAGAGTCTCTCATTTTATTCAACTTTACTATATCTAATCCAGTCTTTAAAATAAGATAAAAACTACCTATTACATATAGTGAGTGAATACAACAATAATGATATTCCCAAAGAGCTCTCTCTCCTGCTGAGGGCCTGGGGGAGTAGTAAGAGCTAATGAACATTACATGATGTGAAAACTAAATTGAATATCCAAAAACTAGATAATGGGGTCACTATAAAAGGAATACTATTCAGCAAACAGGAATTAAAATGCCAGATTAAGTTTAGTCTTTCCATTCTCATCCAAAAAGGAAAAACCTGAGTTGTTAAAGTATGTGATCCCATGATGCAGTGCACTATGAAAGTAAAAACACTGAATTCTAAAAGAAAAAAGCATCAAATACTAACCCCAGCTTGTCCACTTAGTAGATTTATGATCTAGGCATCAGATTCTGGACCTCAATTTCCTCATAAGTAAAATTAGAGGGTTCATAGGATCAATAAAGCATCTGGATCAGTCAGACAGGCAGTAAAAAATTATCAAATACCTACCAAATGTCAGGTACTGTGCAAAGAGCTGAGGATGTAAAAAAAAAAAAGACAAAAATTCTCTATCCTCAAGGAGCTCATAATTTAATGGGAGAGACAAAATACAAATATGTACAAACAAGTTATATACAGGTTAACCTAGAAATAAGCAACAAAAGGAAAACTAGTATTAAGAGAGACTGAAAAAAGCTTCTTTCGCAAGGTGAGATTTTAGCTGGGATTTTAAAGAAATCAGGAGAGTGAAGAGGTGGAAATGAAGATAAAGAGAATTTCAGATATGCAGACAGCCAGGAAAAAATGCCCCAAGCCAATAAATAGAGGGTTTTTTTGAGGAAACATCAAGAAAGTCACTGGAGTGAAAAAAAGCATGGGATGTGGAATGTAACGTAAAACTGGAAAGGTTTTGTATTTGATTCTGTAGGTGATAGGAAGCCACTAGAGTTTATTGAGTAGGGGGTAGCTTGGGAGAGGAAGGGCAATAGCCAGATCTACACTTTAGAAAAATCACTTTGGTGGCTGAACAGAGAATGGATGTGAGTGGGGAGAGATTTGCAGAAGCAAAACAACCAGCAGGCTATTATGATAGTCCAAATTGAATGACAAAGTTAGAAACTAGATTGTAGAGAGTTGCAAAGAGAATGAGATGAAAGGAAATGGAGACATCTATTATAAATGGTCTTCTCAAGTAGTTGAACTACAAAAGGGAGGAATTATATGGGACAACTGCTTTTAAAGAAAAGAGGATGTGGGAGACATGAGAATGTTTGTAGGCAGCAGGGAAGCAGCCAGTTGACACAGAGAGATCAAAGATAAGTGAGAGTATAAATGATAGTGAGAGAAATATGCTGGAAAAGATGGGATAGAATTTAATCACTTGGGCACATAAAGTAATTTGCCTTCACAAGAAGAGCCACCTCATCAAATAAATCAAGAGTGAAAGAAGAGAGAGAAGTATAAGGCATTTGGTGATGTAGAAAGAGGGGTCAAGAGAGAGATCACAGCACATAGTCTCTAATCCAGATGGCACCAAGGACAAAATGTTGGACTTGGAGTGAGGAAGACATGAGTTTGAATTTGCTTAAAATAAATTATCATCTTTGTAGCTCTAAATAAGTCTTTTAATACTCTCTTAACCTCAATGTCTTCATCTATAAAGTGGAAATAATAAAGGATCCTATATCACAGGTTAGGAAGATCTAACAAAATAGCATATTAAACTACTACTTTGTAAAACCTGAAGCAATATATAAATGCCCTTATTGATATCATCAACAATAATCCATAGAATCATAGACCTAGGCATAAAAGGCACTTTTGAGACCTTCTAATCTAGACCAAACTTCTCATTTTGCAAATGAGAAAACCAAGGTCCAAAGAGTTTATAACTCTATAAAGGTCACACAATTAATTGGACTAAATGATCTCTGTTGCTTCTCATTTCTATTAATAATATCTTATGTATGAAAAATCTGAGAGGTCCAAAAACTCCCAGATTAGTTAAGGATTTTTAAATTTCATTAAATTCTCAAATGATATTATTGAGCCTTTAGGTGCCTTTCTACCCAGAAAAAGAGAAAGTACTTCAAAATTCACCTCACCAACCTGTAATCAGTAACTCACACTTTTCATACCCCAAGTGGCTATGGAATTTATATTTCCTGAATGGAAGATAAGCCACCCATTACCTTTTTGCTCTTAATTTGTTATAGATAACAAGACTCTGAGATCGCCAGATCCATGTTACTATCTTCTATTTCTTTTAAATCTTAACAACATTTAGCTCAATGTTGGACACATGCAAGCACTCTAGAAATACGTATTACTGTAGAATGTTTTATTGGGAAGAACCTTAGAGATATTCCAGTCCAATCCCATCATTTTAAATATGAGGAAACAGCTTCATAGAGTAGAAATATTTTGCTAAAAGGCCACACATTTAGTGACAATCACACAAAATGGTATTTACAAACTGAATTAGTTTTAGTCATTCAGCTTAGAATAAGATATGAAAACTGAATAGGAATGAGGGATAGAAGACTACATGTAGGAATAAACCATATAAATGGGTTCAAGATAAAATTTTGCTTATAAAGTACATGAAATTTGGAATGTCATTCCGGGTAAAAGTTCACTTTCAAATATTTTAACCTAATAAATTAGATTACAAACACATTTAGTGTCTATAGATGCATATCTGAGGCAGACTGAGTCACACAATCCCCCTGGGTGGTAATAGCTTTCTGGGAAGCCACAATACTTCATTTGGACAAAGGCTACTCAAGGCTCAGTTTTATGTCTCAAATTAGTCTATATTTTTTTAAATAGGAGGAAGAAATATTCTGTTGGCATTATAATATTGGCTTAAAGGAGATGCTGGAGCTCCTGCTAAGGAGGGGATGCGAGGGTTTGTTAATTTACCTTTATTGTATTTTCCAAAATTTCCTCAGTTCAGCTTGATGTCTTTTTTTGCACCTCAAAAGTTGGCACATTTTTCTCTGTGTAACCATAGGAAGTTTAAGCATATGCCACCTACATGTTTATAGAAGAAGAGAAAGACAAAAGGAGAGGCTGACATAGTTCATATGCACTATACTTTCCACATATTAGGTGTCAGCACTACTTACAAAGGAGGATTGAAGTCATCATTCCTAGTCTTTCACAGTAATCCCCCTTGCCACTCTGCAATCCATCCATTCTAGCCTACTTAGTATTCAGTTCATATAATGCTCCAATTCCCATATTTTAAAATTTGTGTTTATTTTCCCCTTGCCTGAAATGTACTTTCTCCTTACCTCCGATTCTTGGAATCCTTGGTTTCTGCTAAGATTCCACTCATGTATTATTTACAGAAAGCCTTTCCTGGTCTAGTCTTCCTCCATGCCCCTGCTGCTAGTGAACACTCACCTCAAGCTATTTTGTATTTATTATATGTAATGTCCATGTATATGTGTAGATACAAGGTGTCTCTAAAGTATTAGTGTAGTTTTAGGCTTTAATAACTTCAAAATTGTAACTGTAATAAACTCAAAAAATAATATTTGAAAGGTTAGTTATTTACATTTCGTTTGCCCTTATATAGTCATAAATTTTCAAGAAAAAATTGTAATTGTAATTTTAACAAGACAGAACATTCTATCATTATGCTCACTTGCATAAGAGTTTCTGTATGATATTTTATTAGAGTAATAAAATCTAATTACAGGGGGCAGCTGGGTAGCTCAGTGGATTGAGAGCCAGACCTAGAGATGGGAGGTCCTAGGTTCAAATCCGGCCTCAGACACTTCCCAGCTGTGTGACCCTGGGCAAGTCACTTGATCCCCATTGCCCACCCTGACCACTCTTCCACCAAGGAACCAATACACAGAACTTAAGGGTTTAAAAAAAAATCTAATTACATTCCAAAAAACCTTTAGGAAAACTAGATAGTATAGTGGTTAGAGATACCAGAAGTCAGGAAGACCTGAGTTTAAATCCTACTTCAGATGCTTACTAGCTATGTCATTATGGGCCAGGCACTTAACTCTGTTTGCCTCAGTTTCCTCATCTGTAAAATGAACTGGAGAATTAAACGGTTTATTAAAAAGACACACCCAGATAAAGTTGCAACAGGTCGTGAATTGAGGCTGTGTAATGATACTTGCTTCGCACATTATTCAAACATTCTAGAAGGGAGAAAGAAATAAACTTCCGTGGAAAGGTTTTTGTTGAAATGGCCTCCAAGTGAAATTGAGAAAAGTGTGGCAAAATAACCAAAATTCAATGAAGAAAATGATGATAATTAAGTAAAGTAAAAAATAGCCATTAAGTTTAGCAATAAAGTTACATATCATAAGTAACATGTAAGGTCAATTTTGCATTTAAATGTAGCATTTATTAGGAATATTTCTCAAGCTGCTCTCTGGTTTGCAGCTTCACTGCTCTGACTGATGGGGGATGGGCCAGTAGAATCAGTTCCCTGCAGTCAGGCTTCTTGAGAATTCCTAACAGACAAGGGCCTAAACTCACTGACACCTTTGTGATGATTAAGCAGATATCTTTGGATGTTAAGTATGGCTTAAGCTGATATGGTTACCAATGTGGCAAATATCTTCAATTGTTGAGGGGATAAATCACAGGCTAGGATTTGTAAAAGACCTATGAAACCCCTCACAGGAAAGAGACTCCCCAGCTGCCAAGCTTAACAATATGGGGATACTTCTGAAATTGATGAATCAAACCAAGATTACTTTGGTTTCTTCAACAGATAACTTTTAATTAACTAATAAAGTTTTAGATTGATCAGATGGGGAATTAAAGACTGATGGGGAAGGATTGTGGAATCACGGAAGTCTAAGACTAAACCTAAATGAGTGAGAATCTGGCAGTTCCCCACAGGGAAACCTCTGATAGAATTCTACACTCAGTTAGGACAGCTTCTGCCTGCTAGCAGATGGGTGAAAGTGCTGATGTTTCTTCAAAGATGTCTTGTTGACGTTGTTGTTGATATTAACTGATGGATGATATTCTATAAATTGCAGAATTCAGGCTATGACAGATATAGACCTAAGTTGCTAGACCCAGCACTGTGGATCAGGCTAACACAAATCCTGGTGAAGTTTCTGGGGTTCAAATGGAGAGCTACCTCCCTTTCCTCCCTTACCACATGCCACTCACTACTGAGTTAGTTTGCCTGGGAGGTCACCTTCTTTTTATAGGGCTGGTCCAATGGTCTTCCAACTGTCTCATGCCTCCTTTAGGGTTCTAAACTGTGAACCCCATCTTGCTACAGTTTGTAGAAGATGGCTACTTGCAAAAGCTAGCTACACATTGCATGTATAGAGAGTAAGTTATGTTAATCAATAGCATATGAAATGAAAACCTTCTCCACCAGTATCTTTGCCTGACCTTGAAGGTAAATGACATTTCGTAACCAAGTTTATTTCTTCACATTATTTCTATAAATATATTTATTTGTTACTTATAAAATATATTTTCATATTTAAAAGCATATAAAACAAAAATTCATGTGTTTTGGGGGACCAAAACATATTAATTGCATTTCCAATAATTTAAATGGGGAAATTCAATTTGACACATGAGAAAATTGAATTATAAGCTTGTCCATGGAATGAATTAAACTCATGTGTCAAGGTACCACTGTAATACAAATTTCCATTTTTGTCATGTTGTAAAACAAGTCAAATGTTACTTAAGGTAGAGAAAAATTCATGAAGGAAGTGGAAACTGGTATGTTTCAATCTGTATACAGAGTCAGTATGATTTTTTCATGGCAATGGATAGCCTTTTTCATCATGAATCACTTGAAGTTGTCCTGAATGCTTATCTTATTGATAATAGATGTCAATCACAGTTGATCATCATATATTATTGTTGTTATTTGAATCCATTTTCCTGGTTCTGTTTACTTCATGTTGCATCACTTCATATAAGTCTTTCCAGGTTTTTTTTATGTTCATCTTGTTTGTCATTTCTTATGGCAAAATAGTATTACATTACAATCACATGCCACAACTCATTAAGCCATTCCCCAATTGATGGATCCCTTCAATTTCCAGTTCTTTATCATCACGAAAAGAGATACAATAAATATTTTCATACAGGTAAGGTCTTTTCCCCAATCTTTAATCTCTTTGGGATATAGATATAGTAGTAGTATTGCTGGGTCAAGAGTACACGCAGTTTTAGGGCTTTGGCCATAGTTACATATTGCTTTCCAGAATGATTGTATTATTCACAGCTCCACCAACAGAATATTAATGTCCCAATTTTTCCACATCCCCTCCAACACTTATTATTTTCCTTTTTTGTCATGTTAGCCAGTCTGGTGGGTCTGAGGTAGGATCTCAGAATTTTAATTTACCTAATTAATAGTGATTTGAAGCATTTTTTCATCTGACTAAAGATAGTTTTAATTTCTTTATCTGAAAATTGCCTGTTCATATAACAATTTGTCACTTCAAGAATGCTTTGTATTCTTATAAATTTGACTCTTTTCTCCAAAATATATTTGAAGAATGAAACTTTTGTCAGACACTTGCTATAAATATTTTTTCCCACTTTGATGCTTGCTGTTGTTTGCCTTTTAATCTCTTGGTAGCATTGATTTTGTTTGTGCAGCAACTTTTTGATTTAGTGTAGTCAAAATTATCTATTTGACATCTCAATGTGTTTTCTGTCTTGTTTTGACCTAAATTCTTCTCTTATCCACAGATTTTACAGGTAAACTTTTTTTGCTCCCTAATTAGTTTATGGTATTACCCTTTATTTCTAACTCATGTGTACATTTTGGCTTTATCTTGATATGTGGTATAAGGTCTTTGCCAAATATCTGCCATACTGTTTTCAAATTCCCAATAATTTTTGTCATAGTGAATTCTTATTTCCAAAAGCTTGGACCTTTGGGTTTGTCAAACACTAAGTTAATGTGATCATTTACCATTGCCTGTTGAGTGCCTTATCTATTCCATTGGTCCACTATGTTTCTTAACCAGTATTATAAAGCAACAGCCATCAAAAAATCTGGTACAGTTTGTTGTTTGCTGTTGTTTGCCTTTTAATCTCTTGGTAGCATTGATTTTGCATTGTATGAAGGAAGGTGGCTTAACTATTTCATATAGTTAAGCCACCTTCCTTCATACAGTTTTCATTTATTCCCTTAATATTCAAGGTCTTTTGTTCTTCCAGATGAATTTTGTTACTATATTTTCTAGATCTATGAAGTAAATTTTGGGTAGTTTTATTGCTATAGCAATGAATAAGTAAATTAATTTAGGAAGAATTGTCATTTTATTATATTGGTTTGGTCTATCCATGAACAATTAATGTTTTTTCCAATTGTTTAGACCTGATTTTATTTGTATGAAAAGTGTTTTGTAGTTATGATGATATAGTCCTTGGGTCTGTCTTGGCTGGTAGACTGCCAGATATTTTTTATTGTCTATAGTTATTTTAAATGGTATTTCTCTTTCTATCTCTTGCTATTGGGCTTTATTCATAATATAGAAAAATGCCAATGATTTACATAGGTTTATTTTATATCCTGAAACTTTGTAGGTTTTCTTTTGATTATTTTTGTTGGTTTTCTTTTGATTATTTTTTGGTTGAATCACTCATCATATCATTTGCAAAGAGTGATAGCTTTATTTTCTCATTTCCTATTTTAATTCCTTCAGTGTCTTCTTTTTCTCTAATTATGTTAGCTAGAATTTCCAATATAATATTGAATAATAGTGGTGATAATTGGCATCCTTGTTTTACTCTTCATCTTATTGGAAAGGCTTCTAGCTTATTATCCCCATTACAAATGTTGGTTGAGAGTTTCAGAAGAAGCCATTTATCATTTTGAGGAATATTCAATTTATGCAGTGTTCTCTAGTGTTTTTAATAGGGAAAAGGGGATATATTTTGTCAAAGGCTTTTTTTGCCTCTATTGAAATTATATTGTTTCAGTTGATTTTGTTGTTGATATGGCCAATTATGCTTATGATTTTTACAATATTGAAACATCCCTGCATAAAAACCACTTGGTCATCATTTATGATCATTGTAATATATTACTACAATCTCCTTGATAATGTTTTAATATTTTGGCATCAATATTCAGTAGGAATATTTCATTATTTCTCAGGTTTTGTTCTTGGTTTAGGCATCAGCACCATAATCTCTGCTATCTTTCCAAATGGTTTATATGGTATTGGAATTAATTGCTCTGTAAATGTTTGCTAGAATTTGCTTGTGAGTTCAACTGGCCCTGGGGCTTTTTTCATAAGAAATTCATTGATAATTTGTTCAATTTCTTTTTCTGAAATGGGATTAAGTATTCTATTTCCTCACTGTTAATCTAGGTAATTTATATTTATTTAAGTATTCATCTATTTCACTTAGATTACCAGATTTATTGACATATAATTGGACAAAATAACTTCTAATAATTGCTTTAATTTCTTTTTCATTGCTTGTAGAGGATGTCCTCTTGGTTGGCCACCTCAGTAATAAGATCCACATTAGAATTCTTCTTTGGAATCATATCAAAACTGTCAAATATGCATCAAAATCTTGTTCTTTGGATGATCATAAGATTAGGAATGAATAATTCTCTCAGGCACTGAGAAGTAGCTGATGAAAGATTTTTACAAAATTCAAAAATCAATTAGAATGATATGTAGCACAAGATGGTGGTTATGTTGAATTTTAATAAGAAAAATACCAATATTTTTTTAAAAATTATGTAATTAGTCTTTCAAATATTTGTTTTAAGCTTATAGTCACATTTATACTTCTGAAGTTATTAAAGTAACACTGCGTTAACTTTTGGGATACTCTATACATTCATATATTTGTGTTGTCTCCTCTACTAGAATGTAAGCACCAAGAAGGCAAGGAGTATTTTGCTTTTGCCTTTGTATCTCAAGACATTTGCCCAATGTGTGGCACACAGTAAGTGTTTAATAAGTGCTTAAGGCCTGATTAGTCAATCTATTAAGAGGCAACAGGGGAGGAAAAGTATCTTTATTAAACTTCTTGGTTTTGCTATGAGACTATATACTTCATCATGGGAAAAAATATTTACTAAGATTTATAAAAATCTTGACTTCAGGTAAAGTAGACTACAATGGTGAATAGAATTTTTTAAATTAAATTTTTTTAATTCTTAAATTCTTAAACTTAAAGGATTTTCCTAAACAAAGTCATAGAGGAAAGAAATGACTTAGATGGGATCTCCTCTTTTAAGTTTATGCTTTAATATTCCATCACTGTTGATCCTTTCTCTGCCAATAGATCAAAACCCTTTCCATAACTTAATAGATCATCTTCATGGGTTGCTTTGGGTGAAATAAAAATTCATTATCCAGTGGCTAACCTGCTGATAATGAGCCTTTTGGCACTCACGTGGTATTGTGACAATAGCCAAGTAATGTCATATTAGGTTCACATTCAAAGCCTTTCTAGCCTATGAAGGGACCTGCCAGTCTAGACTTTAAAAACTCAGAGTCACCTCCAGGCTACAATAAGTTTGTGAACCAGGACTCCAGTGGAGATATTACTGCATAGGTGGTAATGTTAGTAAAGGATTGGTTAAGAAGTAAACAGATCTGTTGTGTGCCTTGGAATTGTCAGTGTGAGTGAATAGCAGCAAATCACTAGCTTTAAGTGGGATAATTATGTCTCCAGGGGTAATTACAGGAAACATATACAAAACATCACCAAGAGTCCCCATTGATTCAGCTGAGACAAAAGAATGGGAGCCTTATTGAAATGCTGTACAGGATGCAAGGACTTGGTAGTTCCCTGGCTCAGGATTTAGGATCTCAACTGCAGCCCAGGGTAGTAGCATATCTTTATTATCCTTTATGTGAATATATAACTTTCTTTGTTTTGTCTATTTCCTTTCTGGGTATACCTGCTGAAAGACTAGGATTCCCTGGGAGAACTCACTGCTGGTTATGATGGATGGAGATAAACAGCTGACTAGTACATTTCTGATCTTAAAGGTATTTCCTTGGAGCACAATCAGTCAACATTTATTAAGAATCTGTTATTTGCCAGGTACTATGCTAAGTGCTAAGAGCACAAGAATAACAACTTTATCTTGACCTACTGCTCCCTGTGTTTTTTTTAAAGTAATGATACTGGGGTTTTGTATACTCAGTACCCAATTAAAAGTTTTTCAAAAGGCAGTCCAGTTGTGGTGTTTTTTTACACAATACATATTTGTTCAATTCTGCCTCCCAATTCTCTCTTTGAGAAAGTATTTTTTTTAAAGATACCTAGATGAATTGATTAGATGTTCTCTGATTACTAAAATTCACCCATTCCCAGCACATCCTATGAAACTAACAAATCTCTGGGTTCTCATTTAGGTCCAGTTGCTTATATTACTTTTGACACTTTCAATCTTACTCTTAATTCCTAGAGGAGTTCTTGGGTGTTTTCCTTTGATGGTATTCTATTGATGAATACCTTGAGAATGATGCACAATCTTCAGAACTGAACCACTATTTCTGGCCAAGCAATTGTTGTATATTTGGTCAACAAGACAATTGAGGAAAAGAATTGGAATGTATTGACTAAATTGGAATATATAATCATGGTATAGACAGTCATACGACAATCAATAAAACTTTTAAAACATCAAATGGAATGGCACTGGTGGAAAGTCTCTCCAAAGTTAAAATTATTTCTCTTGTACTAAAAGAGATATTCTCACAACAATAAATTCTATGCTTTTTCTCATTACACACCATCTCCCATTCCACTTGAGTCTGAATGCCTGACCACTTAGAATACTATTTTAGGAAACTGAAAATAAAATTAAAAAGGACGTATACATTGGAAAGATTAAATAGCTCAAATTAGGCCTTTAGATGGCCTCATACAAGACCATTCTTTCAGGGTAAACTGACATTCAATTGAGTCATTTTCATGGACTTCAGAAACAAGTTAAGAGTGAGAAAGATGTTAACATGTACAGTGAAAATAAAGGAAGAAATTCTAATGAAAGCTGTTTAAAGCTAAAAGATTGTGTTTATCTGGAGTTGTGATTCAATTAATAGGGAAAACTCACTGGTATCCAAACTCTCCCCTAAAATACAATTCAGTAACTCATTTATTGTTGTCTTAGAGAACTACCTGTGATAGATTTAAGTGACTTGACCATGTTCACATAGCTAGTATGTGTAAAGGAGGAAGCAAACTCAGGTCTATCTTACTCCAAGGTTATCCTCTAGCAACTACACTAAAGTGTTGAATCTTTTGAGGGTTTTAAGAGATTACTACCAAGGCAAAATTAGAAATATTCCTCTTTGCCAAATGCAGGCATTCAACACAAAGGATTCAGTGAATCAACTTTTAGAGCTGAGAGTGGGTACTTCAAGAGACAAAGACCATCCTATATCAAAAATAAGATATATGGGATGATTAATTTGAAACAAAAATAATATAATGTGATTTGGTTTTAAAGAGGACCTATTTCAAATAAGTTACAGAACAATGTTCCTATGGTCAGGATGTAAATGACAAATAACTAAAAGTATTAAAATCCAAAATCTAATCAATCCATTTTAATGCAAAGTGGTGGGGTAAATGAACAATATCTGATGTTTCTGAAATGTTGGAAGGCTTGATTATTAGTGAATATCAAGATCTGTTATATATGTCCTGTTTCTATTTAATTAGCTTACTCATTACTAAGAGATTTGTTTTACAATGATATTCTAGGAAAAAAGCAAATTAGTAGTAATTTAGTTTCTATGAAACTGGATAGTAAAATAGTAACTTTCGATGCCTAAATGTATTCATTTGTTAACACTGGGGAAATATAGGGATTTATAAATTTAAATCAATCCAATGCAGATCCTACCTGGAGAAAAGTTTTCTGATGTGTATTTATATTCCCAGAATTAGTGTTCAGCCATTGTTAATGTTTAATGTTTTCCTTACAAACCTAATTATAATTGAGATATACTAGATATTATTGCATTTTACATCTAGTTCCATTTTCCAATGCACTGGTCCTTTTTCAGACTAACTGGACATTTCTTAAAGTATTGAAATAAAAGGGATTGAGATTATGCTACAGTATTTCAATGTGGTATTCCTTCTAATGTTGGGGTGTCCAATCTATTCATGCATTCTGATCTTGTGCAACTCTTACCCATAAATTGACCACAAAAGGTTTACCAAATAAGCTAGAGAACTTTCCCTGAGTTTTGTTTTAATCCCATTTATGCCAGTGAAACACTCAGAATGTCTATCCATTACTTCTCATTAAAAGAACATGTCTTGGGGGGCAGCTGGGTAGCTCAGTGGAGTGAGAGTCAGGCCTAGAGACAGGAGGTCCTAGGTTCAAACCCGGCCTCAGCTACTTCCCAGCTGTGTGACCCTGGGCAAGTCACTTGACCCCCATTGCCCACCCTTACCACTCTTCCACCTATGAGACAATACACCGAAGTACAAGGGTTTAAAAAAAAAAAAGAACATGTCTTTTCCCAATCCCATTTTTCAGATAATTCTTATGCCATTTTTTGCATGCAAGTCAGCATTGGTAATGGTCATCTGTTTCTATATTGCCCGTTAGAACACCTGAAACTTTGATCTTTCTGAGAATGTGTGGTTCCATGATTCATAGTCATAAATCATCAATGGAAGAATCAGTAATTCAATGGATTAAGAATCTATTATTCCACTGATATCAGAATTTCCTCCACCAACAGAGTCAGCAGCCCATTTATAAATTATATTATTAGACTTACTGGGATTAAGTGACTTGCCATAGTCATACAGTTGGCAGATAAGAGTCAAAATTTGAACTCAGGTTTTACTGTACTTTTTCTGCTCCAGGATTTTGTTCAATATGCCTCTCTAACTATCAACAAATAAACTAAATAGAGTTCGGGTGCATTTTGTGTGTTTGCAAGCAACTGCTCTACAATTTCACAAATGTGATCTAGAACAGTTTTTTTCTTCTTATTTAATTCTGGGTCTAACTCATTAGGCCTCTAAAATATAAATGCAAAGTATACATACTTTTGGATGAGTTCAAGGTCATAAGGACATCATAAGCAAGATAAGCATTATTCATCCATTTGCTTTTTCCTGTGTGGATTATTAGGCTGATGTCCTTTGAGTAATCATACATATCATTGAAGATAATTTGTAATAATCTTTGGCTGATGCAAAACTCACAAAATTATCTATAAATAGAAGCAGCGATCTATATGACATTCCATTTCTATTTCTAATTGATAAAATACATCCTTCCACTGAAGATGGCAATTCTTGTTTCAAATTAATAATTAAAAAATCATTGAGCAAAGTTACCTCTCTGGTTACTTCTATAACTTATGCCTGAGAAACACTGCTGGAGGAGAGTTTTTAGATTCCTTTTTGCTCTTCAAATCAAAAGTTTGTTTTTTTATAACCAATAAATATTAATATTTTTGTGTCTCAGTTGTGTCTGACTTTTCATGACCCCATTTGGGGTTTCTTGGCAAAGATATTGAAGTGATTTGCTATTTCCTTCTACAGCTCAATTTATAGATGAGAGAACTCAAGCAAACAGTGTTAAGTAATTTGCCTAGGATCATACAGCTAGTATGCATTTGAGGTCAGATTTTAACTCAAGAAGATTAGTCTTCCTGACTCCAGGCCAAGTACTCTATCCATTGTGCTACCTAGCTGTCCTGGAGTCAGAAACCATGGGTTCAAACCAGAATCTGATATTTACTACCATGGTAACCCTGGAAAAGCAACTTAATTAAGTCACTACATTCCCTCAGTTTTCTCATCAATAAAATGAGGTGGTTAGACTGAGAAAAAAAATCACTGCAATAAGCACAAAAATCATCTATTAACAAAAGCACTGTTTAAACTGTGTAAACCCAAAGAACCCAAGGAGTAGTTTCAAAACCAAACAGCCAAGAAGTAATGAAGATGAAGCTAGAACCCACATCTCTAGACTCAATCTGATGTTCTTTATCTACCATTTAATAAAATTTTCCAGCCACACTGAGTAACTATAATAGTGTTTTTCAAGTATTTCTTTCTTCTTAAAACATTTCAATGTGCACATTTTAAAAAAAAAAGTGATACGGTTTTTTAGCTCTGTTCAATCATCTATCTAAACTATGAAAAGAAATCTGTAGTCTGCACTACAGCTGATGATGAAAACCAAATTGCCTCATTCCCAGTGTTTATTATTAATGACCATAGTATTTGTGCAATGATTAGTGGAAGCTTTCTTCTCTGAATTCCAATGACAGCAATTATCTCATCCTAACAGGTATTGTGATGGCATGTTGTTTTTATAAAGTGTAATCTACTTCTGATTATTATATTGTAGCATATGAGTGATTGTCCTCCATCATTTCATATACTATTTTTGTAGGAGTGGGTAGCTATTACTTTGATGAGGACTTCTTAAGAAAAGGAAAATGAAATTTTAATATCTGACAAGCTTTTGGTTAAATAAAATGACTCATTTACAGCATGGTACTCATATATGATCATTATGCAGAACAAGTCAGGAAAACTGGAAAGAATGCCAAATTACATCATTTATCTTTGTAAAAATGCATTTTTGGAAAAATCAACAAAAAAGGTAATTATGCAAAACCCATAAGCTAAGGATTTGTAAGCTTTGAGCAAAGACACGAGAATGTTTTTTTATGACTTACACATTCAATGCTGGGGTTTTTTTGTTTTTTTGTTTTTTTTAACAACTGTCTGGAACCTTTGTCAACCTTCACAGTGTTAACAATGAATTTGTGGCCAATTTCACGTCCTGCTCTGTGTCTTTTTTTTCTTACTCCCCACGTCACCATCCTAACAGAGTCTCTGGTGTGAGGAAGTACCATAGAAGGAAGTAGGAAATTTTGCCCACTATATGGTTAGTAAGGACCTCATTTGGGATATAGTCACCAGTGAGGAAGAAACAAAACCTGGGAAAAAATAATAACATTCAAAAGACAAACAGATAATATCATATTAAAAGGAAGCACCCTTTAAGTTGTGGAGTAAAGCTCCAGCTGTCCTGCCATAGATAAGACATTAAAAGAGGACCTCTGCTTTGATTGTCATGAAGCCCTTTGGCATGCTGGTGAAGCTTATGGACTCCTCAGAATAATGTCTTTAAATGTATGAAATAAAATTCACAGGATTGCAAGGAAATCAGTTTTATTGAAATAGTTATCAAAATATTTTGAAATATAAGCTTATAGACACCAAGTTTAGAACTCCACATTTAAAAGGTAGTCGGAGATAGGTTCAATAAGTCAAAAATCATTCAGAGAGCATTGAGTGTACCCAAGTTTTGAACAGAGATTAAAAGGCAGAGACCACCTGTGATAGGATAAATATTACTATGTTTGGTGCCATGTAGGATAAGCTAGTTTTTCCCTAAAATATAATGAAACCATCTTCAAGATTTAATTGGTTCAAGTGACTAAGGTTCAAGCCATTGATGTAGTTTCCTAGTTTCCTAAGTACAAGAACCCAGAGTAGAGAAGGTGGGAGATCCTTAAGCCTCTCATATCTTTCCATCAAGGCATATCACCATGACAAAATTAGTAGCATCCATCTGAATCAAGGCTGCATCCTTATTGAATATCCTTTCCATGTTCTTGTTGAGTAAGCCTCTTTTTGTTAAATGTTAGTTGTTCCAACCCTGAATTACCAGAGCATCTCAAGCCATGCCTGGGTCTGAACACTATTTCTATGCTCAGAGGGCATATTAAAAAAGAGGGAGAAACTAAAGAGCAACTTATTGTCCTTTCAAACTTCTTACTACTATGTTGCCTAGATCACCAACATCAGAAATCTGACCTTAAGAAATGAATACTACTAATAACAAAAGGAATGATGGAAAACTGAATTTGGCACAATAAATAATATTCTTCATACTCTCATTCTCTATATTCTCCTGTTATTCAAACTAATCAAGGGGCTTTTCTCCCCAATATTATTTTGTATAAATCTGGAAATACAAGCAATAACAATAACAAGAGAACAGAATTAAAGGTGTTAAGATAAAGTATACCTCTTTATTCTGACACAATGACTTGCTTGGAAAATCCTAGAGAAAAATCAAAAATGCCCATCAAGGAATCAATAGCTATAGCAAAGGTGAAGACTATAAAAAAACTCTCAAAAGTCAACTTCATTTCTATATAAAAGTAAAAAAATATCCAAGAGGCAATAATAGAAAAATCCTATTCCAAATATCTACCAAAAAATGGGACATGTTCCAAATATCATAAAAAAATATGACAGCAGAGATAAGGTTTATGGGGATAAGAAATCAATATTTGGCAAAACTTTGTTATAAATAAAAATAATCTTAGAGACTTTATATACTAAATTTATAAGTACTTATTAGTAAAGGGAAAGAAAGTAAGAAATAAAGTTTCTAGCCTTTCTAAGTTAAAGTAAGATACAGTCCTGGATTTCAGCCCATTGCTTGCCAAAAATGGCCAGATAGATGTTACTAGAACTGCTTGAGAGAGAGCAAGACCAGAGGGACAGGAGCCAAAAGAGCTGCCATGCAATCCGCACTGGCTTTTCAAAACTAAGCTCCTCCTGAAGATCCTTCAATTGGCCAATGGCCTTCATACATCATGCCTCCTGGCCTCTGTGGTATCATCACTTAATCGGGCTGGCAGACACGTGACTCTGTGACTTTTATGGCTACTCCCTGTGGTAAGTCCTTCTGGGATTGGACTATGCTGGAGACCTCTAGATATTTAATTCACACAAATTGTTGGGACACTGGAAAAGAGTTTGGCAGAAACTAGGTATATTTTACACCATTCGCTAAGATAAAACCAAAATGGATACTTGATCTAAACATAAAAGGAAATATAAGTAAATTAGAAAAACAAAAAACTTTACTACCTATTAGACTTATGAATAGGAGAGGAATTTAAGAATCAAAAAATGATGGAGAGCATTGTGAAATGTAAAATGGATAATAGAGAGTACTTTAAATTGAAAAGATTTTGTATGAATAAAACAAATGCTGCCAACATTAGAAGGGAAGCAGAAAATTGGAGGGGTGGGGTTTATAGATGTCCTCTCAGAAGTCTAAAATATATAGAGTACTTTGCCAAATTTATAAGAATAAGAGCATCCCCCAACTGATAATTGGGGAAAAGACATGAAGAGATACTTTTCAGATGACAAAATCAAAGACATATATAAGTATAGGAAAAAATGTTCTAAATCACTACTGATTGGAGAAATGTAAACCAAAACAATTCTGAAATAGCTCACCACCATCAGCTTGGCGAAAATGACAAATGGACTGGATGTGAGAAAATGGTGAAACTAGTACACTGTTGGTAGATCTTTGAAGTCATCTAATCATTTTGGGCAGCAATTTGGAATTATACCCAAATAGTTATAAGATTGTGTATACCCTTAGACCCAGAAATACCACTGCAGACTCTGTTTCCCAAGAATATCAGGAAAAAAGGAAAAGAACTTTTTTGTTCCAAAATATTTATAGTAGCTCTTTTTGTGGTGGCAAAGAACTGGAAATTGAGAAGATGACTATCAAGAGGGGAATGGCTAAACAAATTATGATAGAATATTACCATGCTATAAGAAATCATAAACAGTCTAATTTTAATAAAACATATAACAGTGAAATTAATAAAACCAAGAACACAATGAGAGATTTAATTCTTGAAGAAAAAATTGTGAATGTTATCTCCAAAGAGTGATCTGAAAGGGAGAAACATGAAAGATAGGATTTGTATAAACATGACTGTTTCCTGTGATTCAGTGCATGGAGGGTGGCTATGACACTTGTGGATAAATTCTATTAATAATCATTAAAAATGCATAGGGTACAAAAAATCCAGTCTATGAGAAACCAATGCTCCTTAAGCTTGATGGAATTCTTATCACTACACTATGTTGTTCAATATAACTCTCCAACAAGGCATTGCCACCATGATAGATGCATATGCAAAGGAGGAATTACATCAACCTAAAACAATGTTTTATCATTATTGATTTTTTTATGGCTGAATAAACTTCTTTTTAAATGTGTTATGGTCTCCCAGCATCTCATGGTATTCCAATCTGTAGTCTGAACTATTGGACTTACCTGAGTCAGACTTGACCCAAGACATGAAGAATAACAGATGAACAAATTTAACAAGCAATAACATAAAAGCTAAACATTAAACATATGAGTCCAAGATATATTAAATTAGTTCCCCATATTTTGTATGGACAAAACCATACTGGCTCTCATGAACTACCACGTGCATTCACACTTCAAAAATTCAGCCAGAATAGACATAGCCATGATGGAACTTTTGTGCTTCAGTATGAATATCCACACTTAAAATAACACTATATTTGTTGAACTTCAGTGGAAAACTTTGAATAATATTTTTCTGGTATCTGATATTAAGCTGTGATATAAACAGTATAAAAAATAAAAAACCAAGGAAACAAGGAGAGAAAGAAACAGAGTGAATATGACTTCCTAAATTACCAAATCCTAGAGATGGAAATATGGAGAGAAGAAGACCAACGATAGTCAACTTAGAGTCAGAGTTCCATTAAAAGCAGAGACACACAAAAATCAGTAATTTAAATTTTTAGCAAAAAAATACAGCACGTAAAATGTGAAGGGTGATTTAAAGAATCAATTTCAGAGCTAAACGAAAAGTCAGAAAATAACAAGATAATGTAGGATTTACACTGAGCTAAGAAGCCAGCAAAGTCCCAAGGAAAGCTATGATTTAATTTCCTCTCCACGAAAGCATATTTAATAATAACATCATAAGGCATTTAAAATAATATTCTAGATTCTATTTTATAATCATTTAAGGCAAAGTTTGAATTGAAGGTGTGCCTATAACAGGAGTTCCTTTTGCAAGTTTGGTATCGGGTCTTTCATACTAATGAGAGCTCAGTTGGTGCTCTCTATCCCTTCTGCCTGCAGTCATTAGAAAAATGATCCTTTTTAAAAAATGTAAGCCTCATTTTCACTTTCTCCTCAACCTACTTCCTGGAGCAGGGCTCAGGAGGTTTGCCTGCTCTAGGATTCTTCAGACATCAGGGACACTGCTGATGTTCATGGACAAAGGAAATATAAACCCCTTACTTTCTGTGGTGTTATTTGGGGGATCATTTGCTTGCATTTGCAAAGAGGCAGATTCCCGGAGGGCATCTATGAATAGAGTGCAGCAGCAACCAGAGAAAATATACCCTAAACCAATATAAGATGGAAATGATGGCGAGAGTAATGCTCTTGGATGCAGAAGACTGAGGTTCAAATTGTAGCTCTTGTACTTAGCAGTTGTTTTGACATCAAACAAGTCACAATAGCTCTCTATTCTTCAGTTTCCACACCTGTAAAGTCCTTACAATACTGTGTAAGTCTTAAAGTACTTAGGTAGATATAAACATAGATATATTCACTTATATATTAAACATACATATACATATATGTATCCATATATCTATATATCTACATGTCTTTATTGATATCAACATAGATTAAATGCTAGGTGGCTCAGTGGACAGAGTGAAGGGCCTGAAGTCAGGAAGACTTGCTTTCCTGAGTTCAAATCCAGCCTCAGACATTTGGTAGCTAAGTGACACTGGAAAAGTCACTTAACTCTTTTTGCCTCCATTTCCTCATCTGTAAAATAAGCTGGAAAAGGAAATGGCAAACCACTCTAGTATTTTTGCCAAGAAAACTAAAAATAGGGTCATGAAGAGTCAGACAACAACTAAAACATTCCTGTACAACAACAGTACATATATGACATGTTATTTTGGGCAGGAGATTAGGTGAGACTTTAAGATGCCTCTGTAATTGTGCCCTATGTGATTCATATTTTCATAATTTAAGATATTAGAGCTGGAAAAGAACACAAGATCTAGCATTTTGTAGATAGAAAAACTGAATCCAAGAAAGCCAAAATACACCTAAGCCCCATCATATAAGCAGTGACTGGCAGGACTTAGATTTGAATTCAGGTCCTCTCCCTCTAAAACCTAGAGTTTATATCACTGCATCACTCTGATGGAGACTACCTGGATAAATTTGACTTGAGGGAGTACTTATGCAAATATTTCTGAATTATTGGTCAATATGTGGCTATGTATGAAAATAAATTCCATTAAAAATAATCTGTAATTCCTCTATATAATACTTTATTGCTGTTGTGGCACTGTTGCAGTAGTGTCCAACTCTTTGCAACCCCATTTGAGGTTTTCTTAGATGGTTTGCTATTTCTTTCTCTAGCTTATTTTACAGATGAGAAACTGAGGCAAACAGGGCTAAGTCACTTACCCGCCATCACACAGCTAGGAACTATCTGTACCTGTATTTGAATTCAGGTCCTGATTGTTATGTACCTTATTATTTTCCTCCAGAGATTGACTGCAAACAGTTTTATATGCATTTCTGTCATTTAAGAGAAGTGAAAGGAGTTTCATCTTTGTCCAGATGACTAACACAATTGTAATCAAGACCTTTGTAGAATTGAATGGCTATCCAAGGTCAGCTTTCTTCCCCATCTGCTCTCAAAGACCTGTCCCTTACTGACAAGAAAGCAATGGGAAATTGAGAGTAGAAATTGTGCTATAGTCACTAAAATGGTCTATGGGAAACAAACTACTAAAAACAAATCCAAAATTATCTTTGACCTATGTATAAAGTGCTTAGCTTATGTGTATTCATAGGAAAAGGTTAGGAATAAGTACCTATGGAACTGGTAGGATTTTTCAGGACTTTCAGATATGTTTGTTTCCTGACACCTACATTTAAATCTCCGTAATCAATGGAAATTCAAAAACAAGATGGGAGAGTAAAGAGTCCAGGAAAGTGAGCCTGGTGCAGCCAGCCTCTTCTCATGGGCAAAGAGCACAGTGCTGAGCACAGACTGTTAGATCTATATTAGGACATTGAGGGAGATACTTGGAGGTACCAAAAAAAAATTTTTAAATATAGTCCCTGCCCTCAAAAAATGGACAAGATGGAAAGAAGCAAGGTAAAAAGAAATAAGGAATTCGGAGTCATGAGACCTGAGTTTTAATCCTAATCTCTGTTACTTACTATTTAGACTAAAGGAAGAAGACTGTGTTAACAGCTCAAAAAGATATTTTTGAATCTGAGTGCCTCCTTTGTTCTAAAGCCCTTTTTGCACTCTAGTCTTCACAACTGCAGATTTCACAAACAAGAGGTTTCTTATGGGCTATTAGAATCATCTCCCCTTTTTTTCCAAGCAGATTTCACTCCTAACTTCTTGTATATTCTTGGTCACTTATTACCTTGTGATATTCTCTCTCTTTGCAGTTGAGCAGTATAAGTTCCTGCTCAAGTCATCACTTTCTGATGGGTCTAAGTTTTTAAGGGGAAGGGCTTTACCATACCATTCATTCCATGATCCCTGGTACATCCCTTCCGCATCCTCCTGAAAAACTAGGTAGGGTTAGTCCAATTGCCACAGGCTTCCTCGTGCCCCTCTGGACAGCCTCGGTTTTCTCTTTCTCTGTAAAAAGAGGGTTAGACTAGATTGAGGTATAGAGTTTCTTCTGATTCTATTTCAAAAATCCTATGGACATTTAGAAAAGAGAAACAGAGATGAGGTGATATCTTCCACCCAGAGCTAGGATTCTTTTGGCAAAATTACTATAGTGATTTGCCATTCCTTCTCTAGGTCATTTTATAAATGAAGAAACTGAGGCAAACAGGGTCAAATGATTTACCCAGAGTCACACAGCTAGTAAGTGTCTGAGGCCAGATTTGAATGCTGGAAGAAGAGTCTTCCCGACTCCAGACCCCACTCTCTTCCCTGCATGCCACCTAATTGCCCTCTTTATATCAGGTTCTAACTATATAGAAAGGAGTGCTAATTATCCATTGGGAACTTGAAAAGATAACAGATTCTCCAGTGCTAGAGGTCTTCCAGCAGCAGCTGATGACCAGTCAGTCAGAAAATATTTATCATCAATCAATCAATAAACAATTACCAAAGACTAAAAATTCTACCAGGCACTATGATCACCCTGGGGATATAAAGAAAGTTATAAAGATAGTCCTTGTCTTCAAGAGGTTCACAATCTAATGACTGGGCTATTTGTCTAGGATATGATTGAAGGAATTGTTTTCCAATTATAAATAGTATTAGATGACTTCTGAATTCCTTCCCAACTCTGAAATTCTGGCATTAATCTATTAAGTAAAATTTAGTTGAAAGTTACCTTTCAATAACAGTGGATCAAGAGCCAGATCTAGAGATAGAAGGACCTGGGCTCAACTCTGACCTCAGACACTTCCTAGCTGTGTTACCCTGGGCAAGTCAGTGAACCCCCCATTGTCTAGCCCCTACCACTCTACTGCGTTAGAACCAAAACACAAGATTGATTCTAAGATGGAAGGAAAGGGTTTTAAAAAGAAAAGCAAGTAGTTTTGTGGGGGCATAAGAGAGTTAAAAACTCTCTAGTCATCACCTTCACCAAAGGCCATCTACATACCAGAAGCAGGTATCTGATGATATAATAGACTGGAGAAGATAGTTAATAGCATTAGCTATTACTGTTTATAATTATTGTTATTAACTCTTAATGGTGACAACTTCTAGAGATGAGAGGTTGAAATGAGTAACAAACACAAAAAAGAAGGAAATCCACCTGAAGAACTTAATAGAGTATGCCTAATTGTATTCCATTAGTCACTTTGTTTTAATTCAGGTAATGCTAAGTGGTTTTGGTGCTAAAATATTTTAGTGACTACAGTTTTTACATTTCAATTAATGCTGATGATTAATTAACATGTTATCTTATCATTAATGGACTAGCAATTTGTGACATGCTGAAGACATAATGATTTCTACCACTTCTTTTGTGGTAATGAATGTGTGCATTTTAATACTAATATTTCTTCTATGTTGTCAAGACTGCAGCAAATCACCTGTTAAGTGAGTAATAATTAGGGAGGGGATCTGAGCATAAGAATTCTAAGAATAAAAAAATACTCATTGATATACAAAAGACAAGAAGGGAAACAGATGGCATAGTCAATGTCATGGTATTTCCTTTTTGGCATAGTCCTCAGACTGGTGATTTTCACTTTCTAGCTTACTGCATTTAGCTGTTGCTGGCCTGTGTGGGAGGAAATGGATTTAAGTAACTCAGCAGGTCATGAAAATATATTTAGACTCCCTGACCTGAGTATATTTTCCACCTAATTTCCAATGGGAATGTATTTAGAAGGTAATTCTCATTAAAAGTGTGTAATTAAGCAATTACAATATTTGGCCTAAAATGGGCCTGTGAGCATCGTCATCAATTCAGACTATTAACTATCTGCAGGCTGCATGATTCTGAATAAAAGGCGTTGTTAAAGACACAGCACTTATTTAGATGTCCCATTCCTTGACTTGTGTGCTTTTCTCTCTTCTCCTACAAGCTGCTCCCTTGGGAGTGACTAAGCTGTATAAAGTTTGGTGGGTTGCCATAAACAATGAACTTTCTGCAGCTGAAGAAAAATTGCCAAGTACAATGGAACCTGACTTCCATCTTGACTGGCACCATCATAAGAACAAAGACAATTAGTCATTCTTTCAGGATGTGGTATCAGATTTGAGTAAGAAAAGCCAAAAAATTTAGGTTAACTCAAAGATAAATGGATGATATTCAAGAGCATACAGAATACAATAAAGGGACAGCTCCAAGGCCCTATATGATCATAAAAAAGTCATAGGAGTCATTTAAGAAGAGCTGCATTTATACAACCTTATAAATTATAATTATAACTATAACTTTAAGACTTGTAACATGCTTTACATTATAACTATTTATATAACTTTATTATAATTATAACTATCTCTATAACTATTAGTGGTAGTTTGCAGACATTATTTCATTTCATATTCACATCAAGTGTATGAGGTAAATATTAAGGGTATTATTATCCCCATTTTAAAGATGAGAAAACTAAGATTGAGAGAGACTGATTGGAGGCTGGCTTTGAGCTGAGACCTCTTATGACTCCAAGTTCAGCTTCCCCTCCACTCTACCACATTGTCTGAATCTTTGAAGGACTCATGGGAAGTCATGGATAAGCCTTATATAGAAGATTTAGATGAGTTGTAATCTGTAGAAGGAAAGAGAATACCCATACTAATGAGATCAAGGTCATTAAAATTTTGACTACAGTAGAGTCTCAGTAGCTGTATACAAAAAAGGCAAATGTTACTTCCTGTCATGGTGGAAATAAAGAAGGAATGTAGGGAAACAGAGGCAGTGGGCATTCTGGACCTACCATTACAACAGAGATATAGGTACAGCTATGGTACCAAAATTAAGTCATGATCCTAAACTAACACTCTCTAGAGAATTCAACTTAATTTAGTTCAACAAAGGATTTACTGATATAATAGGAGGAGAAGGATTTAGTTCCTTATCTCACCCTCCGGCTAGATAATGTAGTACTAGAAAGTCAGGTGCAGATAACAGAGGTAATTAGGTATTAATACACTAACAAATTACAAAGCTGTGTCTACACCTGTCTTCAATTTATGAAATATGAAAAGGGTCTGTGATTGAACTGAAAGTCAAGCCTGGCCATTGGCTATGAAAAAAAATTGGCTATAACCCAAGTGGCTCTTAAAAGCCAAGCCTGCCAAGCCTTAGCAGTATTTCAGACAGCTTGAGAGTTTGAGACATTCAAGTTGGGTAGCAGCTCTGTAGAGAGTAACCCCTGCAATTCCACCAGAAGATGGCAAAGGTACTCCACTCTTCTCCAATGAGACATGGTGTCTAGTAGCAGAACACTCACCCAATAAGAAACATTAAATCCAGAGTCAAGGAGAGTCAAGCAATTCAACAGCAAGGGGGTGGGATAGGTTGGGGGTGGTAGAGAGGCACAATCTTCAGATAAATATAAAAACAGAGGCTATATTCAAGACAAGAAATTTTAAGGATTGTAACCCCTGTCAGTCATTCAATAAACATTTATTAAGTGTCTACTATGTTTCAGGGGTGTTCAGAGAGGACCAGCACCTCTGGTGTGAGGACTTGCTGAGTACTCATCTACTTTGGCATCCACTTTCACCCAACTCTCCCCTGTGGTTCCAAGAAGCTGTAGCATTCACAGGGGGCAACATCCCAGTAAAACCATCTCCACAGGTGGACTACACTACGTTAAGGATAACTGATATGTTTCAAACCCATCAGTAACTGAAGAGGATGTCTATTCCATGAGGTCACTGGTCTTCTTCAAAATGAAAAATGAATAACCATGATGTTCAGACACTGTGCCAAGTACAGGGGATACAAAGGAAAAGAAGGAAGATACTCCTTGCCCTCAAGGAATGTACAGTCTAGTGAGGGAAGACAACAAACAAAAGGAAGCTGAAAAGGGAAGTAGAGGATGAGGACGAAGGCATTATGAAGTAGTTCAAAAGTGTATTGAGGGGATTGAAGAGATGGCAGCTGAGGTAGGTGCCTTCCTTAAATGCAGGTTTGAGGAGGCGTTCTCCACTCCACCCTCCATACATAGGAGTCTCTGTGGTTGAGGGTATTGATGAGATGTGATTACCACAGCTGATTTGATTTTCCCAGATAATAAGCTTCCTATGGGCATGCTTGAGAAGCCTAAAGGAGGGCAGTCAGGTGGGAAATGAAGAGATCTCAATAAAGAAGAAAGTCAACTGTGAATCCAAGGGAAAATTAACCCTCATATTAAGCAGCTTACTTGTGGAGAAGAGCAGATATAGGGAGCCAGATGAGTAACCCACCCATTAGCAATGCTGCAACCAGAGGGGAGTAATGCAAAGATTCTACAATGAGAAAAAAGGGACATTGGAGCCTTGAGGAAGCAAAAACATGAATTATCTTGGCCACATGTGTTCACTACAAGTGTGTTTGCATATCAATGTGCTCTAATTCTGCCCAACATTTCCAATAAGCACTGTGTATTTTTATAGAAGAGACAAATGCATAATGGTCAACTGTGAATAATTTAACTATTATCAGACAACTCGAAGGAACTCACGATGAAAAAGACTATCCACTATCCATAGATGGAGTCTGAATGTAGAATATAATCTATGTATATCTGTCCTGGAAATAGGAAGGGGAAATTAGAAAACATTCACCCTGGTCTTACTGCTCATTAGGGTCCAAAGACTATCCTTGTTCCCCCTCAAAGAAAGAGAGAAGATTTGTTTTGTCACCAAATGTCAACAGGACAAAAAGGCACAAATGACACAAACCAGCAAAAATGACAACTCGGATCATAGCTATGAATGTGTTATGAATTTAATTGTTTTAAACATACAAATGACAACTCTGGATGTGTATTTACTTATATGTGTCCATATAGAAGAAAGATTCAAATTATTCAATTTCTTCTGCTTGCTTTCAGAGGGTTCAACTTGGAGTAACAGTTAGTAGTTACAAAAAACCAGATTTAAGTTCAATGTTGCAGAGTGGGGTGGGAACAAAAAAAAAAACCCTTTCTTTCAACTAGAGGTTTCCAAAAAATGAAATGTGATGACTCCATTCATAGTGGATTACCCATCACTGAATCTCTTAAAATGGAAACCAGATGATCATTTGTCCTACATGTTATAAAGGAGATGTTTAATCAACCTAAATTAGGTGGTATGTGAGATGCTTTCCAACTCTAACATTCTAGGGTCCTGTGAAGTCTCCTTTGGCTCTAATTAAGCAATGTTCCATAGCAGAGTGCTTTTCCTTTTTCCCAAGCCATACCACAATAAATAAATTATTAGCTTTAAATGTTTTAAAAGTCACCTGCCACTCTGGAAATAGCAACCAATAAATTACACATTCTGCTGTGCATAAGATCTCGTTGGAAAGGAACCATTCATTGCAATGTGTCCAGAGTCCAAGTTGTCAGACTCACTAGATTCTTGGCACCTGCAGGAGCAATAAACATTCTGAAGCTCACATGGATGAAGAAGGCCATTTGCTTTGTTGTGGTAATAAATGAGCAGAATTGGATTCCAAAAGGTCTATTTTCAGGAAGAGTGACTTGCCCAAAACTATAACATCTGTTCCTACTAGAGCCAGGATTTCTTTGGCAATATCCAACTACTGCTTTCATTCTGAGGGGCTGGTCCATTCAACCATTTCACTACTTCTAAAAACAATCAACTTTGGGGGAATGAGATTTGGACAAGGAAAGCTTTGTAAGAAGTTTCTGTTTTCAATACTAGCTTTTTCTTGATTGCTAAAGACCTACAGGAGAAGGGAAGACAAGGGAACAAGCATTTAAATAATGCCTATGACACATACTAGGAACCATGCTAAACATTTTGCAAATATCTGAGATTCAGAACAATGATGGGAGGGAGGTGCTATTATTACCCTTTTACAGTTAGGGAAATTGAAACATCAAAGGTTACGTGACTTGCCCAGTTCTACAACCTGAGCAAGTATGTATGGCCACAGTTGAATTCAGGTCTTCCTGACTCAAAGCCCAGAGTTTTAACCATTGTACCAGCTAGCTGTCTCTACATCTTCTTCATATTTTAATTTTATGGGTAAAAAATTAAGGTATGGCAAAAAAAAGTCTCAGAGTCAAAACATTAAGGAAATGTATAAGATGCTGTACTTTTATGAGTGACATATTCATATGAGTTGATTCTTAGCTTATTATATTTGGATGAAGCTATAAAGTCAGTTTTTATATTAAGGAACTGTACAATAATGGTATCTGGTTGTCATGGGAATGAAAAGACAGGAAAGGAGCATTTTCTAGGTTCTAAACATGCAAATAAAGAATAAAGTTAACCAACAAGCTGAAGTCAAGGAGTAGCACAGTGGTACATTCTGGAAGCTCTGCATCTAAAACTATTCAGGGGAAGTTTGTTTAGCCTCAGTTATAAGTTTCTGATTATACTCTCTTGTAGACCAAGGTCTTTCTCGAAAAGCTTCTGTATAGCATAGTCAATTATATATTGCAAGAATCACAAATTGTCGGGGCAGAGAGAGGAGAAATAAATTGCTTGGATTTGCTTTTGTTTTTAAAGATAGAGTCAATGTTGCATAACAGATACCTAACCATAAAGCCAGGAAAACCTGTTTTCAAGTCCCACACACTTATTGGGTCTCTGACTGTTGCATGTTCTAGGCAACACTCTAAGATTACACTTTTCAGAGAAACTACCAACCTACAATGGTAGCAGAACTTTTCCATCTTAGATTTCCCTATACTAAAGAAATCACAAGTTTAATCCCTATCCTTATCATGCACTTGGAATTAGAAAACTTGAGTATGAATCTTGGTTCTACCATTTACTATTTACGGGACTATAGGCAAATCATTTAACTCTTTTATGCCTCATTTTCTTAATCTGTATGAGTCAACTAGTGATGTTTAACCTATGTAACAGAATGTAGGCGTTAGAGAAAGAGAAACGAGAGTAATGTTGTTTTAAATTATTTGATAGGGAGAGTCATATTGAATAAAAGGTTGATGTTATTCTGCTAGGTCATAGAAAGCAAGACTTAGATGAGGGATAAAGTTGCAAAGAGGCGGATTTGTTGTCAATATAAAGAAATAATTACTAAAAAATTCTCATTTGTAAAATTGAGACAATTGGGGTGCTCCTGAGTAAGTCAAATGTCATATAACTATAAATATGAGAAGCACCAGTTTTTTCTAGAGATGATGCTATGTGATTTCGAGTAACAGAATCCCATAATCTCAAAGGTATCAAAATTGTAAGTGGTACAAGGGCATTGGAAAGACATATGATAGGTAGACAGCATATCCTAATAATAACCTGTATGCTAAAAATAATATAAAAGACACGATCATGGATAGAAGATCACAGAGCAGCTCATACAACATTTTCATTGGACAGATGAGGAAACCAAAGTCTAGAGATTTTATATGACTTTTCTGGGATCCTACCAGAACTCAAATTTGAACCTGATCCCTCCAATCCAAAATTAAGTGTTCTTTCTAGTACACAGGATGAATAGAAAACTAGGACCACAACCTGCTACCTATCTTGTATGGTCAACCAGCTAAGAAATATTTTTAATAAAATTTTATTGTATTTAAAATTATAAAAAACTACTTTTATGACACAGGCCTACAAAAAATAGGCAGTAGTATGGAATTGGTCCTTGGGCCAATTGGGTTTGCTGAGCCCACCATGATTACTCAGTGTCAGGGATATATATCTTTATCACTCAACTCTCTTTATTCCCCTAAATCTAATCCATTGCCAAGGCCAATCAATTTTACATTCATAACTTCTCTTGTGCATGGTCCTATCTTTCCTCTGATACTAACACCAACCACACTGGTACTGGCCCTCATCATCTTTACTCTTGGACTACTGTAATAATCTGCTGAGCATTATGCCTCCCTTAACTTCCTCCTCCTACACTCCATCCTCTATCTAGCTACCAAAGTTATATTCCTAAAATATAGGTCCAACTATGTTATTCCTCCAAATATACCTCCCAAATTGAATCTCATTTCCATGGTCAAATAAAAAAAAATCCTCTATTGTTGTTTAAAGCCCTCTAATAACTCACTGCCCTAATCAGTCCAGTTTTTTATACAATCTTCCCCGAAATACTCTGAGTACCAGAGATACTAGTTTCCTTGCTCTTCCTTGAACAAGATGCTCCATTTCTTTACTCTTAAAAATGTTCATTGGTGGCCCTCTAACTCTAGAATACTCTCTGTCTTCATTTATACCTCTTGACTTTATTCAAGTTCCTGCTAAATCTCCACCTTTAAAGGAAGGATTGTTGATTTCCTCTTAATGGTAGTACATTTCCTCCATCAAGTATCTCCAATTTGTCTTATATAGAGCTTGTTTATATATTAATATTTGCATATTATCTCTTCCATAAGGCTATAAGCTCCTATAAAATAGAAACTACCTTTGGTTTTTCTTAGCAGGATTTGATAATGTCCCTAGCATATAGTTGATGACTAATAAATGTTCATTGACTATTGACTTATTTAGTTTCTCCTATATTTAAAACATTGTTTAAAAGGAATTAATTTATGTAATGTTAATCCTAATTTTATGAATTCTAGTAAGCTCATTCTCACTTTCTGGAAGATGTGCAAAGGGAATGATAAATTTACATTCAACATAATAGTGGACATTACCAATGAGTCAGCATGAGCTTAAGTCATTTGGCAGTCTAGACCAAAGAAACCCGACAAGAAACCAAAAATATTCTTCAGTAGTACAAAGGTGAAAGCCATTCCTGAGACTTTGTTCAAGGCTGTCTCACTGTCCAGCCAGATACTGCTACACAAAAAGTAGGAAACTGAATTAAGAAGGACAGCATATCCTTTGGGAGACAGGGAAGTAATGAATGTAGTTGATGTGCCATCAAGCTCTAACATGATGTGATATTATTGCCTCTTCTTCAGACAAAGTTCAATTTGTCACAGGGGTCCTCTGAACAGTACATTCCAAATTAACTTGAAGGTCTTCTTTACCTCTAAAATACTGTGATTCTCTGGCTGCCAGTCTTTGCTGCCAACACTGATTTGCTGGATAATCCATTTGTTTATTCATTCATTCAACAAATATTTAGTGAAAGTCTACTACATGTAAGGTATTTTATATTTCTATAGAACTTGAGTTCACAAAATTATTTCATATATAATACTTCAAGGCTCTTGACTCACTGACAGGACAGGTAAAAAGGTTAAATGACTTTTCACAAATCAGGATTTAGACATAAAAGGACTTTAGAGGTAAGTGTTCAGCCCATTCATTGCAGGAATGAGGAAAACTAGCTTAGAGAGGAAGGATAACTTGCTCAAGGTCATATAGTCACCAGGTATATGAGCTCAGATTTGCATTTGTCTTTTGATTCCAAGCCCAGTGTCCTTTATGTTTACCATACTGCTTCTCACTTAGCTACAAAGTGGCAAAGCCAGTCAAGAATCCAAATGTCTTCACATCTAGCCCAGAGATCTTTCTATCATACCTATGAACTAGACAAGCAAAAAAGTATGCTTGCTTCAGCATATAATTGCTAGACTGGGCTTGGATGGAAAATAGGCAACAAAAAGTGGGTTCTCTCATCCATCTTTCTGAATCTGATGCATCCTGGAAAGTATATTTTAAATCAATAAAACGGTGATAGTGAAACTTTTAGAGACAGTGTGCCCAAAGTGCAACCCTTATACTACATGTGAGCCCTTCTCCTTACCCCAGACAGGGGAGGGAGGAATTATTCCCATTGGGCTGCTGGGCAAAGGGGTGGATGATGAGAGAAATGTATTGAGGTGCTTGTGGAGAGGGGGAGAGGAGAAGCCCCCTCCAGCACATGTGCTATAGTTTCACCAACATAGCTAAAGCCTTTCCTGACCACTCTTAGTTGAGAGTTATCTCTCTCTTCTGTAAGCTTTATATTATAGCATACATTATCTGTAATATCCATGAACAAATATTCACTGAGTATAAACTATGTGCAAAGCACCAGTCAGGGAACTGTGGTTGTTTCAAAATGAATAAGACATGGCCCCTTCTCTCAATGAATTTATAATCTAATAGGGAATACAGGACCTGTACATAAGTAAGGACTGAACAAAACAGTAGGTAGCACATATCTTAAGAGAGTTAAGAACAAAGTAGTAGAGGAATGTAGGAAGGAAATCACTTCTAGAGGAAAATGATCAAGTAAGGCTTCATAGAAGAAGTGGCATTTGAATTGAGTAACATAGAATGGTTAAAATAAATAGATAGAAGATGCTTTTCACTTTTTTTCTGTTGAATCTATCTATGTTGAGAGAATAGCATGAAAAAAGGATGAAGACTGTGAAGAGTAATGCCTAAAATGGTGAGTTGTCCAGAGTCTACAGTATACTTCCTTCAATAATAGCTATTTTTAAAAAATTTAAATACATCCTCTCTCCTTCACTAGACTGTAAGTCCCTTAAGGGCAAAGACTTTTGTATAATCATTTCCCTAGTGCTAGAGGAAAAAAGAAACCAACACATTTGGGCATATGACTTATTAGTGACATGTCAAAAAGTGTGTGCCCTTATTCTCCAACTCTGTAAAAGAAAAGTAGAAAAGAACCAGGTGATTGCTATGGCAACAATAACACTTCAGGCAAGCAGAGGAGGCCACATTTACTATGGAAAGGCTAACAAGGAAGGTAAGAGCTAAAAATGCCAGGACAGAAATAACTCCAACATTCAGAAGAATATGAGGCTCCACTATCCATACACAAGGACAATCTTTATGCATATACCACATGAAAAGGACTAACAACTGAGAGTACACATGTGAGCTTTTCAGCTACCCTATATCAGAAAGATAAGAGGGTCAGCAGTCTTGGGAAAATCAATTTTCCATATTGCTAAATCACTGAAATCTTAGAAAAATATTTGGTGTATTCTAGAGTCATAGGATGTTACAGTTGTGAGGCAGTTTAGGAATACTAATAGTACTTCCTTTTATTTCCTCTATGAATTTTTCTCTAGTAAAAGTGGTGTGTGTCTTGTTTCACAATATAACAATCCATATCATATTCCTGCCATCTTGGGGAGAGAGAACCTGGATCACAAAAATGTTAGAAAATGACTATTAAAAATTTTGAACTATGTAATCTGGAAAAAATTTTAAAATAGTAAAGAAAAATAAAGGTGAATAATAACAATAATAATAATATTAAAAAGCTAACATCTAGCTCTGACTAGGAGGTGATAAAAGCAAATCTTCACTTTAGGAAAATCAGAAGTAGCATTTTTCAATGCATCTCCAAATTCTGGAGGTATGCATTGGTTAAAGTGTGCATCTCTCTATCCTGTACACTATGATTTCATTCTCTAAATCAATAATTTATTAATAAAACATTTATTTATGAGATAATGTTCCTGAAAGTTTTTGGCACCACTATCCTTCTAGTGTCATCCTCAAGTCCTAACTCTCACTCCTGCCATATATCCAATGAGTGACAAAACCTGTCACTCCGAACTTCATGATTTCTTTCACAAATGTCCTCTTCTCTCCACTTGCATGGTCTCTACTTTAGCTCAGTCACTCCTAAGCTCTTCCTCTGACTATCTCAGTAGCCCCCTAATTGGTATCTTAGGACTCAAGTCTCTCCCTACTTTGTCTATCCTCTAAATAGCTATCATAGTGATTTTCCTAAAATGACGGTTTGATTATATCATCCACCCATCTCCAGTGACTCCCTGTTATCTCTAGTTCTAAATATAAACTCTGACATTTAATTTGACTCCTTACTTTTCTAGTAATATACATCACTCTCCTCCAGACTTTCTACAATCTAGCAATACTGGTCTACTTGCTGTACTCACATATGAAAAAGATCCATCTCCTGAATCTTGCATTTTGTTCTCTTATGTTCCTATGCCCTGAAGTACCCTTCCTCCTTATTTCTGTCTCTTGAAATTCCTGGTTTCTTTCAAGACTTAAGTACAGTGCTATCTTTCATAGGAGGTTTTTCCTAACCAATTCCCACCTGCTATTGCCTTCCCCTACATATATGTATGTGTGTGTGTATATATATATATATATATATATGTGTGTGTGTGTGTGTGTGTGTATACATATACATATACTTTATTTACTCTCTATATACACTTTATTTATGTGTGTATACATACATTCATACATACATTGACAAATTGACAAAATCTTAAAAACCTTCCTTTTAAGCTTTCTTTTTTTTTCTCTACTGAAATTAGTGAGACCATTTGGATACAGAAAATAAATAGGATTTTCTTTTTAATTACTGTTAATTCTTCCAGAGGCTTATTTTATGTCACTGTCTTTCATTTAATTGAATAGTTTAATCCATTCACACTTAAGATTATATTTGTTATGTTCTCAGTTCCTTCTACTAACTTATTTTGAATTGATACTCTTCTTCCTTTGAGCCAACACTTTCCTTCTGAAATTATATTGCCTTATACTAATTTGATCCTCATCTTTTTGCTCCACTACTTTCATGTATCTGTCTTATCTTAAGTTACTTGAGTTTATTTAAACTGTTAGTGTTTCTCTTTTCCTGCCCATACTCCCTCCACAGATATAGGAGAGTCTTAGGCATTGCAGATGGGAAAGGAATAAAATGTTGGGAAAACTTTATCCTTCCCATTTTCCCCTTACAAAATCCATTATGAAAGTCCATTGACAATAACCCATAGAATTGTGCTTCAATGGCAAACCTTTATTTCACCATTAAAAAAAAAGACCAGCCTCCCACTCTATCCCACACCCCCAACTCTGAGCCTTTCCATCTTTGCTCCTACTACACCTCTGTACTCTAATACTCCAGTGCTCGTTTACTCTCCTTCAATCTTCAATATTTCAATTCTTTAAAATGATTACTGCCCATTGTCTGTTCATGTCTAGGTTTGATGGGAGTATCTACAAAGCTATCTCTTCCCTCCTGCTCCCCATTCAATCTGCTTTCCTCCCTAAAATGAAAATACTGACTCATTTTATTAGGGAACATAATATTTAGCATGGGAAATGATAACATTAAACAGTCATTTAGTTCTTCCTCCTTTTCTTGTCTTGAATTGTTGGTTTCCTTAAAGATCTAGAATCACAGGTCCTTTTGTTTTTTGATGAACATTTTTTGTACTTTCTTTTTAAAGTATATATGTTTTTTGTCCTCCTGTTACCCAGGACTGGCCTTTTATGAGTAAACTCACAAAGTAATCCAATTAGTCCTAATAAACTATACCTATTAACAACCAAGCTGGCATGCCCCTCTTCTTGTTATTCTCTGAAGAAATAATGTCAACAGTGGCCTCCCATACATACACACAAGCCCTGTCTTGACCTAGAAGCTATAAATTTATTTCAATGCTTAGTCTTTTCTAGATGATTATACTCAAGTTTTTTTTTGTTTCTCTGACTGAGTCTTTTTAAGTCAAATATTCTGCTTGCCTCTGGTTTCTTTTGACATATGATTCAAAATGCTTCTTTTTTAATGAATCTTTCCTCATTGTGATTAGTCTAAGCTGTATATAAGATATTCTCTTTTGGGGTGCATCCTGATCACCTTTAATTTTTGGAATATCATTACAATCACTTCTCTGACTTTCTTTGGCTGACTTTTCTTTATAGCTAGAGGCCTTTCTTCTTAATGATTATAATTTTTTAATTGAAATTCTCCCCCTCTCAGCTCTAGGAATTTTCTTCCACTATCTCACATTCTAGGAATGCTCTCCCTCCTCTACTCTGACTATTGACTTCCCTGCCCTCCTTTCAATCTGAACTAAAATCTTACTTCCTTCAGGAAGTTTTCCGCAACCTCTGTTAATTCCAATGCCTCTCTCTATTTATTTTTCATCATATAGATAGCTTGCTTTTCATATATTGGTTTGTTTGTTTTCTTACCTATTAGATTGTTAGCTCATTGAGGGTAGAGACTGTCTTTTGCCTCTTTGTGTATCCCTAGTGCTTAGCACAGTGTCTGGCACATAGTAGTAATGGACCAATTAATAATGAAAGCGATAATAAATATAGATAGATAGATAGTTTAAATTTAATAAATATAAATAAATACCATGTAATTAAACAATAAATAATATAGTTTGAGATGGAGAGAGTTAATTTTGGAGGGAATCATGAAAGACTTCATATAGGAGATGATACCTGTGCTACATCTTAAGGTAAGGTAGGGATTTTATGAGGAAGAGGTGAAGAGGCGGTGAATTCCGGAAATGGGATGAATAGTTCAAAGGCACTGATAACTCCAAGGCTAACATTTTATATGCTGTTCCATACTGCCATATATAAATAATTTATGTATTAATGTGTTCTGGTATATTCATGTAGAATTTATGTACTCCATAAAAACACAAATAACAAACTGTGAGCGAAGGGGGTCACTTAGTTGATATGCTCATTTTCCAAGTCCCTGAAGAACTCAAAAGAGAAAGGCATTACAGCAGCATATTTAGAAATCTTCAGTGTGTTATCAAGGAACTCCAATGGCAAAAGAAAATTTGGAGGGCAAGAGGGCAGGATCAAGGGCAGCTTAGGTTTCTCACTCTGTACCACCAGATGACCTATTTCTATCCCCCAAAACAGAGAGAATATTTTACCCAAAATTAATTAAAAGTTAAAAATCTCTGACAGAGACCAAGCCATCAGGGAATGAAAGATAGGTACCAAAGCCCAGTTGATTGAAATGATAAGGATGATGGTTCCAAAAAGCATTATGTGAATATGTGGACAAAGAAGGTGATGAACAGGCAAAAAAAGGAAGAGAGATAGAAAAACTTCTCTTTAAGAGGAAGAATAATGAGAAACCAAAGGATATGGCTCCAGTGAAAGGGAAAATGAATATATACAATATGTAGCCTTGCCCCTAAGGAAATGATCTTCAAGAACCGCGCTACTGCATGACTGTCATCTATGGCATTTAGCATTTTCCTTTCCCCACAGCATTCAGGGACTCTGTGACTTACTCCCCTCATATAACCCTGTGCTCTGTCCTTCACCATCAGATAGCATTTGGATGTCAATGGAATGCAGGGCACTTCAGGGTACCAAAATACTCAATTTTTATTCCTGTCCATATGTAATTGTCTTCCTCCCCAGAAGGGCTATCACTGTGAATTATTTTAAGGGAACTAGAGGCCCTTAGGTGCTTTAAGACATTTCTGCCTTTTTTTCACATTAACTCCTGGTTTCAGGGAAATTCCCAAGAGAGTAAAAATTCTTGGCCTCTACTGAAAAAATACACAACTTTGGGAAATGTTTGAGACATGTCCCTGAAGAATGAAGAAGAAAGGAGTCATTCAAAAAGTATAATAGGTAGTGTACTTCCCTTCTAAGCAACTGACCTGCAATAGAAACTGGAGTGTGCTGGTAAGTGTTTAACAAGCAGCAAACTGGTAAAGAAACTATAAGTAGGACACATGGTATATTCTGCATTATTAATTTTTATTACTTAAGTAATCAACAAAATGATAACATTTTAATAAAATTTTGCTGATTAAAATAATTGAAAAAATCAAATCCTGATTTGGAGTTTTTGCCAATTCCCCTAGGTAGAAGGTTTACTAATTCTGAGACTATGGGCAAGTTATTTTATTTGTCCAAGTATCACTTCCTTCACTTGTAAAATGGGAGCAACACATGCTACATTATCTAAAAGAATTGTTGGAAAGACAGTTTCCTGTAAAGCTTAAAACATATAAAAGTGAGCTGTAATTATGTACCAGAAGGGGGAAAAAAAGTTGATTCTTGGTTATAGCTTCTAGAGACCTTTTAAATTTAAACAACAAAAAACTTCAAAACTCTAAAATTGTGACATATTATACCTGTAGTAGAATCCTCTTTATGAGAATTTCTTCATGGCTAATGGTATTATCTCACAATCATCCAAGGGCTCAATGTGGTCCCTTTCCTTTGATATTGCCTGTAATCAGTTTATTAATCCGTTGTTTGGTATATGTATTCATAGAGAGGAAAAACAGAGGAGGTAGACAACATTCAAACAGCTATATACAAGCTATCATCTCTACCATTTCTATCATCTCTTTTATTTCTCTCTCTCTTTCACACACACACACACACACACACACACACACACACACACACACACAGGAGGTAATCTCAAAGAGAAGACATTATTAGCATTGGAGGCAGTGTGTGTGCATGTATGTGTGTATGCATGTGTGTGTGTGCACGCGTATGTGTGTAAAGAGGTGGACCGCCTTCTTGATGAAGGTAGAATTTGAACTGAATCTTGAAGCATGCCAGGAGTAGAGAGTGAGGAAGAACATTTCAGGAATGGAGGACAGCCAGTGAAAAGGTACAGAGTCTGGTGGTATAGTATACTGATTTTGAGAAACAGCAAGTACGATTTCAAATATTCAAAATGAAAACAAATTGAAAAGGGGCATAATAGGAAGGAAAGGCACAGCAACTAAGTTCAAATTTTGCCTCTGGTGCTTACTACTCTCTATGACTTTGGGTATAATGCTTACTACCTTTGTGACCTCTCTCATCTCCCATATCCAATTAGTTGCCAAGACCTGTTTTGGAGATGATAGTTAAGACATAATTGTTTGAATGTTGCCCATCTCCATCTCCATTGGAAAATGAGTTTCTTGAGGGCAGAATTGGATTTTGCTTTTCTTTATATCTCAAGTTTAATTCAGTGTCTGGCATAGATTAAATGCTTGATAAACACTTGACTATCTGCTTTCTTTTATTCAGACTGCTGTTGAAATTTTCATATGTAAAATTGCATATGATGTCCACAACTGTATTGGAATTTCTAACCAGGACAAGTTTAAATTTTAAATTGAAAGCTCTTTCATCTCCAGATGATGTTAGAGTGATTCATAGAAAAGGCTTTCATGGGAAGTTAATATCATAGTAATCAATCAATCATCTAGTATTATTGAACACCTATAATGTATTCATCCCTGTGTGTACATCTGGAGGTCATGATTATCATGATTATCAATATGACCCTCATCAAAAGTTCTCAGTAGAATCAAGAACACAGAATCAAGATAGTTAACATTTGCAAATGAGTTCAAACACAGAAATGCCATTAGGGATGCTCAATTATTATACCCTGCTGGTGACTTCTATTGAATAAAGCTGAATAAATCCAAACATGCCTTAAATTTAACTTTGATAAACCAATAAAAGCCATGTGCAACTCAGTGGTATAGACTGAATTTATTATGATTATTGATATAATGATTTCATATGAAAGAAACAGCCCTTCTTTTAAATTCCAATGTTCTATCAGTCCTGTTATATGGCAGTAAAAAATAGAATATAATGACACCAAAAGAATTTAAATTCACTTTCGCATAGAAGATATTGGACTGGCACATAAGGGCAAAGAATGAAAGAATGACAAGTGGACTACCATGATGCTCCAGTCGTATCCTTAGGATGTCATAATAAAGTTAAGAAGGCATCTGACATGTTGGGTGGACCCCTTGTGGTGAACTCAGAGAAGAACATGAACTTGATTCACATAGAATGGGCAGGCATTGGGAGGTGATGATCTTGTCATAACAGGGAAATATAAAATCAATGAGAATGAAGGTCCATTTGAATGTTATGTACAGACAACACTCCAGTGAATCAATCAGCATTTATTAAGTGCCTACTATGTGCCAGTGTGGATACAAAAGAGGAAAGAGTCTTTCCCTCAAAGACCTTAAGATCTAATGGGGGAGACAACTTGTAAACAAATATCTACATAAAGGAAGCTATCTCCAAGATAAATAGGAAATAATTCCCAGAGAGGCAGTCCTGGAATAAAAGAGGTTGGGGAAGACTTTTTGGAGAAGGTGGGATTTTAGTTAGGACTTAAAGGAAGTCAGAGAGGTCGATAGTCAGAGCAGAAAGGGAAAGCATTCCATGTTTGGGAGACAACCAAAGAAAATGTCAGGCCTGAGATGTGGAATATCTTGTTTCTGAAATATCCAGGAGTACAATATGATTAGATCAAAGAATACATATTAGAGAGTAGGGTATAAAAAGACTGGAAAAGTAGGAAAGGACTAGGGTATGAAGGGCTTTGAATACCAAACAGAAAGCATTTTGAATTTGCTCCTAGAGACAACAGGAAGCCACTGGAATTTTTTTTAAGTAGGAGTGTGATATATTGGATCTGTGTTTTAGGAAAGTCACTTTAATGGAGGAATAGAGGATGGAATGGAGTGGGGACAGATTTTCACATATTTTTAGCTTATTTTATGTTCACAAAAACCCTGTGAGATGAAAAGGAGATATTGCTATCTCCATTTTGAGGATGAAGAAAGACTTAAAGAGTAAAGTGGCTTGCCCAAGGTTCCACAGTTAGTAAGTAGAGGAGCCAGGAACATAATTCAGTTATTTTGACTCCCACATCAATTTCCTATAACACCACAATACCACTTATAACTCGGTTAAAACTCTAGCTCTAAAAATCATTGAAAATGAATTTAGATAAAAGTGTCAAAACAAATTTTCTCATTCTTTTTCTACCCTGATAAGTCCACTGGAAAAGTACCAACTTGTCTAGAAATATAAATACAAAAAAAACTTCCAGTCACAGAATTATCGGAAAGCTTCTTAGCTAAATCTTAAACTGCAAAATATATATGCTCAACATCACAAATATTAATTTCACCCACAACCAATCATTATTACACATGGAAAGCATTTGCATTAATAGAACCATGTTCTTGGTAGATTGTTCAGTTTGCCGAATAAGTGTCAAAGGATAGAAAATAAGAAAATAATATCTAAGAACAGCAGAATTCATTCAAAAGACCATTTTGGTTCCTTTAAGAAAATACATTTTTTTCCTCAGTGATTAAAGTTAAGGTGATTTGGTTGCCTTAATTAGTCAGAGGCAGTCATATTTTGATTTTTAAAAAACATCACTTCCACAAGTATTTCCCCATTCCATTTATTTAGACCATATACTTCAGATTATAGAGTCATTTTTTAGCATTCATTGATTTTTCCAATTTAGCCTTTGATAAACTTTGAAATATAGGAGTGAATTCACTTCAGAAATCTGTAATTCAATATCCCTCATAACCTGTCACTGGTTGAACTCATTTGCAAATATTCACCATCTTCATTCTATGCTGCTGACTCTACTGAGAACTTTTGACAAAGATCATATTGCTAGCTATGACCTAGAAATGTGTTTTGCACACAGAGCTGAATAGGCATGAAGTATTCAATAAATTATAGGTGACTGATTGATTTTTATTACATTAGCTTCTCATGAAAACTTTTCCTGTGGAATGCTCTAACATTATCTGGAAGAAGAAAAGTTTTCAATTTATAACTCAAACCTATCCTGGTTAGAGAGCAATTCTAATTCATTTGTGCTCATAGCATAGAATTTTTTATGTGAATTCCAAAAGCCATCTGTGTAAAAGAAAGCAGAGAGGCCGTCATTTAGTCAACACGCATTTGTTAAATGATTATCTCTCCAAGATTTCTCCAGGACTAGAAAGAAATAGACTAATTTCTTTAACTAGTTGCCATGGCTACCTAACAACCTATTCCTATTAACCAAAAGGATCAAGCACTGGGAAATTCCAACCCAACATGGCAGTCATGCCAGCCATCCTACTCTAAGAGCAGTCCCAGGGAAATGCCAGACTCTCTAAAGGTCTCAGAGAGTAGGTTGTTCTTAAAAGAGTAGGTGTCTTTCTAATCCTCAGTTCTACCTTTCTCTGAATGGGCATAGGGCTCTCATTAGCATAGCTCTGAGGCCCTATGCTCTGCAGAAATGTGCTTCTTCCTGAACTACTATATATCTCTGAACCTTAGTTTTATAACATTGGCATAATGAAGTTGGCCACACATATATACAGCCAGGCATGATTAATCCTATATAATGTGTTTTGTTTTTAACCTACAATCAATATGCAACATTGACAATCCAGATATACTCCAAAGGCACCTTCATGTTAAGAAAAATGGGTATATTTCTTGCCTTATTTCCTTCATGACTTTTTTTCTTACATGTACAATACATGTTTTTCATAACATGAGGAAGAGGGAAATTTATATTGCAAGACAACACTGGAATAATCTATATCAGATTGTTTGCCTCCTGGCAAGGGAGGAAAAGAGGGAGGGAAGGAAAGAGAGAATTTGGGATGTGAAAGGTCAAAAAGCAATTGTGTTTTTTTTAACCCTTACCTTTCATCTTAGAATCAATGCTATGCATTGGTTCTAAGGCAGAAGAGCAAAAAGAGCTAGGAAGACATGTTAAGTGACTTGCCTAGGATCCCATAGCTAGGAAATGTCTAAGGTCACATTTGAAACCAAGGCCTCCCATCTCTTAGCCTGACTCTCACTGAGCTGTCCCCAAGAAAGAAACTGTTTTAAAAAATTGTTTCTCCATGAAATTGAACCAAAAAATAAAGTTGGAGAGTTGCGGGGGAGGGGTGTTGAGGAGAGAAATGGGCATGGCCAGGTTACACATAAAAAGAATTAATCAAGTGTCAATAGAATGCTTAATAAGTAGAAAGGTTATGGAGACATGACTCCCCACCCCATACATTTACATAATCACTTTATGTATCCATTGTGGAGAAAAAATATGGAAGTTTTAGGATACAGTTCAAGATGCCTAAGCTGTATTGATACCTCTGGATGGAAGAGTTTTGGGAAAGACAGAGTTCACTTGTTTTAAGCCCAACTGGTTGCTTTCCTACATCTGAAAGTGAACAGAAGATTATGTTATTAAATAGAACTCCTGAATGCCATTCAATTCATGGAGTCGTAGGAGCATTAACGTTCATATTTGAGGCAGAGATGGAAGTGCTCAAGAGCAGAATATAGCTCATGGCATTATTTTGTTCACATTGCTCTCCGATTCAGTCTTTTCTGACTGCTCCCTGATTCACTATCCGTTGCCTGAATTATATAGATCTATAAGTATCACTCCTAACTAGTCCCTTCCTAATGGAGAGGTAGAAAGTAGGCAAGAAAATCAGGCTAGATGTGGATGGCCATTTGTCTTCTTGCCTTCCTTATACTTCTATGCCCATGAATTTCCCATTTGTCCTTTCACTCAGTCAAAAATTAGGTCTATGTGAATTAAATATCTGGGGAAACCTCCAAACCAGTCCAGTCCTAAGAAACTCACCAGAATGGTGGCCATGGAAGTCACAGAGTCATATGTCTGGGTTTGCTGGAGTGATGGGTGAGGTTCCTGGCCTGTGATAGTCACAGAAGTCAGGGAATGTGACATCCATGGGGACTGAGGTGAATCCTTGGGCCAATTGAAGGATCTTGTGGGAGGGCTTAGACTGAGCTTGAAAAGCCAGAAGGAAGCTCATGGGCACTTTTGTTATTCCTTTGGGTTCATGGAAAGGCCCTCTCTCAGAGGCGCTGGGAGGTAATTACTTATCTTTGTAGCCATCTCTGCAAGCTACCTGGTGAGACCAAGCTCAGCTAGAATCCAGGACCTGATCTTACTTTAAGTTAAGAAAGACTGGAAATTGTATGTCTCTCTTTCTTTCTCTTTACTAATAAATACTTATAAATTTAGTATAAAGTCTCCAAGATTAATTTTTATTCATAACAGTCACTTCCTTCTCTCACTTATTCAGCACCTAAACTTGCCAACTTCCCTTTCTCCGGTGCTACCTGAAAGAAGAAATAGTGGAGTAAGGATTATACCAGAATAAATTCAAAACATTAAATAGCCATTCAAAAGTCTAGGGAAAGAGCAGTGGACTAGGAATCAAGAACCTGGGTTCTCAGCCAGATTCTCACTAAAGAGTTGCACGACTCTGACCAAGTCATTTTACTTTTCTATTTCTTCATTAATATAAAAAATGAATATAATCATCCTTAAGCTGCCTACTTTACAGTGTTATAATGACTGAATGAGATCATGTTATATAAAAGCTGTTAGAATGTATGAAGTGCTATCAAGGAGGCACTCCAAAACTAATGATTCATTATTATGGTTTGTGAATATTCATGACTGTATTTTTCAAGATTTTTCAGATGACTCTTTGTTTTCACTGGATTTCTTGCAATGGCAAGGAAAGGATGAATGTGCAGCTGCAGAGATGATTACAGTGCATTTTATTTCCCCTGCAGGCTAGGTAAAATGGGAAATATGATCCCCACTTCATGGTATACATATAGAACCAATTAGAGATTATAGGAATTAACTAGCTTCTCTCTTAAAATGTAAATGTCCCTCGGGTTGATTAACCCTCATTTATACCTTAGTGGGAATTACTTTAATCTGATCAATGCTTTGTTAATACTTAGCAGCCAGGAAATGAGCTTTGATTGCGACTGGGAGGAAAGAGAAGAAATATTGAATTAAGACCATAGCAGAAGAAGTAAGATAGTTTGATAGCCAGAAAGTAGGATTATGATTATCTGAGAAGCAAGGAGGCAATGTAATAAAGAGGAAAGAGTGCTGAACCTATAGTCAGAGGATCTGAGTTTGAAGTGGAACCTTGCCACCATATAAAAGAGTACATGGCCTAGAGTTTAGTAATCACTTAGTTTGACCGATTGATTGATTGTGCACCTAGACAAATCATTTCTCTTCTTTTGGGCCTGTTCTTCCTCTAATATGAGGCTACAGGGTACATACATAATCTCTTCTAGCTATTGATCTAAGTTCCTATAAAATGAACAGAAATCAAAAGAGAGAAAGTTTGTCCTTCATTTTTCAGAAGACCAATGGCATCATGGGGTGAATATTGTCTTGCACATGAATTGAATTTAAGCAGAATTGCACAGTCACTGGCCTCCCTTTCTATTCTAGTCCAGTGACAGGATAAAAGTCAAGAAGACAGGCTGCTGATGGCTTGGGATGTAGTGGATGACTGTGGCACATTCCAATATCTGACCAAGCTCCAAGTGCTCCAGAGTGTCTGCCTGAGCCACCTTCATTGCAATGGGAATTTATTGTTCTCATTCACCAATTTTGCCAGGCAGGAAAAGTCTTCACATGCTTGGTGTAGACATTCCCCTAACTCACTCAAAGGTTTGAGGCCTATCAGTTACCTTCAACTTGGTTTAGCCCATCTATCAAGATAGTTTTGCCATAGTGTGGCCTTTGTGCATCCTTTAGCTTCTTGGAGCCACAGGTGAGATTTAAGTAAGAAATAGACACCAAAGATGGATGGGCAGTCCTAAAAGGGCTCAGAAAGGCCTCAGACCATGGATACTAGTACTTCCAGAATAACCAAAGAGGCAGGGAAAAGAAATAGAGAAGGCCCTTTGTGACCTTTTTTGCCATTTTGCTTATGGTCTTGGGAGCACTCAACATGTTAGTGAAAATCAATATCCCAGAAAGCTGATAACGAAAATAAAACATCAAGATGAATTTAAAAGACCAGAAACTTCAATTTATCTCAATTCAATCTCCCCAGCTTCACTAGTTCATCTCTGATTCTCCTAAGCTGAACTTCTTCACTCTTCCATTGGAATGAAAAGAAAGAAAGGAAGGAAGGAAGGAAGGAAGGAAGAGCAAAATCAAAGAGGAAGAAAACAGAAGAGATAGAGCTCAGGGCCTGGAGTCAGGAAGACATATTTAAATCTGGCCTCAGACAGTTACTAGCTGTGTGATCTTGGGCAAATCGTTTAAGCCTTTTTGCCTCAGCTTCCTCAATCTATACAATAAGCTGAAGAAGGAAGTAGCAAACTATTCCAATATTTTGCCAAGAAAACCACAAATGGGCTAATAAAAAGTCAGACAATACTGCAAGAATTCCTATTTTCCTTGGAATTTCATTTGGAAATTTCATTAGATGATAATGTCATTCTCTTCACCGAGACAGATTGTAGCCTCCTTAGCAGGCATTTTTATGTATATCTGTGGCAAGGATATAATTCATCTAGTGGTCAATCCCTCTGGTCACAAGCTTCTCTGTACTTTAGCTTATTCTTACATGGCAGAAATATGGTTCATTATTGGGTTCTTGCTCAAAGTCTAATTTGGTACGACTTTTCAAAGTTTGTATTTCACTGGTAAAAGCTTCAAAAACCCAAAATCACCTCTATGTTATTATGAGGAAATACCAGAGTAAGACATTAGTGAGCAACTCAGAGAATTTCTATGGCCTCTTTCATTTCTAACTCTAATGAAGAATAGTAATGATGATAGCTCATATTTAAATGGTCCTGTATTATTTACAGAACATTCTTCTAGTAACAATCCTGAAGTAGATAATATATTGGTTTATCCTCATTTCACAGATCAGGAAACAGACCAAGAGAAGTTAAGAAAACTGCTCCAAACTTGAATAGCTGGTAAATATCAAAAGAAGGTTTCAAAGGCAAATCTTTGGTTTCTATGCCTAAGGTATTTGCCATAACAATATTCCAGAAAGTACCTCTTTCCAAGAACCTGTACAGTTTCCTTAAAACATGAGTTATCTACTGTGCAATGAAAAATCTCAGGCTCATAAAGTTCCATCTTTCTTTGCTCTGCCTCAGCTCTAAGGAAATTTTATGATTTTACCATCTAGGTCCCCTTTGTGGCTTGGATATATTTTCCTACTCTGTGTTACTTAAGCTATGGTCATGAAAACATGATGGCCATCAAACTTAACTCATTCATTTATGAAATGCATGAAAGAGCATGGTATTTGAAGCCAGAACATGTAGAGTCAAATCCCAATTGTGGTATTATGCTATGTGACTTTGGACAAGTTACTTATCCTCTATGAGTTTTCTCATAAAATGAGGTGGTTAGATTCTTAGTTCTACATTCTCTAATTCCAAATTCAGAAATGTTATGCTTATCCAGTCAAACTTTTTCATTCCTAAGCAACATGATAATAAATAGGATTATAGCCATATTTTTTATATAAGGAACCATATTTTTATATAAGCATTTTCTCTCTTCATTTTTTCTTGTTTTATTATAGATTAGAACTGAAACATTGCAAAAAAATTTTGAAAGAATAGAAAGAACTTTACTTTTATGTCAAAAGTCCAGTTGAAGCATACCCTGACAAGAACTTTAACTTGGTGAGGCTGAGAACATGTGCTTAACTTAATTATGCAGCTTACTTAAATGGTAGGAAGCCCCAGAACATGCTTATTTTAGATTGCTAAGGACACAGATTGTACACAGCTTCAGGTGATTTAAATAGCCCACCCTATTTACAGTTTGCATAAAGAAAAATGAGAATTAAGTGCAGCATTTTGTCATCTCTGACAAGGATATCCACCCTTAAACAAGGTTATAGCCTCTAAATAGTCAAGAATAGCGAGAGTTATAACAAGGGTAAAACAGCTGGGATTCTCCTCCTTGGAGATCCCCCATGGAGAGAATCATTCTTCCTCCCTGTAGTCGCCTAGAGACTACCATCCTTGTGTATCATACTGCTCCTCCTCTGTTGGCTTGTGCTGTTTTTTCCTCATCCAGGAGTTGACAACCCCAGGAAGCCTGTCACCACAACACTTCTTTCCCCAGACCTGCCTTCCCCAACAATTGCTAGAGGCACTGATTATATTCTTCAAAGGACAGGTTGGCTCCCTCCCATAGAATAACTGAGTCTACATTGAGACAATAGTCTAAAACCCCACTCTAATCACCTATCAGACTATATACCCTGTGCCAATGTCACTAACTCCTCCTCCCTACCCCACCAGGCTATACTCTGCTGCCATCTTATATCAATCCCTTCTTTGTCATACTATCCTCTCTGCTGCCTCTTGCCTATAATTATTTTCATCCTAGATGGAAAAAAGTCTTAGTTGCATTTCAGGGAATAATACTTTTCTGCAAGAAACACCCTCCTAAAAGTGGGAAGGATAGTAGAGCTGAGCCCAAATTCATCACCTTATATGAATAATAGGAGAGTGCCACTGATCTGCCATCAACCTAAGAGCAAAGGAATTGTATTTTGGCTGATGGGTGAATGAGTATGCCTGTGTTTCTGTGTTTAGGGGGAAAGATTTTCTAAATAAGAAATCATCATCATAATAATATTGACATTTATTTATATAAAGTTGTTGTAAGCCATTTTTTAAGTTTTACAGAACACTTTATATAAGGGCTCATATAATCGTCACAATGAACCTATGAAATAGTCTTATCTCCATTTTACAAATAACAAAACTGAAGTTGAGAAAAACTCTGCCTTGCCCCAAGGTCACAGGGGGTTTGAATTCAGACCCTTCCATACATGAAGACTAGAGCTCCTCATGAAGACTCTTAGCTGTCCTAGAGGTCTTTTCCAGAATCCTCTTAGAAACATAAACTCAGTCAGGAACTGCTTTAAACCAAAGTCAGACAAGAAGAATAATTCCACACAGCCCAAAGTTATGGATACCCAGAAAAATAGTAAATTATTAAATTTTTGAGGGAAAATGATATCCTATGTGTTAATACTGCCTCACTTTTTAAAAAAGATTTTTTTTAATTCCAGATAACATGTCAGTATAATTTTCAATAAATGTTTTTTTTAACATTTTTTGATCCATACTCTCTCCCTCCTTCTCACCCCTACCCCTTCCCCAAGATGGCAGATAATATGTTATAGGTCAGTGATGGGCAAACTATGGCCTGCGGGCCAGATGTAGTCACCTGAAATGTTCTATCTGGCCATGCAACATTATTCCTAATCTGACAAATGCAATGAGTAGGATACAATACAATGAAACTTCTAGAGCTTCCTTAGAAACAGGCTGACAGATGAGCATTTCCTTTCCTTTAGCCCCATATTTTAAAAGTTTGCCCATAACTGATATAGGTTATATGTGTGTTATTATAAAATATATTTATTTCCATGTCCATCATGTTGTGAAAAAATACATATTACTTGCTGGAGGAAATAAAGTGAAGATGGATTTTCTTAGACTTCATCAATTCCTTATATATCAGTGGATATCCTTTTTTTTCCCCATGAGTTCTTTGGAGTTGTCCTGGATCCTTTCATTGTTGATAATAGTTAAACCCTTCAAAATTAATCATTGTACTTTATTGCTGTTGTGTACAGTATTTTCCTGGTTCTGTTCACTTCACTTTGCATCACTTCATATAAGTCCTTCCAAATCTTTTTGTGATCACCTTGTTTGTCGTTTCTTTTAGCAGAATAGTATTCTATTACAATGAGTCTGCAATTGTAATTGATACCCCTACTTTTTAAACTTTGACTGAAGCATAATAGATTCTATTTCAGCTCTTAACCTTTACTTTGTGTGTGTATCCCTGCTTTAAATATGTTTCTTATTGATAGCACATTTTGGAATTCTAGCTTTTAATTCACTCTGCTATCCTTTTTCATTTTATGGGTGAGTTAATCGCATTGGCAGTCACAGTTAAGATTATTATGTGTTTCCTTCCATATTATTTTTCACCTACTTATCCTTCTCTTCATCTCCTTTCAGCCTTTCCCTGTTTGCAAATATTTTTGTTTCTGACTACAACCTCCCCAAGTTAAAGTATCCTAGTCAACACTTTCCCATGTAGGAATTTGATTGGTTTAACCTTTTAGTTCTATGAGTTTTTCTATTCTTTTTATTTTTATGCTTAACTGTCAAATATGATTATCAAATATTCTCTTTAGCTCCGGTAATTTCAGCAGGAATGTCCTTAAGTCCTTTATTTTATTAAATGTGTATTTCTTCCTCTGGAGGACTTTGCTCATTTGGCTGGGTAGATGATTCTTGATTGTAGTGCTAGATTCTTTTTCAGGGAGCTATTGTCTTCTTCGAGGTTTTCTACTTCCTTTTTTACAGAATTGTTTTCCTTTTAATGTTCTGTATTTCCTTTTCTAGGAATCTGTTTTCTTCAGTAAGTTTTTGCCCTAAGCTATTGACTCTCTCATTTTTTTTTCTAATTTTTCTTCTGTCTCTTATTTGTTTTTGTTTTTTTTTTTTTAAATTCTCCATTGAAACTCTTCTGGGAGTTCATTTTGGGTCTGACAACCTCTTACATTTCCCTTTTGAGGGTTCACATATTTCCATTTTGGCATTGCCATTCTCTTCTAGCCTTACATTTTTGTCTTCCCTTTCCTAAAATAGCTTTCCTGGTCTTTTATTTCTTTTACCAATTTTGGTGGTCAGAGGGGTAGTTCATGACCTTGTGTATTTGTTGAGGCTCAGGTCCACTCCTGGGATGGAGAGAGTATTTTCCCCAGATTCCCCCTGGTCCTGCATGAAGCTAGATTCTACTCCTCAGCTACCAGTTCTCCATGGTGTTGTGAGCAATGGAATTGTTCCTTCCACTGAGGGTTCCCCTGGGGGTGCTTGCATTGGGTCACTCCTTGAGGTCCTCATTGTATGTTTCCACCAAACTGTTCCTCCTACTACTGATTCAACTGCTCTCACTTCTTCCCATAGAGAGGGAAGTCCTTCCTACTGCACCTTTGTTTTCTTTGGTGAAACCCTGCTTCAATCTGTCTTCTTTTGGTTCTGTTGGTCCAAAATTTGTTTTGAGCTATTATATTTTTCTTTTGTGGTTGTTTGAAGATGTGTTTGGATGAGTTTAGAATATTCCTTATTCTGCCATCTTGGCTGGTGGAAGCAGAAGTCAAAACTGTATATCTAGACATGTTGATTGAGATCCTCAAAGAGATCAAAACTCAAATCGCTGCCACCTGAAATCAACAGAGATAGTGGGAATTGAAAAGATTCATGGAAAGTTTCAGTTACAGGAGGATTCACATCAGAGACTGAAAGGAATCCTGTGAAAATGTATATCATAGTACTTTATGAGAATTGGAGATCCTATAAAATCATTTGATATGGGAGGGGAATTGGAAGTTTTTGTTTCCATTTTCCTCTCTAATAGAACTTTCTTTAATATATAATATAACCATCATATTTGCAAGTATGGATTTGATACCAATTTCTAGACTCTCTCACTCATAGATTGCCTCTGATTTCTAGGTAGAGACCTGAACCTGGTGAAATATGGAAACTTTATGCCAAAGGTGCCTCTGACCCAGAATTTATAAGTGAAAATATAAAACTGTATTTCTAAATCCTCTAAGGCCTAATTCTAGGAAAGATAAGTCCTTAAAGATATAACCAAAACTATTTATGGCATAGCCACCATGTTCAAGGCACTATAATGAGACCTAGATTAATGATTCCTCTGGGAAATCTGTGTCTTTTAAATGAAACTGGTCTATTAAAAAATACTATGTAAATCTCATGAAGCAGAATTTGTATGCATCAGATGAGTCCTACCAATCATCTAGGAACTGCCTGCTCTCTAATTCCTTTTGCCACCAGAAGGATTTATTTTGAATTCTCCAAAAACAGAGAATGATTTATTTCAGGTTTTCTATAGGAATACCAAGAGTCAGAAATAGCACATAGAAGCCAATTTTGCTAGATGTCAATGGGATCTGGAGATCAGGTTTAATTCTCTTCCCTACCCCAGTGGACTATTGGCCTCCACAACCAGCCTATTAGCTGGATCATACCAGATTGTCCTTTCTACCCAGGTCCTGTGGCCACCAAGTCAATTCAATAAACATTCTTTTATTTACTTTCATATGCTAATTGAAAGGTTTTTTTCTTCATTCAATAAACAGTTATTAAGTGATACTAGGTGTTAAGTACTGGAGATACAAAAAAGAAGCAAAAGACAATCCCTGCCCTCAAAGAGCTTAAACCCTAGACTAAAAATAACTGGAATTTTATATATTGTCTTAAAGCTTTTGCTTTTACGTCACATACATTTTCCACTATCTGTTTCCCATTCTCCATCCTACAAGGCTATCCTTTATGACAAAATAAACAAAGAAAAAGAATAGGAAAAAAATAGTTCAACAAAACTAATCAATACCGCAATAAATAGAACATTACATATTTCATTCCACACTCAAAAATTGCCACAGTACAAAGAGGAAAGGTGGGACCAAGCTTCATAATTATAATTTTATAGCATTCAGGGTTTTTTTATTTTATTTTTCTTTCCATTTATACTACTTTAACCATTTTGCATACTGTTTTCCTAGTTCTGCTTACTTCAGAATACATCTTTTCATGTAATTCTTCCAAAGCTTCTCTGAATTCATGTAATTTTTTTGTGATACCATATAATTTCTCATTACATTAATTTACAACAATTTGTTTAACCATTCCCTAATCTATATTCCTCTATTTTGTTTCTAGTTTTCTGCTAGTTTATGGATATTCAAGGAGAACTAGCATCTCTGTTGTGAGGGTTTGTGAAGTTCTTTTCAGAATTGCTCAACCACTTTTGTTATCTACCTTTTGCCCAACTCTCATCTGTGGCTACAAGAAACTTTAGCAAGTACATCCTTTCTTTCCCTTCCCCCATAAACCACCTCAGCATATGCCCTAAACAAAGTTGAGGGTAACCAATGGGCCACAAACTCATCAGTGAGTTAGGGAGATGCTACACCCAAGCATGTGAAGACTTCCCTAGTGGAATGGGCATATGAGGACAATTTGTTTCCAAAACTATGAAGGTGGCTAAGGCAGGCACTGTGGAGTACTTAGAGCTTGGTCATACACTGACAACATCCAGGTATTCACTGTATCCCAGGCCATCACCAGTCATCCTGATTTTTGTCTCGCCACTGGATTTCAATGATTCTGGAAGGGAGAGTACGACCCATGACTTTGTGCAACTGTGCCTCACTTAAACTCTGAAGTCTTTATCTACAATTCTCATATTACTACATTTTCAAATGAATAATAGTTTGCAATTCTAGTAAGAACTATTTATTTATATCTTTTAACCATAAATACACACATGTGTGTATATATGTATGTGTGTATAATTTCTTATATATCTGGGATGTAAGCCCATTATTAGAGATATATAATGCAAAGTTTTCTTTTTTTCCTCAATTGACTAACTTCCTTCTGATCCTAGGGACATTAATTTTGTTTGTGAAAAAGCTTTCTAATTTTATTTAATCAAAATTATCTATATTATATTTTGTGATCACCACTGTTGTTTTTTTAGTTAAGAATTATTTTTAGCTATAGCTGTGAAAGTCAACTAACTTAGTTTTCTTTGAATTTTTTAATGCAATTACTTTTAGTACCCATATCGCATCTGTTTTGAGGTTAATATAGTTTACATATATAATGGAAGGTGTTGTCTAAATATTATTTCTGACAAACTACTCTCTGATATCCCCAGAAATTCTTTTCAAGTAAAAATTTCAATTTCTAATCTTCTATTGTTAATCAACTTCCCTTCAGACTAATCTCTTCCTCACATTCCTTCAATATTCTAGTAGTGACTAAAATTTTGATTTCCCCTGAAAACAGCTGTGTTAAAGTTAAATTCAGAAAGGGAAAGTCAAAATCCACTGAGGAAAGATATTTTTCTCCACTATGTCCCCCAGTACAGTCTGAGTGAGGCAAGAGTTAGTCAGTAAATTAACTCTTATTAACCTAAGGTGTCAAATACTATACTAGGTTCTGGGGATTCAAAAAGAGGCAAATGAGGGAGACAACATATAATCAACTATGTACAAATAAAACATATCTAGGAAAAGTTGATAAAACAACAATAATAATAGATGATAGTAATAATAATGAATAAAAATAAACAATCATCATCAGAAGGAAGTTCCTCAAATTAAAAGGGAATTGGAAAAGCTTCTATAGAAGGTAAGATTTTGGCTAGGATTTGAAGGTACCCAAGGAAGCAAGAAGTAGAGATAAGGAATGAGAGAATTCCAGTCATGGAAGATAGCCTGTAAAAATGAACTTGAGTGAAGAAGAAAGAATCTTGTGTAATAAACAGCAAAAAGGCACAGTATCACTTTTTGCGAATGAATGCTGATGAGAATGTATTTGTTATTAATAATCTTCCAGAGTGCTTGAATATTCAGAAAATATCTGAGATATTTTACTTTTAAATTCAAAGAGGTAAATTGATATGGAAATGAATCCAAAAACCAGTAACAGCTGGTGCCCTGTTTTACTTAAATGCTTTGTGGTACTTAAGGGCTCAGGCTTGCTGCAGTTGTTGCTAGCCTTATTGGGCATTAAATGTATCTCCTTTTAGAGGACCTACAGGCTATTGAGGCTGCTGGCTATTGAAATACATGCCTAGAACATGTACACCCACGAACACACAGACACAATATGGGGATATTGTTTCTCAGAGTGTTCACTCCATTCAAAGCACCCTCCATTCCCATCTAATATTCTATCTTTAAGCATACAATTTAATCTTTGGAAAGGATTTCCAGGTTTTTTGTAATACAACAACATATGAACTAAAACAGATCATAGATTTAGAGCTTGAAGGGACTTCAGATTTTTTCTAGTCTAATCTCTTCATTTTACAGATAAGGAAGTTAAGCCCCAAAGCATTAAATGACTTGTCCAAAGTCTTACAGGTCATAAATGCCATAAATGAGATGCTGGAAAAGTCCAGAATATCCCTTAGGGTAACTGGAGGACCAGTAATGAGAACTATATCATTCCAAATCCCTCATACCCCTGTAACCAAATTTGCACTCTCTTCCTTATATTGTCAGGAAGTTTCATAGTAAATTTAGTTGCAATGAAGAAAAACCCTATTAATTTCAAATATTTTTTCAAAGTGAGTTGGATGGATATTGGAGGCCACCATAAGATGGCAGTCTAATCTTTTTAAGGATTATGACCATTCTTAGACAAAATCTTTAGACTAGAATGTGATGATATACATCATGATACAAGAAATTGCTTACATCAGGAATAGTTTTAGTTTGTCTGTATAATTTTCCCTTCTGCTAAGGCCAATGAACTACAGGAAGTGCCAGGTGCCAATTACCTAACTCAGAAATACTGTAGCTTTTCCTGAAGAGAATCATCAGAGAGAGAAATGAAGAGTTCACAATTCATCAGAGGAACTTTTGCTCACCTTTCTTGGTGAATTTCTCTTTGCTGAGTTAATGTAGATGAATGCTGATGAGATGAAACTTGGGCTATTCCTAGGCAGTTGCTCTTGAATTCTTTCTAGGGACCCAGAATAAATTTGCTGTGGTCAAGGGGTGAGATTGAGGTAAGTTATCTAACTGTACTTAGGTCTTTTAAAGATGGAACATGGCCTAATGCACATCTTAAATAAGACCAAGAAAAAGTGGCATTTCCAAGTAAATTAAGAATTCGTTACTAGAAGGTAATATACTGAGCTATCAAGCTGTGTTGCTTATAATATAATTTCAAGTTCTACCATTTTCCTTTAATGGTATTCTGACACACTACCACTGGCAAATGAATAAACTTAAAGGGTACAAAAATGTAAATTAAAGCACTGAATCAGTTTAATAGTGGATAGAGCCAATTTTGCAATCAATATGACATAGGTTCAAATCCTGCCTCTGATTCTTATTATGTGGTTCTTGAAAAATCATTAAAATTCTCAATTTTCCTAGGAAGTTTTTTAAACCCATTCTCTTTTATGACTGTAAGTTGCCAATAAGATCCCAACCTGAATTCTATCAATGTGTATGGCAGAAAACCACACCAAGAATTCTCTATATCAATTATATCACAAATTAACATATGCACCCCAATTTTTTTTTCAAAAAACACTTGCAACATGATATAATGGATAATCTTCTATATTCCTCAAGCAATTCTCTTACAATGTATATTTGCGGGGGGGAATTCCCATGCTAAAAGACTTCCACAATGACCAGATTAACCTACCATTTATCCAATTATGTTATCTCATTAAAATTTTTATAAACTCTTTTCCTTTAAGCAATTAACACAAAAGAGAAACAAATAAGATTGTCAATTAACCCCAAAAGGAATCACAGTTATTAACATTTTCTACATCTGGGTGCACAGTGATATGATTTTCCAATTCATTTTGAAAACCAGTAGAACCACAGAGACCTACAATAATAAGCATAGATAGATAATGAATTTATTTTTAAATTTAAATTCCTTTATTTGTCAGTTCTATTAAAATTCTCAGGTAACTCCCTCCCTCTCCTACTCCCCATTAGGGAAGGCATCATTTGACAAAAAGGCAAAAAAATTTTGTCAAATTTTTTTAATCAAATTTTATTTATCAGTTCTTTCTCTGGAGGTAGACACACACAAGTCATTCATCAATCAATATTTATGTTTCTATATAAAATACTCTATTAGTTTCATTCTTCATAATCTTGTATAGGTCTTTCCCTGCTTTAAAAAAAATTAACCTGCTCATCATTTCTTCCAATGTAGTAGTGTTCTATTACAATCATATTCCACAACTTGTATTTATTATGCGCCAGGCACTGGGCTAAGAACTGGGATACAGATCAAAGCAAGGAAGATAAGCCTCTACTCAAAGAATTTACATACTAATTCAGAAAGATAAAATATAATGAGAAGTTCAATGGCAAGTTTATGGCAATGTCTAAGAAGTGGTATGGTGGCTTGGTCTCCTCCAAGATTAAATAAAAGCTCACCTATCATAACCCACCACTCTAAGGTAGAATCCAAAGGTGAATGCAGGAGAGACAGTGATGATGACCAGAGTTCAGGTAGTATGGTGGGAAGATGTTTGGAAAGGAACAAAAATACATTATAATAATATAACTATTAATAATAAGAATGACTTCTTAAGGAATTAATAAATGGAGCCCAGTATTTTTAGTATATCCCAACAGCTATCCATTTCTTTAAAATTTCTCCCAATTAAAAATGTAGATATGATAATTAACCAATAAATTTTTAGTAAATGTAAGAATGTACAAGGTACTGGGAATACAAAGACAATAAAAACATTATCTACTCTTAAGGAGTTTACATTCTATCTATAATGTTAGAAATTATTCAGTGATGCAACAGGATACTGAAGAGTGCTAGTTTTGTAATTAGAGGGCCTATATTCAAATCCCAGCTCTGCTATTTGCTTACATTGTGTGACCTTACTAACTTCTTGATGTGCTATAACTCAGTTTCAACATCAGTAAAATAATGAATGCTTTATTGTGAAAAAAAATGATCTAAATCATTATTGTCTAGAGAAATACAAATCACAACAATCATATCTATCAGATTACCTGAAATGATAAAAAGATAAAATGATACATTTGAGGGAAATGAAAAAATGTGGATACTAATATACTGTTGATAGTACTGCAAACTAATCCAACCATTATAAAGAGAAATTTCAAATTATGCCCAAAGAGTTATAAAATTAAGCATACCTTCTTATCCATCAATACCACTATTAGGTTTATTTCCTAAGGTGGTCAGGAAAAATGGAAAAGAACCTAGATGTTCTAAAATATTTATAACAGCTCTCTTTGTGGTGGCAAATAACTGGAAATTAAGAGAATGCCTATCAATTGGGGAACAGTTAAACAAGTTGTGGCATTTTGTTCAGAGAGAATACTATTGCAACATTAGGAATGATAATCAGGTCAATTTTTTTAATGGAAAGATACATATGAAATTATGGAGAGTGAAATGGGCAGAACCAAGAAAACATCATATACAGCAACAGAAATATTGTTTGAAGAATGACTTATATATGTCCACCTCCAGAGAAAGAACAGAGATATATCCATATTTCTTTTTGTCAAATGATACCTTTTGTAGTGAGGGGAGGCCAGGGAAGGAAGAAGGGAGACATCTGGGAAACAAACAAATTAATAAATTTTAAATTTTAAAAAAGGAGGTTGATTAGATGACTTCTCTGGCCCATGCCAATCCTAAATTTATAATTCTATGTTCATAAATTCATTTTCACCTAATATTGGCAAAAAGATAAGCTCAGAGACTTTTTGGGCTTTGCTGCCATATATCCATATAAATGGCCAGGTATGTGGCTGGCTAGGTAGGGGAGAAAATGATGTTACTCTTTAACCTCCACTGCCATCTTTTTTTTCTATTACTTTTCCCTCTTTTTTTCAGTTTATCTACATAAAGAGCAGGAGAGATTTTTGAGTTGGAGAAAAAAGGGAAACTTGGAACCTCAAAAACCCTAACAATTATTGGAGAGTTATTTTAACCTGGATGACTAGGTATAATTTAACCATCAGACATTAAAATCAAAAGACACAGGAAATGCTTATCATGAACTAAACTAAGTTGACCAAAATAGAGGCCCATGATCCTTGGACAAAGAAGCCAAATTGAAAAAACAGACCCGAGTCTATTTAGCTGAGTGCCTTTACTCTTTGTTTTAGAGAGCCTGGCACCTATGGCCAAAAAAAAAATCTTATTTGGAACTATCCCCAAAGAGCACTAAAAGACTGCCTGCCCTTTGATTGAGTCATACATTGCTGGGTTTGTACCCCAAAGAGATTGTAGGAAAAAAAGACATGTACAAAAATATTTATAGCTGCACTCTTTGTAGTGGCAAAAATTGGGGAATGGCTGAACAAATTGTGGTATCTGTTGGTGATGGAATGCTATTGTGCTCAAAGGAATAAGGAACTGAAGGAATTCCATTTGAACTGTTGTGACCTCCACTAATTGATGCAGAGTGAAAGGAGCAGAACCAGAAGAACCTTATACACAGAGACTGATAGACTGTGACACGATCGAATGTAATGGACTTCTCTACTAGTACCAATGCAATGATCCAGGACAAATCTGAGGAACTTATGAAAAAGAACGCTATTCACATTCAGAGGAAGAACAATGGAAGTGAAAACACAAAAGAAAAACAATTGCTTGAGCAAAAGGTTTGATGAGGATATGATTTGGGATGCAGACTATAAATGACCACCCCAGTGTAACTATCAATAATATGGAAATAGGTCTTGATTTATGACACTTGTAAAACCCAATGGAAATGCTTGTTGACTGGGGTGGGGGTGGGGTGTTTGGAGGGGAGAGAAAGAACATAAATCATGTAACTATGAAATTTTTTTCTAAAAAATAAAAATAAAAAAATTTCTTTAAACCCTGAACACTGTGTATTGGCTCCAAGGCAAAAGAGTGATAAGGGCTAGGCAAATGGAGTGAAGTGACTTGCCCAGGGTCACAAAGCTAGAAAGTGTCTGAGGCCAGTTTTAAGCCCAGGATCTCCCATTCCATTTCTATGCCTGATTCTCAATTTCCTGAGCCACCTAGCTGCCTCCCAAAAAAAAAAATCTTAGTGGAGATGACAAACAAAAGAATCAAGAATAGGAAGAGAAGACAGGAAGAAACTAGGAATGTTTCTTCCAAGGATGACTTTTATTAGTCATATAGCTGCATCAAGACCTTCTGCTTTTTCCCTTAAAAACAATGTTATTTAAATATTTTTTATAAAATATTCATTTTCAAATATATTTCTACCCCATTGTACTACCCAGAAAGTCCTTCCTTGTTACAAAGAATTAAAAAAAAATTTTCAGCCATGTCACCAACCAACATTAATTGTGTCCATAGTATTCTATACCCATAGTTTGAGTTTCAGTGTTTTTTTTTTTTTTAACCTACCTTGGCAAAGAAGAAAGGTTGGTCCATTTTATCATTTGCATTGTTACTTTTGTTGTTATTTTTCCTTAAATTCACATTGCTGTAATCATCATAAATGTTGGCTCCTTTTAAGTAAGGTTTGGTTCATTTATTTTATTTATATCACCAGCACCTAGCATAGTCCTAGGACATACAAAGGTGCTCAATACCTGCTTCTTGGTTGATTAATTGCATTGTTTTCTCCAATATTTTATGAATTATCAGTTTGTTATGAGAACTTTTTATTACCTTCTTTTATTCGGGACTCAGGACCATTCCATTTTGGTTAACTAGAAGTCTGTTAATATTAATATCACCTGACCAAAAGCTGAATCATGAAATAATAATATTAAGAAAAGTTCAATGCTGTTTCTCCTAGTTGAGGGTTGTCGAGTTGACCAAAATCTGTCCCATGAGATATAAAATTTTACTTAAAACATTAAACATTTCTTATATAAGAAGCCAGAGGAGCCTCTCAATTATTTCTGACTCTTTCGCAATGTGTAAATCTTCCTCTTCAGTCTGTTTGTAAATACTCTCAATGTAGTTTAATCTGTAACCTGGTTTAATTTACCTATAGAATTTGTTCGATGAGGTTTGTTTATTTAGAGGATATATGAGATTATCATCCTGCTAACTAAGTTTGTTTGGCTTTTATGACATTGAAGTAAGTATATGTTTATAGACTAGTTTCTCTTTCATTTTAATGGTCTATAAGGGAAAGAACATAAATCATGTAACCAGGAAAAAATATTCCAAATTAATTAATAAATAAAAATTTAATGGTTTAAGAGAAATGCATATCATAGCAACATGTAAAAGAATAATTTCTCTGTTTCTCTGACATTATTTTGGCTATAAGAAGGTTTGTGAGAGTCCTAATAGTGGTTCAACTTTTTTTTGAGGCCCAACCTATGTTTAATAATAAAATCTAGGTTTTTACCGGTATAATTTATGCATTGTACAAATATATAATTGGCAGCAGTGACCTACCATATGAACTTAGAGAAAAGATATTTCTCTCATAATGAGTTTTTATAATTCTTCTCATGCTTCTTTGAATTATTCATACTCATTGATTCTTATAGTGCATGCTAGGGTATCATCACCCCCCACAAGTAAAATTCCATTATATACAAGTAGCACATTTTGTCTAGCTGTCTCCTAAATTATGCGATCTACATTGTTTCAGATCTTTAAGACTACAAAAAGTACTACTTTGAATATTTTGGTCTTCATAGGAACTTTATGTCTTGCACTTCCGTTGAGTATGTGCTTAGTACTGGAATTTCTGAAACAAAAATTATGGACATTTTAATCATTTTTAAAATAATTTGAAATTACTTAATTGAATAGTTAGAAAGCTACTTGCAGCTCTACCAGTAGTATATTAGTGTGCCAGTATTTTCTAAGCTAATACTTTTCTGAAAAAGCTACTTTTAAAAAATAGCCTTGGCCATTAAATTAAAAGCATTTGGGAAACACCAGCACAATAGCCAAGAATTTTGAATAAAGCCAAAAGATGAAAGCAAAGTGATTCATCCATAATCACATGCCCAGTGGAGTCATGCCTGGCAACATTTAGTAGAGATTATGTGTTCAATGGAGACCATGAGTCTAGAAGATATGACCATCCCCGCATCATTGTAAGTATGAATGGCCCTTCCACATATGTGCACCAGTCATTTCTTCCTTCTATTTAAATCTACATGTGTGGGCCCTAGCAACATGTTACCTGTGTGTATGGCCCTGCACAAATATTCCTTACATGAACCCACTGATAATATATGTATCTATAGAAATATGCGCCCCAAGTTTATGTGAGAAATGGTATATTGCTGCTTTTTTTTTACTATGGCATTTCATTAAATGTTTTCCTTTGAAATAATTGTGTCTAATAAGACTAGGCAAAGATGAAACAAAAATATCATGTTTTGCAGATAATATAATGTTTACGTGGAGAACATGAGAGACACAACCAAAAAATTAAAACAATTAATAACTTGAATAAAGTAGCAAGATTTAAAATAAATTTATACAAATCACCAACAAAGAAAACCAGCAGGAAAAGATAGAAAAAGAAATGCCACTTAAAATAACCACAAAAAGTACAAAATACTGGTGAATTCACTTACAGAGACACACAAAGGAATTATATGAATACATCTACAAAACACTCTTTGCAAAAATAAGGACAGACTTAAATAACAAGAGAAAAATTAATTGCTCATGAGTAAGCAGAGCCAAGATAATAAAAAAAAACCTATATTAACCTATATAACCTAAATTAATTTACTTATTCAGTGCTGAACCAATCAACCTACCAAAGAATTATTTTATCAAGCTATAAAAAATAATAACAAAATTCATTTGGAGTAAGAAAAAGTCAAGAGTCTCAAGGGCAATATTGATGATAAAACAGGAAAGAAGAGAACTTTATAGTATCAGATCTCAAACTCTACTACAAAGCAACAATCATCAAAACAATTTGTTTAAAATAGAGTAGTTGTGGAGCAGCTAAGTAGTTTATTGGATTGAGAGCCAGACCTAGAGATGGGAGGTCCTGAGTTCAAATCCGGTATCAGACACTTCCCAGCTATGTGATCCTGGGCAAATCACTTAACCCGCATTGCGTAGCCCTTCTCACTCTTCTGCCTTAGAACCAACACATAGTATTGGTTCTAAGGCAGAAGATAAAAGTTTTAAAAAAGATTTAAAAAAAGAGTGGTTGATATGTGAAACAGATTAGATACTAATATACAGAAGCAATGGAAAACATTAGCCTCATGCTTGATAAATCCAAAGACCCTAACTACTAGGGGAAAAAAATTTTTTTTATATTAACAAAAACAATTGGGAAAACTGAAAACAGTCAGGTAGAAACCCAGGGTAAGCCAACAAAGGTAAGTGCCAAACAGACATAAAAGTTATCATCATAAATTAATTAGAGGAACAAGGAAGAAATTACTTTTCAGATCTTTATATACAGACCATTGTATAGTTAGAAATATCTTGAATCCCTAAAAGTACATTACCCAGAATTTCTTTCTGTATTACCTAGAATGCTTTTTCTTTTGTCTACGTTTGTGTGGTCACATTTTGTATAAGTTCTGAGGCTCTGCATCATTCTTCCTCTTTTGCTCTTGTGAGTGGGCTGTTAGTACCTTTTTAGTTAGCTCTTTATTTGTTAGTTTATTGTTAATAAATATTTATAAAACATAATATTTAGTTCTTAGATATTAATTTTTAAAATCCACACCATGACCAAACAAGAAATAGCAGATCACAGAAGATAAAATGAAAACTTTTGATCGGTCAATTAGTTACACTCTTATTATGTGTCCTATTAAGCTCCTACTATGTGTCAGAAACTGTGCTAAATGCATAAGCCAAATCAATTTGAAAGGAAACAAATAACTTGGTAGGATGGGAGAAAGCATCTTTATAGAAATCTTCTCTGATAAAGGCATAATTTCAAAGTGATGTAAGGAATTGATTCAAAATCATAGGAATAAGAGCCATTCTCCATTTTAAAAATGTCCAGATTTGAATAGGCAGTTTTCTAAGTGAGAAAACCAAGTCATCAATAGCCACATAATAAAATACTTCAAATTACTAACAATTAAAACAGCTTTGAGGTTGCACCTTACATCCAGCATATTGACTAAATTGATAAGGTAAAAGACAATGTTGGAGGGTCTAAGGGTAAATAGGAAAATTAACACAGTTTACAGAACTATGAATTGGAACAGCCATTCTGAAAAACTATTGGGAACTCTGGCCCAAGAGGCCCTAAGTTATGCATGTCTTTTATTCCAATGATAGCACTACTAGACCTAATATGCCCCCAAAGATATCAAAAGAAAGTAAAGAACCCATAGGTATGATAATACAGCAGCTCTTTTTGGAGTACTAAAAAACAAAATCTTGTAACTAAGGGGCTGCTAATCAACTGAGGAATGGTTAAACAATTACAGGAATATGAATGTAATAGAATACTACATACTACATTTCAAGAAATGATGGAGGGGTTAGGACAGTCTCAGAGAAATCTGGGAAGATTTGTATGAACCAATGCAGAGTGAAGTGAGTTGAACATGGAGAACAATGTCCAACAACATCATAAGGAAGCAGCTTTTAAAGACAAGAAGTTTGATCAGTGAAATGATTTCCCATGACTCCAGAGAACCAATCATGAAGAATGCTTTTTACCTTTTGACAGGAAGGTGATATTCTTATGGTGAAAAGAGGACATACATTTTAAAACAATGCCAATGTATGAATTTGTTTTGCTTGACTATGTTTACATATCTGTAACAAGGATTTTGTTTTTCCTCTTTTTCTCCCAAAGGGAAAGGTAGAAAAAGAGAAAATAGATTTTTGTTAATTTATTAAAAGTAAAATTTAAATTAATTGATGTGCCCTCTGAATAATGAGGAAAATTAACATAGAATTGAGGATTTGTAACCTATATTCATGGAGTAGATATAAAATATGCAGAGTACTTTGAATTCTCTAAGAATCATGCCCTGTGAGTTGAAGTGGACCTTTAGACTTGCATAAGAAAAAGTAGATATGTCAGTAATCATAGACAAAATTTCTGTAACTAGTAGATAAAAAAATATTTCAGCTTAATTACAAAGTGGACTTTGTTATGCAGAATTTACCAGTCTGACAATAATTGAAAATTGTCACTCGTCATAAATATATTTTCACTCAATGTAATAGGACTATGACAAGAAGTTATGAAAGGTAGTGGAGCTCGGTTCACATTTGATTAAAAAAACATCTTTCCTTGTATCTTTCCAAATTAACTGAGTCCAAATGCTCCATGTCTTTGAGAAATATTAAGTTAATATTTGTTTTTTAATGGAGGGATCATTAGAGTAAACATTTCCCGTAGTTTCTGTAGACTCCAACTTAGGATAGAACTGGACCTTCCAAAATTATATTATCTACAGTAGAGTAAGAGTGCCAGCTTGTAGGTCATCACTTGGCAGAATGATATACATGCCATCAGTTTTTAGGACTTGATTCAAGGTTTGTGATCTAGCTTGTGTGATCAGGCTTTTACTAATGTTTCTCCATGGGACTAGTCAGTCAACATGCATTCATTAAGTACTTCTGTGCACCAAGAACTATGCTAAGACCTGATAATATTAAAAAAAAAAGGACAAAAATTTGAACCAAGAGACTATATAATCTCTGCCCTCAAGGATCTTCCAATCTAATGCTAGAGATTACACAGATAAAAATATATATTTACAAGATATACAAAACTAGGTGGAAAGTATTTTCAGAGGGAAGGCGCTAGTAATGAGAGGAAAGGAGGAGCTGGAAAAAGACCTTCAGAAGATGGGATTTGAGCTGAGTCTTGAATGAAGCCACTTAAGCCAAGAGGCAGAGATGAGGGGGAAGACCATTATAGGTATGAAGGACAGTCAGTAAAAAGGTATGGAAGTAGCTCTTATCTCCATTCATTGTGGATATCCATTTCTGTTTAAATAAATGTCCTATGCTTTAATTTCTTATATTCCTTTCTTTCCTGCCTATTTTCAGTATAGATCTAGTTTAATGTCTTGCTATAGTGGATCTCTTCACCAAAAGAAGGAAAAGAGACATATACACAAGTAACACCAAAAGGATTCAAACAGCTTGTGTACATTCTTATTTAGCTTCCTTAAGGAGAGTTTATTCAAAAGCCTACTGGAATCGGCTTACCCTAGATTGGTACATTGTTCCCTTTGCCCAATTGAATACAAAAAAAGTAACTAACAGAGTACGGATTGGACTAGTTCAGATGTGTTTGCATCCCACTTAAAAGAGGAATCACCTGCTGTATGTATTTGGATGCCACTGAGTACCTCTTTGAAATTTCTATTTCTAGCATCAACATCCTTCTAGTCCAGTGATAGGCAACCTTTTGAGCTTGATGTGTCAAAATTCCCCAAAAAACTGAGCATAACTTGGGTGGTGTGTCACTTCAAGAAAAAAATAGTGTAACTCAACATGCGGCCCAATACTTCTCTGTATGTGGCTGCATGCAGCTGTGTGTCATCAAAAATGGCTACGTGTATCAGTGCTGACATGCATGTCATAGGTTTGCCATCAGGGTTCTAGTCACACCAAAATTTATATCCTCAGAGAACCTTAGTTCTACCCTCTCCTTCACTTCCATATCCAATTGACTGGCAAATTTCATCAATTTTGCTTCTACAATGTCTCAGATTCATCCTCTTTTCTTCACTCACATAGCTATTGGCCAAGGGCAAGCCACCATAAACTTTTGTCTGAATTATCATAATAGTTTCTTAACTGGTTTCTCTATTTTGTCTTTTCCTTCTCCATTCCAACCTCTAGAAGACCACCAAAATGCTATCCCTGAAGCATAGGAAGTACCATGTTACTCTCCTACTTAAAAGATTCCACTTGCTCCCAATTGCTTCTAGAATATAATACAAACTTCTTTGTCATTCAAAGCCTTTTAAAGTCTCATCTATTTTTCCAGCTTTGTTATGTATTATTTCCCTCTCTATGCTCTATTGTCTAGTGATACAGGACTTTCTGCTTATTTACATCTCCATGCCTTTGTAAAGCTTGTCCTCCTGGTGCACTCTCTCCTCACATTTTCTTCTTAGAATTTCTAATTTCCTTCAAAGTTCAACTCAGATATGCAAGGAACTTTTCCTGATCTCTATGTATATTAGTATATTATTTTTACATATTACATATAATTACTATCTTACATTTATTATTATATCTATTGATATTTTATTTATATATATGCATGTACTCATGTGTGTTCATGTTGTCTCTCACTAGAAAAGATTATCTCTCATAGAAAGTAGTCTCCTTAAAGTCAAGGACTATTTCATTTTTGTCTTTGTATCTCTCATACCCACTATAGTGCTTGATACATAGTAGATATTTTAAAAATGCTTGTTGATTGAATATTTCTTGCATTCACTTCCCTCTCTCTATAAGACTATCAAGTTCATTATCAACTTTTATATGGATTTCTTTCAGTAGCCTATTGATTTCTCTAACTCTCATATGTAATTCATTGTCATCTAGTTAATAAAATTATCTTCCTAAGACATATATCATCCTGCCACTCCCTTGCTCAAAAATCTTCAATGCCTCTCTATTACTTTCAAGATGATATAACTCTTCTATTTCACACTTAAAGCCCTTCACCATCTGATAAAGTTTTCTAGGCTTAGTTCACATTTTATCTCTTCATATATTCCATGTTCTGGCTAAACTGGACTACCTCCTGCTCTCTGCATATGATATCCCCATTTCCTACCCTGTCTCCTGTTTTTCTTCCTCACTTCCATCCTTTACAATCCCTCTTCAAGACTTAGATCAGGTGATGCCTCCTACATAAAATCTTTCCTGACCCTACTCCCACTAGATATTAGTCTTTTTCTAATCACGATTATTTTTGTATATATTTTGCATTTACTTTTCTATGTACATGTAGTATAATTTTTATTTATTTTGTTTTGTTTATATTTTATTTATTGTAGTAATTATTATTTTAATTTATATTTTAATTATACCTAACTTTATTCATTTTCACTCAGAAATAAAGTAGAACAACACATACACACACACACACACACACACACACACGCACGCACACGCACGCACACACATGCAAAATACTTCCTCCAAAGTCTGGCTCAGTTTTTGACCTGTTACATTGAATTAAATGCTGATGTGATTCCTGTTTGGCTGTAAGAATGCTGCCTAAATATGTGATTCCTCCAGGTAATTGGAACATTTTGAGAGAACTAGTCAAGAAAGTCAGGTGTGAACTTTTTAATGGCCCTCTCTAAGAGCCATAGATACATAGGTAGCAAAAGCAAATCCCTTAGCAAGTCACTCCAGTGCTTGCTATCCTAGATGACTGAAAACTAGCTTCCTCTCAGTTACACCATTGTTTTATATGGTTTTATCTGAGAGCTGAGCTTTCCCCAAAGAGGTCATTACTCTCATTTATTATTTGGCCTATTCTATTTCTTAGAAGTTCCTCGATTTCTGTCTATTGGTTGCTATTCATTACCTGTTAAATATATATATTTTTGGATAACCAGTTTTTGGTGAGAGGAAGCTTAATCTGGTAAAAGTAAGCTAAATTTACCCTCTCATTAGAGCAACCAAAAAAACTGGCAATTATCCAAACCTATCAAAATATTCTACCACTAGATTTGAAATGTGATGTATAGATCTAATTCTAGCCTATACCACTCTGGGGAAATAGGTGAGAGAAAGTTTAGCCACAGCTTTCCTCCTACTCCCCCAAAAGGTGGAAATTATAGTTTCCTTTGCAAAAGAGTGGGCCAGATCCCAGATCAGATACATTCATGCTATATATATTAGCCTATTGTTAATGTATATACCCAAGGAGAGAAGGGAAGTTGGGGAGAGGGAAAGAGAGAGAAATATTTCATCTTTATAAGTCCCTATGATCGCATATTACATATTGTAGGTACTTAATTTTTTTTTTCCTTAAAGAAATTGAATACTTTCAATACCTGTGTCACACCAAGATTAGAAGAATCAAATGTGTATGTTTTAAAGCTATAAAATACCATCAATTATAGTTATTATTACATTATTTGAATAATCAGGAGTAATTTTAAATTAACAGCAAAACAAATTGATTAAAGGCTTAGAAATTGCATTACTGAAATACTTCAGCTCTAAGCTATTTCTTAATTGTAATCAATGTTATTTATTAAGATTTGTTTAATCTATGATCTATCTGGTTTTTCCTAATCTTATTGCTTTGTTTGTTTTCAATTTTGCTCTGCTGTCCAGGATCAGTACTGGTAGCTTCTAAATCCATGTTGTACTTCTGTTCTTTTGGATCTTTTCAATTAAATTCAACAAATAGGAAGAAGATAAGTATAAAAAGGAGTTTATGATAAAAAGTTTAAAATGTTGTGGGTACACAGAGGACAATGAGATTACATATGATTCAGAACATCAGAAAAAGCTTCATAAAAGGAGGCATTTAATGCCCGCATTCTACATGCGCAGGTGCGCACGCGCGCACACACACATACATACACACACACACACACACACACACACACACGAGACATTTGAAATCAAGCTTGAAGAATAGGTCTGATGTCAACAACTACAGGATAGGGGTTGGAAGAAGGCAGGGAGTACATTCCATGCAGAAGGAAAGAAACAGAAGTGGGAAATCATTGGGCATAAATTTGAAAAATGACTAGTAGTCCACTTGGGGGTGGAGTATATGAAGGATAACAGTGAGAAAGGGAAGTAGAAGGGTAAATTAGAACCACATTGTGGGAGTTTTATAGCAAATGGATGATGTGACCATGCCCATATTTTTTGAATGATTAATCAGGTAATGGCATGTAACATAGGAGGGAGAGAAGAAAGTGGTAGAGAGCCATCATATATTTTACCTGAGATGGAAGGAGGAGGAAGATAACGGAATTACATCGTTAGAGGTAGTAGTGGAATGAGATCCTGGGCTTTCCTTTGTATACCCCAAATCCTAGAAGTGCTTCAGGTCAAATTTTAAGTAGGAAAATTCCTTTCCTTTCTTGCATTCCTATAATGCTGAGGAAAAGGTGACTGTGGACATCAGAGACTCATGGTAAGGAAACAGCCCCTGAGAAAAATCTTCTCCTTGGATTCTCCCCTAGATTTTGAGATGGACACAGAGATACACCTCCTGGCTATGCTTTGATACCATCAGGTTGTATCTAAGACATCTACTTACCTACTAAACTATACCAGTCACCCCTTGTATCTTTGAGGCACAAATCCCAGTCAGATAACAAACATCCCCCACTCCTGCCTAAGCTCATTCCATTCCCTCATCTCTGGACACAGAGCCCATGTTGTCTAAAAGATATAAAAGAGGGGCAGCTGGATGGCTCAGTGAGTTGAGAGGTAGGCCTAGAGACAGGAGGTCCTAGGTTCAAATCTGACCTCAGACACTTCCTAGCTGTGTGATTCTGGGCAAGTCACTTAACCCCCATTGCCTACCCCTGTAACAAAATAAAAAATTAATATAGAAGGATATATATAAAAGATATTAGGGTTTAAAAAAAATTTTTTAATTAAAAAAATAAAAGATATAAAAGACCCAGGACACATCTTCTGGAGGAAGGCAATATCCCACCTATGCTATTCTCTCAATCACTTCAACATGAATTTCAAATTAACAAATTTATCTTTTTATTTCTATGCTAAGTTATGGAGTCTTGCATTCTTGCAAAGGGTACCTGTCCCAAATCCAGGGGTTTACCTCAAGCCCCCCACAACAGTAGGACCTTTGTTGTTGTTCAGCTGTTTTCTATCATGTCTGGCTCTTAGTAACCCCATTTGGGGCTTTCATGGCAAAGATCCTAGATTCCAAGTCCTCAAATTTCAACTCTCAGACACCTTCCACTTCAATAATTTTTTTCTTTATTAGAGCTAGCTAACATTTATATAGAGGATTAAGGTTTGCAAAATGATTTGTAAATTTGATTCCCACAACATCTTTGGAGGTAGGTGCTTCTATCATTCTTGTTTTATAGATAAGAGGTTAAGTGACTTGATTAGGGACAAACAGTTAGTAAATGTCTAAGGTTTTAACTCAGGTCTTCCTTAATTCAAGTCCAGCACTTCATACACTGTACAATAGTAAGAATATAAACTAAGGTTGTAGTAGTAGAAATGGGGGCATTTAGGAAGCCCACTATATAGATTACTGGTCTAGAATCAGAAGAACTTATCTGCTAGAGTTCAAATCTGACCACAGACTCTACCTGTTGTATGACCCTAGACAAATCATTTACATCTCCTCATCTGTAAAAGGAGCTAAAGAAGGAGATGGCAAACCACTCCAGTATCTTTGCCAAGACAACTGCAAATGGGTTCACAAAGAGTTTGACAAGACTGAGCAACAAGTGGAAATAGAAAGGTGAGAAGGGATGGGAGAGACATTATAGAGAAAAAAAATCTATAAAACTTGACTATGATTATATATGGGCTCAGGGCGAAGGAAAAGTCAAAGATGACATCAAGATTTCAAGCCTGGGTAACTGGAATTTGTAAACTATAGTACGAGATAGGAGAAACTCGACTTGGAATTTATCTTCAGAATTTACTAGCTATGTGATCTTGGGAAAGTTATTTAAGCTCTCTGAGCTCTAGGTTTCTTATTTATAAATAGTACTAATATTTGTATCATAGTAGTATGTGTTTAGAACTGGAAAGAACATTAGGGGTCATCTAATTCCCTCATTTTACAGATGGGGAAACTGAGGCTTAGATGAATTAAGTGATTTGTCCAAGGTTACAAATATAATAAATGGGAGATCCAGGTTTTAAGCCTTGGTCTCTTGACTCCAATTCTGATCAATCAATAAAACATTTATTAAGTATTTACTATGTACCCTGCAATCTGTTATGTGTTAAGGATTCAGAGAAAGAGCAAAAAGAGTCCCTGACTCAATGATCTTATATTTTAAAGGAAGGGGCAACTTTTACATATGCAGATAGATAGATGGATAGATAGATAGACAGACAGACAGACAGACAGACAGATAGACATATAGACAGACAGACAGACAGACAGACAGATAGATAGATAGATAGATAGATAGATAGATAGATAGATAGATATAAAGTTGATTAAAAGTAACCTTAGCAGGAAAACTAACATGATTGAAAGGACAAAGAAAGAAATACTATAGAAAATGGTATTTAAGCTGAGTTTTGAAAGAAAATATGGATTATAGGAAGCAGAAGCAAGGAAGGAGAGTCTTCTAGGTCAGGGTGGCAGCCCATATGAAAGGCATGGAAATAGGAGATAGAACATCACATGTGATAAATCGCAAATATGACTGGACTGAAGGGTACATGAAGGGGAGAAATGTGTAAGAATAGTAGAAAGTTAGGTCAGGTTGTAAAGAACTTTAAAAGCAAAAGAAAAAAGTTTAGATTTGATGCTTGAGATAATAGGAGATCCCTAGAGTATATTGAGTAGGAGGGCTGACTGGTTTGGGCCTAAGCTTTTGGAAAATCTTTTTTTACTCTTCTGTGGAGGATTGATTATTGTGCGATGATACTTATGATCTGGAAAGTGATTATTTGGTTATTGTAATATAGGCCAGGTGAGGGGTAAAGAAAGGCCTGAATCAAGGGGATAGAAATGTGAGTGAAGAAAAAGGAAAATATAAATATATACTGTGGTGTGAGGAACAAAATTTGGCAACATTTTAGAGATATAGAATGAGTAAAAGTGAATTCGGGATGGTTCTGAGGTTGCAAACCTGAATGAGTAGAAGGATTGCAACATTCTGGAGAGTAATAGAGAAGTTCAAAAGCACATTGAGTTATGGAGGTTAAAATGATATATCCCATTTGAAACATGGAGTTTGTGATGCCAATGAGACATTCAGTTTACAATGTCCAATAGGCAGCTAGTGATGTAGAATTATAGCTCAAGGAGGAAGATTAGTGCTAGATGTATTGATCAAGAAATAATTATCTTCACTGAGAGCATCATTGAACCATTTGATTGAACCCTTGGGAGCTGATAATATCATTAATTTAGAGAGTGTATACAGAAAAGAGAAGAGGGCCCAAGAAAGAATTTTGGGTTCCATTCATAGTTAGAAAGCATGTTATGAAGATCTAGCAAAGGAGAATAGGAAGAAATGGTTAGACAGACAGGAGGAAAACCAAGAACAGCTTCACAAAAACTCAGAGGAAATACCTAAAAAGAAATGCTGATTAACAAAGTCAAATTCTGCAGAGAAGTCAAGAAGGATGAAAAATCAGAAAATACAATTAAAATGATTACATTTGGCAATTAAGTAATCATTGGTTCCCTTATAGAAAGCAATTTCAGCTGAAAGATTAGATATGAAGCTAGACTTCAAATTTTAGAAGAGAATCCAAAAAAAAAAAAAAAAAAAAAAAAGGAAGAACTAAGTTTAGTCAACTTTTTCAAGGTCTTTAGTCGAAAAGAGGAGATATATAGGATGCTAGCCGATCTGAGTAATTAGGGTTTCTTGAGGATGGAGGAAACTTGGGAATATCTATTTGTAGTAAGGATAAAACCAGGAGGTCTGGAGAGATCAGAGAAGAGAGGAGATAATTATGGGGATACTCTTGGAGAAAATAGAAGGAAATGAGATCAGAGGCATTTATAGAAAAGTTGGCTTCAGCAAGAAAAGTGGCACCTCTTTATATGAGACTATAGATAGTAGAGATAATGTCAGAAGGATATGAGATGTGGGGAAAGAGAGAAGAATTTGTTCTTGACAAGTAACTTTTCTCATGGAAGTATGAGGTAAGATCTCTCCTGAGAGGGTGAGAGGTCTGTATGAAACTCACTAGTAAGTATGTGCAGAGAGAAAATTATGAGATCCAAATGAGTTTTTATACATACCTGTATGTCTACATACATACCCAAACAATATACATTTATACATGCATACATATAGTACTTTTAAATCTTCAAGTGCTATATAAACATCAATTGTTGTTATGCATCATAACTGGACACACAGATACAAACGTACCATACTGAATATTAAAATATATTAGTCAGAGATCTCTCTTATATATTAAAGTGTATGAGGCTATCTATGAAACAAAAGCCCCTCTCTCCTTTCCAAGTGTTTTGAGATCTGTTAGGTTTTTAGGCAGCATTACAGTAGGATCCTTCTTGGCTGAGAAACAGACACTGAATTTTCTGACACAGATATATCAAGATTTGCATCATTTTTATGCTGATTCTAGGCTCATTTTCTTAGCAAAAATAAAGAGATCAGCAAATGTTAAGGGTATATTTTTCATCAGAATTCAACAGCCATTGTACTTAATTTTCTCTTACATTATATATCCATATTATTCATTGAATGCCAAAAACAGAAAACTTGCCAAGTAGTTATTCCAGAAGTCTAGTAAGGTAAAATACTGAATCTTCCATACTAAATATAACAATTAAAATTGATAAAGGATGATATTATGAGGAAAACTAATATTTTATTTAGGCCCATGTTTATAGAATAAAATTGACCACGCGCCTGTAAAAAATTCAAATTGCTGCCTCAGCCATTTTACATTTTGTACCTTCCTTAATCCTCTCCGTCCTCAGGGAGCGCACTCAGGTAGCAAGGAGCATGCTCAGGTAGCAAAGAGCGTGCTCAGGTAGCAAAGAGCAAGTAAAAACCAACTTCCCAATATTTAAAGACATGCTTTACCTTGAAGACGTCATCCAAAACAGGAAACCCATTGGACCATGGGAAATGTAGTTTCAAAGTCCCCCACATGTCCACAGGAAGTTTGTCATATATCTACATATCTTGAGGCTTAATACTTCTAAATAGAACTCCAGAAATTCTAAATAACACACTATTGTGGTATTTAAAACATTTGGGCAAAGTGTTGATTCAGGTTATTATATTTAAAGCTATAGCAGTGATCATCATTCTCTTTCTATAGTGGCTTTCTTTTAAAAGCACCCATCTGTTCTATTCCACATGCAAAATAATGAGTAACAAATACAACCATATCAATTTTTTATTATTCTTACTAACCTTCTGAGCAAAAGGGTACAGTGATTTGTTGGGCAGTTTAACACAATGGAAACAACTATGAATTTGGATCCAAATAACTTGGGTTCAAAGCAGAAATAACATTCACTCCCATCTAGAGAAACCCATCTTACCCTATAGAAAAGTAAGAAAAGGAGGGAAAATAAGAAAAATGGGGAAACTAGAGTAAGTGGTAGTCAGAAACAAAAATATTTGTGAACAGGAAAAGACAAAGAAGAGGAAGAGAAGGATAAATGGGGAAAATAAGATGGCGAGAAGCACATTTAGTAATCACAATTGTGAATGTGAACAGAATAAACTCACTCATAAAATGGAAGAGAATAGCAGAATGGAGTAAAAGACAGAATCTTATAATATGTTTTCTATAAGAAAGATATTTAAAGCAGGGAGACACAGAGTAAAGGTAAAGGACTGGAACAGAATCTACTATGCTTCATGCAAAATTAAAAAAGCAGAGGTAGAAAGTCTGATCTCAGAATATTATTGTACTATATGAAATGACAGACAATATGATCACAAAATACCTGGAAAGACTTATATGAAGTGAAGCAAAGTGAAATGAGCAGAACCAGAACAACATTGTATACAATAACAACAATAAAATACAATGATCAACCACAAAGGTCTTAACTCTTATTAACAATGCAAGGATCCAGGACAACTCCCAGAGACTCATGATGAAAAAAAGCTATCTACTCCTATTGAAGTAACTAATGAAGTCTAAAGACAGAAGAAGCATGCCATTCTTCACTTTACTTCCTTCATTAATTTTTCTCTAGCATAAGTCGCATGTCTTCTTTCACAATATGATGAACATGGAAATATATATTGCATTATAACACATATACAACCTATATCATATTATCTAACATCATGTGGAAGGAGGAACAGTGGAAGAGAGGGAGAAAATGTAGATTGAAAAGTGTTGGAAAACTATTATTAAAAATCATACCAACATGTAAACTAGAAAAAATGAAATTTAAAAATTAAAAAAAAATTGGGTTCAAGCACTATCTGTTACTTACTATCTGGGCAAGTCACTCCTAGACCTTAGACAAATCATTTAGCCTCTAGAAGCCTCAATTTCCTAATTTGTAAAATGAGAGGCTGAACTACATAACTTTTGAGGTTATTTCTGGCTTCAAATCTATGAATAGTCACCACAGTACTGATTTTGGAGGCTAAGCCTCCTGACTTCCAATTCACTGTCTTCTTTCCCAAGGACCATCATCCTCCCCATGCTTCTCCAAACTCTCAACTGAGTATTTTGACATCATCATTTTAAATATCATTGTTTCTGAAGATAGACTACTATGAGCTAAAGAATGACAATTCTATGAAGTGTAGAAAATTCAAAATTGCCAGAATGTCCCACATATTTTTAATTTTAATTACAAAGTCATTTTTCATAATGAAGTTTTCTTACTGGAGCAAAGACAGTTGAAAAATAATTTCTTACTCCAAAGAAAATGAAAATAGCTTCTCGATCCAAGTTTGACTTGAATCACTAGTTGTTTTTATTTTAAAGTTCAGTTAGCTAAAAAAAATTCTTTCTAAAATGTGTTACTATGATAGAATAAAGACATGTCTTACATTAAAAGACAGACACATAGAGACAAGGAGAAGATAAGATGAAATATCATTTTTTAAGGAAAATCCACCTTATTCAATACTTTAAAATTCCACATTGCACCATTATTTTGCTTTTGTCTCATAACAAACAGATTGGAAGCTACCTTATTTCAAAGATATTTTCATGGATGATCACTTAACAACAAAAGAAAGCTGGTTTCATTTCTCTTTCTAGCTGCTAGTATCCCCAAGCTCAAAGGGAACAGTTCCTCAAAAACCAAGTCTTTCCATAATAGAATTGCTTCTTAAAGGAGAGACATGGAGCCATTAGTATAGATACTACTTAAGCCAACACTCCAGGTCAGGGTATAAGTAGAAAGCAATCCTTATCACCTAAGTTGTGGATGTGAATATGACATGGATATAAATGACAACTATATATTATAGTCTGCTCAGAAACAGACCTGAAAGCAATTTTTGCATCTGAAGAAGGTGGCATAAAGCATAAGATAAATATACATGAAAAAATACTCAAAGGAAGCCAATTTAGTAGTAGGGGAGGTAGTTAGAAAAGATAGTAGGGAAAGGTAGAGGTAAGGAATTCTCTTGGAGGGCAGAGATAGGGTGAGAAAACATACCATATGACAGTTTCCTACTTTAATTATTCTTGCTAACTCAATGCTAAGAAATAGTTTTCTGTAATCAGCTATAATACTACAAGTGCTGTCATCCTCTACTCTAAATTCAGTGTCAATAGTCAAGACCCTGATAGTTCTGCCTTAGTTATGGCTCTGTTTAGAATGTTGAAGATGAATAATATAGTACATCTGCTTGAAAGAAAGGTATCATGGCAAAACAGAGAGTTGACCCGAAAGGCAAGAAGAAGTAGTTTCAAGTAATGGCTCTGAAACCTAAAATAATAGTAATAATAACTTTTTTCATTCAAAAATGTTATTTTCCCAATTACAAGTAATAATATTTTTCAATACACATTTTTCAAAGTTATATGACCCACTGTCTCCCTATCTCCCTCAACCTGAACATGGTTAGCAATTTGATATGAGCCATACACGAATTTTCATGCAAATCATTTTCCCATATTGGTCATTGTTTTAAGAGCATACTCATATAAAACCAAACACCAAAATAAAACTGTAAATAAACTGATGTGAAAGATAGTATGCTTTGATCTGCATCCTACTCCAATAATTCTTTCTCTAGAGGTGAATAGCACTCCCAGTCACAAGTCCTTCAGTATTATCCCAGATCATTGCATTGTTGAGAGAAGCCAAGTTTATCATAATTGATCATCATACAATCTCTTACTATGTACAATGTTCTCCTGGTTCTGCTTATTTATGCATCAGTTCATGTAGATCTTTCCAGTTTTTTCAAAAACATCCTGCTTATCATTTCTTATGCACAATAGCATTCCATCTCAAACATACCATAATTTGTTTAGCCATTCCCCAATTGATGGACATCCCCTCAATATCCAATTTTTTCCAAAAAAAAAAAAAAAAAAGAGCTGCTAAAAATATCCTTGAACTAGTAGGTCCTTTCCTCTTTTATGATCTCCTTGGGACACAGACCCAGTATTGGTATTATAGGATCAAAGGATATGCACAGTGCTATAGCTCTTTGGTCATAGTTCCAAATTGCCCTCCAGAATGGATGGGTCAGTTCACAACTGCATCAACAATGCATTTGTGTCCCCATTTTGCCACATCCCCTCTAATATTTATCACTTTACTATCCCATTGGCCAAATCTGATAGATGTGAGGAGGTATCAGAGCATTGTTTTCATTTGCAAATAATAACATTTATATAGCACATTAAGGTTGGCAAAGCACCTTACAAATATTATCTCATCTGATCCTCACAACACCTAGGTGAGAGGTGAGTGATGTTGTTATATCTGCTTTAGAGATGAGGAAACAGAAAGAAACTAAGCGGCTTGCCCAAGGTTACCCAGTTAGTAAGTTCCTGAAGCAGGATTTAAATTCATATCTTCCAAATTCCAAGTCCAACACTATTCACTGAACCAACTAGCTGCCACATCCTGGCCTTATCACCCTGGGAAGATCACTTAACAACTCACTGCTCTAGCCAATTTTCTAAGATTATAAATTATAGCAATGGTGATGAGTTGCTAAGAGAAGAGAATTGCCTTACCCAAAGTCCCCTGTATAAATGAATCAAAGCCTGGGTCCAATATCTTTCTTGTATTTGCTTTATTGTCTGAACCTCTCCTTTCCTCTAATTTCTTAAGACTCTCTCTTTAACCTTTTCTATGAGGACAAAGACTATATTTTATCACACCACATAATGCCAGTGAAGCTTCCATTACAAAAGTATGCACACAGATGATGATAATGAAGCCCTAACATCTTCCAAAAAGACATAATACAGTCCATTTCTCAAGTGCCCATCTCTACCCAACCTATTTTAAGGAAAAGTGACTGTTATTTTGTTGTTTAAATAGGAAGCATTGTGCATTAGAGATAGGGAAAGATGCAAAAGTGAGAAAAACCATCACCAAGAAAAGCATTTGATAAATAGAGATGCCTAAAGTATTAGGAAGACATTTCTGGAGATATTGAAATAGTAAATCAAAGGTATGACACTATTATGAAGAGAAAAAAGTGGCATTGCATATAAAGAGTGCTTAGAGAAATCTGCATATACGCAGCCTCCTCTCTAGAGGGTAGAAAAAGTATTGAAAAGACTATATGATGTAGAGACAGATTATAAAATAAAATTATATCAGCTGACAACTCACAATGGTGCAGGAGCTTGCTGGTCGATTTGAACTCTGAATGACAAGTAAGAATATTGTTAGAAAGATGATTCTCTTGTCCCCATTTGCCCATTTAACTTGCTTAAAATTGAATTAAAACTTTTCTTTTAGGACATTAGACCAAAGAGGGCTTTCCATACTAATCCACATAATCAGGATCAAAGATATTATTCACCTTACATGCCAAAAAAAATGATTATAGTGTGCTAAAATGGAAGAACCAGGTATGCTCTAGGCATTCACTAAGTTATAAAATAGTAAGATTAAAGAAAATGAACAATAAAAGCAGATTTTTTCAGCCCAATGCTCCCATTGTAGTTTCATAGGTTGAAATTGGAAGTAATTAAAGAGAGAAAACCCATTTTCCTCTACTGCTTTATTAGGGGAGGGTGGAGAAATTCTCCCACTCCTGTGTAAATTCACAGAGAAATCCCCTTCACAGGATTACAACTGCAGATTTCTAACCTGAGGGTATTGGGTCATGTTGTAGAAAATATAATAACCTTCAGATTGAAGCTAAGTACATCTATTTCTGTATCTCTTAGAGAATATACAAGATCACTTCTTTGTTTTCACTGGGACTTTAAAAAAAATTCTTTGAAGACAATTTTATGTGGTTCTCTCATATATTTCTATTCTATTAACAGATGAAGAAGTGTAAGAAGAGGAAGCATTATATGATTTACCCCAAAACACATTGCAATAAGATAGTTTTGACTCCATTAACTCTTTCATTCACCTAGTATTTTTTTTAAACATCTCTATGTAAGCCATGTGTTTAGAGCTATGGAGGAAACAAAGATGAATAAGATTTAGTCCTTGTTCATGAGAAGTTTATGGTGATTTCAAAAAGTTCTTTAGATAAGATGTCATATCAACAAATAACTCTAATACACAGTGATTGTGACAACCTTGTATAACCAGGCCTTCCCTGCTTATGTTCTTGCTTAAGAACTAGTCAGTCAACAAGTATTTATCCAGCATTTGCTATTTCCCAGGCAGGCAGCTAAGTGATATAGGGAATAGAATGCCAGGCCTGAAGTCAGAAAGATTTATCTTCCTGAGTTCAAATCTAGCTTTAGATATTAGCTGCGTGATCTTGAGAAAGTCATTGAACCCTTTTTGCCTCAGTTTTCTTACCTGAAAATAGATCTGGAGAAGGAAACAGCAAATCATTCTAGTCTCTTTGCCAAGAAAACCCCAAATGGAGTCACAGCTGAAAGGACTGATGGAAAACACAACAAAATTTCCCAGGCATTCTGGTAAACACTAGGGATTTGAAGAACAGAAAAAAAAGACCTTTCCCTCCAGGGTTCTAGTAAGAAAGAAAATTATACATACTGGGTAAGTGGAAGATAATCTTACAGGGAAGGCACTAGCAGTTTAGAGTATGAGGTCACAGTAGGAGAGTGAAGAGGAAAGTCCACCTGCAGATGGTAGAATTTAGACTGAGTCTTGGAGGAAGACAAAAGGTGGAGGTCAAGAGAGAAAACATGCCAGGTATGAGGAATAACCAGTCAAAATACAAGGAATGGTTTAAAAGCCAGTGTCACCATATCATAAAGTACACAGAGGAAAGTAAATTTTAAGACAACTAAAAAGCTAGGGAGAGGCCAGGTTGAGAATGTCTTTAAAGCCAAGTGATTTTATATATGATCCTGGAAATAATAAAAAGGTACTTAAGTCTACACTATAGTGGCAGCTATGTGAATGGAGATAATGGAATGTACACAAGAGATGTTGTGAATACTTGGCAACAGATTAGATTAATGAGGTGAGTCAAATGAGGAGTCAAAGATAACAGAGATTCTTAACCTGGGTGACTGGTAGTATAATGGTCCTCTACACTACAATAAGGGAGTTTGGAAGAAAGTGGTTTAGAGGGAAAGATGAACTCTGTTTTAGACATGTTGAGTTTCAGATGCTGACAGAACTACCAGTTCAAGATGTCCAAGATCTAAGAATGATCTGCCATGGTATGCTAAATGGACCCACAGAATCACTAAACCAGAAAATACAGAGAGAGAAAAGAAGAAGGCCCCAGGGGCACCTAGGTGTCAAGTAGATTGAACTCTGGGTCTGGATTCAGGAAGATGGGAGTTGAAATGTGGCTCCAGGTACTTACTAGCTGTGTGAGCCTGGGCAAATCATTTAACTTCTGTCTGCCTCAATTTCCTCAACTGTAAAATATAGTACCTACTTTGCAGGGCTATTGTGGGAATCAAGTAGGATAATATTCTTAAAACATTTAGCCCAGTGCCTGGGAACATAGAAAGCAGTATTCACTTCCCTTCCAAAGACAGATATGCCCAATGAATGACTGAGTAATTCAATTTGACTAGGGTATAAGGTTTGTAAAAGGAAGAAGGCAGAAACAAAGTGGAAAAACTAGTTTTGGAATAGATCATAGGAAGGTTTGAATGCCCAATTATAGAGTATAAATTTTATTCTGAAAAGAATAGTGAAATATATATATCTATACATATATGCATATGTATATACACACGTATATTAGTTGAGATTGATGTGATTAAAACTATGATTGCCAGATTCATATGGACATAGCAGAGAAAATGTATTGTTGGGAGAGGGGAAAGCCTAAAGCTTTAGGTGCCATCCTGACAAATAGACATGTCATACAAGAATAGAATCTGAGAAAAATTAATGTATTAGCAATATTTCTACATGAAAACTTGCTTAAACCTGAGGTTTTGAAGGTTAATTTGCTTCCCAGCTAATGTAATTTACTCCTAGGCCTCAAGGCATCTCACTAGGCTGGATCCTTTTGTCTTTTGTTAGAGGCAGGGTGAAGACTTGCTCCTTATTTTTCTGTAAACAAGAACTCTCTGAGATATTTGAAAGCAAAATCCATTATTTGTCCTTGCTAAATATATCATCTAGATTTGGAGTAACCAGGTCCCCAAAAGGAGATAAGAAACTCTGAAAGCTTGCTTTAGTCAACTTATTTTTTTCTAGTCAATGATTGCTAGAAGAAACTAATCTTCATGAGGACCCTGACTTTCATTTTCTTAAAATACCAGAGAAGGCAATGTTATCCACGTTTTTCTAGCTATTGATCTTAGATCCATTTCAGCCCAGTGTCCCTAACTAGTGAAGACATAATATGTTTTAGTATTATTCTTCTTCTGGCAAAAATTCACCTCCCCTGTGATGAGGTAATAAGGGAAAATTTGAGGTCTCTAAGTCTACCTCCTCTTGAAATATCCACCAATGGAAACTGTCAGGGGAGATCCAAAGATCAAACTGTCAGGTCAAATAGAAAGAAGACACAACTGCCTTTATAAGCAAGAGGAAAGATCCACTCACTCTTTTTTCACAGAAGGAGGCTAGCAAAAAGGGATTCATTCTTTGTTAATGGGAATTACATGACCCATTAATAATGTTATTCTCAAAAAAATGGTCTCATCTTTATTGGTTAAAATCCAAATGCTATAAATCCATTGGAATTAGATAGTGATCATATGGGGGGGGCAAGACAAAAGAAGAAGCAAAAAATGATTCCAAGAATTCAAGTCTGGGTAACTAAGAGAATGGTGGACCCATTAACAAAAATAGAGAGATGAGGAAAAAATTTGAATGGAAATTATTGTCACTCAGTCGTTTTTCAGTTGTATCTTGGGTTTTCTTGGCAAAGATACTGGTGTGGCTTGCAATTTCCTTCTCCAGCTCACGTAAAAGATGAGGTAACTGAGGTAAACAGAATTAAATGACAGAGTCACATAGCAAGTAAATGTGTGAGACCAGATTTGAATTTCAGAAAGATGAGTCTTCTTGACTTGAGGCTGGCATTTGATTAGTGAATTAGCCTAGTCACCCTGGGGGGAGGAGAGAGAAATAATCAGTTCAGTGTGGAACATTTTAAGTTTGGGATATTCAAGTGGAAATCAAACAGGTAGTTAGAGATTTAAGATTTAGGCTGAAGAGTCAGAACTATAGATAGAAATGACAGTTTGAGATTAGATAGTTCTGATTAGAAAGTTAAAACTGAAAGGGGGGAAAATCACCAACTTTGAGTCCAATCTTACCTACCCAATCCAATCTAATAATCATTTGTTCAGCACTTAAAATATAGAGGAAACTTTTTAAGCCACTAATATGCAAAGAAGGCCAGCAATATGCTGGTAAATGTTTAACAACCAACATGTTCTTCATCACCTTCTTAAGTCTAGACAATCAACAAAACAATAAATCAAACCCTGATTTGGAGTGCTGGCCAATTTCACAGGCATAAATGCACAGAATGGAAATTTAACAATCAAGTTCACTCCAACATTCCAAGAAGGTGCCAATCTACCTTGGTAGATAGAATTTTTCTCATTTAGAATTTCCCCGTGCCAATTAAATCATAAACCCTGTCCCTCTTCCTTATATATTCTACCATATACAAGAGAAAAGAAATATAAGGAAATTAAACACAATACCTAAATATAAGTAAAGGAGATTATACTCAAAGGAGTTTAACATTAAACATACCAATAAGAACATATTTTGGGGAGGAAGGCTTCCAATAAAGGCTGTCCAGTTGTTGAAATTTGAAGCTGGTACTCCAAGATGTAACAGTGAGGAGGGAGACCATTCTAGACATGAGAAACAACTTGACATCCCAAGCTTAGGGATGAAAAAGTGGGTCACTTTTTTGAAGGGTTAAAGGGAGTAGTATGAAATAAAAAGACTTTTAAGTAGAAAAATAATAAATTTATATTTTATTCTAAAGACAAAAGAGACCTAACATACCTTGAACAGTAATAATGTATGACAATGAGTATTGGATAATATAGAAAGCACAGCACAGTGCTGCAGAATCAGCGCTCTCAAATTGTGCTGCCAAAGTAGATTCCTGAAAGTTCTTTGAACAGCAGGAAAATCAAATCACTTAAAAGTTAAAGAAATTAACTCTGACTATTCATTGGAAGGACAAATACTGAAACAGAAGCTTAAATATTTTTGCCACATAAGGAGAAAACAGGACTTACTGGAAAAGACTGATGCTTGGGAAGACTGAAGACAACAGAAGAGAATGGTAGAGAATAAGATAGATAGTGTTATGGAAGCAATAAACAAGAGCTTGAACAGACTTGAAGAGATAGTGCAGGACAGAAGGGCCTGCATGCTATCTTCCACAGAGATACAGTCAGACACTGAGCGAATGAACAACAATAGAGGTATTACCTCCCTATTCCTGGAAAGTATGGACCTCTTAACATAGCCCATGACCACCTTAGCTTTTTGGTCTACCATATCCCACTTCTGACTCACATTGAGATTATAATCCACGAAAACAAACAATAACAAAAACAAAATCTTTTCCAAAACTATTGTCTATCTATGTCTCCTCTTGTTATCCTTTTGAATTTGATATTTTTGTTTCTAAGTGGAGAACTGTATATTTGTTCTTCCTGAATTTCATTTTATTGAATTCACCATATTGTTTTAACCCATCAAGATCCATTTGAATCTTAATTCTTTTATTCTATATATCAACTATTTCTCCCAGGTTTGTGTCATCTGCAATTTGATAAGCATATGTAATAAATAAAATCTATGCCTTTGTTTAAATCAGTGGTTCCCAAACTTTTTTGGCCTACTGCCCCCTTTCCAGAAAAAATATTACTTAGCCTCTTGGAAATTATTATTTTTTTAATTTTAATAGCAATTAATAGGAAAGATAAATGCACCTGTGGCCATCACCACTTCTTTGGATCGCTGCAGTACCCACTAGGAGGCAGTAGCACCCACTTTGGGAAGCACTGGTTTAAATCAATGATAATAGGAGAACCAGGAATACTACGAAAATCTGTGATGTACAATGTATCACATCTATAAAATGAGGACGAAAATAGCATCTACCTCTCAGGGTTGTTGTAAGGATCAAATAAGTAATATTTGTAAAAAGCACTTAACATAGTGCCTTACACATAGTCGATGCTAAATAAATGCTTAACCTCTGTTTACCTTCTGTAACCTGGAATAAAAATAGCATTTCTCTCTCAGAGTTGGTATATCAAATGAGATAACAATTTTAAGTCATTTGGCACAGTCCCTGGCATTTAGTTAAGTAGGAGAGAGTACTAAATGCTACTGAAAGGCCAAGAAGGATGAGGGTTAAGAATAAGTCACTGGATTTAACAAGTAAAAGATAACTAGGACCTTGAAGTAAAGAATTTCAAGTTCAGTGCTAAAGTCAAAAATCAGATTAAAACAGCCTGAAAATTGAGAGCAAAAGTAAGTAGAGGCAATGAACAAATACTCATATTCTTCTCTGCTAATCCAAATTGCATCAAGGATACTTACCTGTTCCCTAAGAAATATAAAATAAAATCTCTGCCTTTAGAAGGATTATAAAGTACCAAGTATTGAAACTTAGAGTCAGTTCAGTTGACATTTATCCTGAGCCAAGTACCCAAATGAGCAAAGGACTAAGCAAAAGTTTAAGGATAAATATGCCTAATTAACAAACCATACTGACATGTGAAAAATAAGCTATGCCAGGAAAATCTGGAGTACTTTTGTTTCATTCAAAATAAAGATAAGTCATACTAGTTGGATTTTCAATATTGCTACACAATAAACTTAGAAATTAGTTAAATGTTTCATAGTTTTGTTCCCTGTGGTGAAACAAATGGAGAGCCTGCCTTGGAACCAAGAAGACATGAGTGAACAGAAGTCTAACCTCTGATACATGCTGACTTTGTGACCCTGGGCAATTCATGCCATCTTACTGTGTCCCAGGGTACACTGTAAATGCAGAGCACTTGTTAGTCCATGTAAATGGAAGTTTTTTATACTTAAGAAATTATAGGTTTGGGCTAAAAAAAAAGATTTATCCTTGTATCTTATTTTAAAAGATATAATTCTGATAATCTATGAATAAATGTAACAGAAGAGATGGACATGTAACCAACAGTCTCTTACTACAATTTAGCATCTCTTGCTCAGGAGGCTCTAGAATATGAAACATCCCATCTTCTGAACCTGACTCCAGAAAAAGGTAGCCAAAAAGATCAGAGCTGCCTGGAAGTCCTACCCCCTTGGTCCAAAGGGTATTACTTTAGGAAAGGCAAGAAAAAATAACTATATTTTCATGTTTTCTACTCTTTTTATTCTAACTAGAATAATCCTTCCACCAACTTTTACAGCCTGTGATGTCATTACAGAGGAAGAGGGCTAGGCACCAGAAAGGAGGGTAGGTAGGAAAGATGCTTTCTCCTCTTTTTTGTTTTTAATAGACACTAAACATTCTCCCTTCTGCAGAAAAAAAGAATATGTTTATTTTCAATAGGTGATAAAGAAGTGGATCTCTCCAGGCAGCTCCATCCATGGGGCTATGTCTTTGCCATTCTTTCTCTTTGTGAATACTCAGGTTGATTCATAATGCTTTAGAGCCTGAGTAGCATCTTTTCCTGATCCTCATGTTGCCCAATGGAGTTGTATTATAGCAACTATCATTGCTCCAGCAAATCTCAATAATGGTAGCATATAGGGCTAAAAAATGTTATGGGTCCCCATATTCTGGGTCCAGTTTTGCAATGAACTAGCTTTATAACCTTTGAAAAGTCCCTTTTCTCTGAGCCTAAGTTTCCTTATAAAATAAGAGGGTTGGAACAAGTGGTAACGAGATTCCATCTACTTCTAACACTCAATGATTCAAATTCCATTTTAATTTTTAAAAAACATTAATTAAATACCTATAAGGAAGTGGGAATACTAATGGAAACTAAATAATCTCTCTCCTCAACGAGGTTATATACTATCAAGCAAAAGGTTAGGGATGAGCATACAACATCAATCATATTATCATGGATTTAGAGCTAAAAGGGACTCAAGAGGTCAATGAGTCCAAGTCCAATAGCCTTATTTTAAAAATGGAGAAACAAAAATACAGAGATTAACTCATTTGTCTAGCCTCACACAGCTCAAAAATTCTGAATCTGGGTTTTAACTGGTAGTTTGATCTAATGTCAGTGTCCTAGTTAGCCAAGGCTTAGAAGACATTATCATATTATGTCTATTAAAACTATTAAAAAACAAAACAAAACACTTTGGTTGGGGTCTCAAGGCCAAGTCAAAAAAAAAGTAGATGGTCAAGACAATAAATGAAATTGGTGCTGGTGGTGATAAGATGGTGAAAATATTGAGGGATCAAGGAAGAGAAGAATCTAAAAGAGTAGAAGTTTAAGAAATAAATGGATATAAAAGGATAGATTTTAAAATGTTATGGTTTTAAAAGATTTCTTGGTAGCCATCAGAAATATGGAGCCACATGCCATGCTAGCTTAGACTGTTTGAAAGACTGGCCATTACCTCCACCACCATGCTGCTTCAGCCAGGAAAAGAGAGTGCAAGCCCAGCCACTCATTTTTAACCTCTGGTCCACATCATTACTTAATTGCCTACATCATTATGTAAGCCAGGAATCATGGGAAATGTAGTTTGAAAGACACCTAAACTTCCTCAGGAAGTTTACATCAGAGACCTCAAAATTTCAATTACACATTCCCCCCAAAGAGCCAAGATAGACTTGTCTCTCCGAAGGCTCTTGTAAACATAACTAACTTTTAAACTACAGTAATTTGTGAGTAAAAATAAAAGAGGACAAAACCAATGATCCAATGATTGCTAGGAGCATTGACAAAAAGCCAATTAGGAGACAGTCCACTTTGGCATAAGAGTGTACATTTAAACCAAATGCATCCACCTCCCCCATAGTTCAATCAACTGCACCCCAGAGTTCATTCTGGATCTTCTTGATGCATTGTATGTTCTTCAGGCATCTTCATGGTGCCTTCTCCAAACAGGTTTGTTGTCTGGATTCTGGGGAGGTGGCAAATTTCTTATTCTGAAATTACTCTCAAAAGAATTTAAACTTTACATTATAGATTATAATACATGTATTCTGATTATAAAACATACATACCCCCCTGAGGAGAATTAATTACACATTCCCTCCTGAAGAGGATTAAGGCCAACACCCAGATCAGCTAAGGATACATGGCTGAGTTATGGTGTGTAAATGGAATTAGCTCATCCTCATTCATCGTTTAGACTCTAGCCATCAAAAATAATGTCACCCCACCCAACTTAGAATTAAGTGGGGAGGGGAAGGTCTGTTTCCCACAAGTGACAATAAGTATCAAATCAAAACCAAGGGACTGCCCTTTGGGAAGTCCAAAACAGTGTTGAGGCTGCCATTTGTCCACTTGAAATTGGAGGTGGATGCAGGAAGTGATGAAAGATGCTATCTTTTAAATATGATGGTAACTTCCTATGGAGGGAAGTTGGCACCTTGAACATGGTGTAGAAGGATCTCTGGTGAGACCTCAGACTGCTTCCCTCTGAATTGTCATGTGGGTAAGTTAGGTTGACTTCCTTTCTCCTACCTTGGTGTTTCTGGAGGCTCTACCCTCAAGGAATCCTCTCTTGCCTCTCTTATTGGAGGAGGCCTTATGGCTAGAAGCCTTGCTTAATTAACCTCTGTGCTCCTCTGCTGGGGCCTCTAAATTCTTACCTGGTCTGGACCTCTAGTCCAGGCCAGAGTTTCTCTCTCTCATTTTCCCTAAATTCAACCTTCCTAATTGTAAATAAACTTCCATAAAAGTCATCCTGACTTGGGTCTATTTTAATTTGAAATCGCGTTAATCCAATTTCTGGTGATCATACCTTAAATATCTAGTTTTAACTCTTACAATGGGGTAGTGTGGATCAATTGGCAAAAGAAATTTAAAAAGGTAAAAAAAAAAAATCCAAATAAAAGAGAAAAAATAACTTGTGAATGAAATGTAAAATATCAAAGTCTCATGTGCAAAAATGTAAGGAAAAATAAACTTATTACAGGTCCTTGAATCAAGGCCCAATTAAAGTGATTTAAGCAATTGTGCAATTACCCATTTAGAAACTATGACTAAAGAAAGTTGCCACACTTATAAGAGAAAGAAAAGGACCAAATTTTGTATGTGTGTGTGAAAGGGAAGTGTCTTTCCCTGGTCTGATTTGCCTTGACTCTTAAGGATAGGGAGAGCCAGCATGATGGCCCGCCTTCAGTACTTAACTAGGATCCAGCTCAGGGAAGTCTGGCCTCTAACATATGTTAGAATAACTGCAACCCCAAACACTAGGTTCAAGTCCTTAGTATTGGCATAGAAGTTCAATAATCCTGCTTGGAGTGGTATGGTCTTTTTTTGACCTTGTGCTCCATGGCACTGTGCAATTTCTCATCAATCCCAGTGGGATTTGATGATCTCCTTGACCTTGTGGCTCTTTTGTTCCCTTCTCCTGGAATCAGACAGAATCATTAATCACAGTCCCATAATATTTACCAATAATTGGCAGGTTACCATAGTCTAAGGCTTTTTGGGTATGCATTAACATAATAGCAGTTATATATTTATATATTAAACTTACATTACTGTAAAATCAAAAGGATTAGTAATTATATGTACTTTAAGTACAAGAAATGAGAAAAAGGGGAAAAGAGTAAATTATTTTATTAATATTATCCTTTATATAAAATAACCTTTGTGAGTTAGGGTGTTGTCTAACTCAAACATATGAAGTCTTCCCCTGGAGGAATAGGTGAATAACAGTAGTTGTTCCAATGGCCATGAAGGTGGTAGAAGGCAGTGTTATGGAGAACTTAGACTTTGGTCAGACATTGAAGATGCCAAGGGCATCCACTGGATCCTTGACCATCACCTGTAATCCTGACTTTTGTCTTTCCACAGGACTTCAATGACTGGAATATATAGAAAAAACTGACAACTTTGTGCAACTCTGCCTGACTTAAATCCAAATAACCCATAAGTTAAGACCTCACCCTGTGATGCTGTAGGTCTTCTTCAAAATGAAGTAAAAACAATGATGAAAATTTCATCCAGGAGAACGAAGTAGACTCTTCAAGGATATCTTTTAATAATGAATCTTTGATGCATAAGTTAAAATCAAGCAAGATTCCTTAGTAATTAGAGAAAAAAATAACTGTTCAAGAATCAATGAATTATTAGCACCAGACAAAGCATGAAGCATCTATAAATGTGGAAATAATACTTCCCATTTCATAAATTTATAAGCATCAAATGAAATAATATAAATGAAGCACTTTGCAGATGTTAAAGTGCTTAATAAGTACTACTTATTAGTAGTTATTAAACAATGATCTCACAACATCCTCACAAAAGGTAATAGTGTCTGTCAGGGAGAATGTCCTGTCCAAGGTCCAAAAAGAAATATAAAGGTTGTCATCTAGGAAAAGGCATAATGATAAAGCAGTTGCAATTGGGTTTGTCATATGGAAAGAGTGAGGAATAAAAAGCAAATTGCCTAAATATTTCAGTGAACCCACAAAATGTAGAAAAGTCCTAGAAGTATGTCCAAGAACACTACTCAATCCTTTATAGAAGATTTATTGGAGAGCATAGACAACAACTGCAGAAGACAAAAACACATAAGTGGGTTGCAATTTCCACTAATAGAGGGAATATCTATATTTTTAAAGTCATAATCCCAGTGAGAATTGTAGTATAGTTATATTTTTTTACTACTATATAACACATGATCCTTCATACCTATTTCTTGTGTGCTTACAAGGCAAAGTCAACAACATGTAGGAAATTATGGGACACAATTCTTGGGAATATTTCACAATTTGTTTTAAAAATCTGTTGATCCAGGAAAAGGTATTTTGAGGACCAAAAAAAAAATATATCTTAATACAAGTTTCTAGGTCCCTTATGGCAATCTGAAGCATATGTGAGCAAAGCTGATTGAAGTTGGACCTATTAAACAATGGTACTTCACTCCAGCTACAATAAGGAGTGAATATTAACAAGGATACACCAGTTCTGCTATGGCTTTCACACTAATCTGTAGTATGATTACAGCAGATTTTTGAGCTCTGGCCCTATCAACTTAAAAGCTGTCAAAAACAACAGCAACAACAAAAAAATCCTTTCTGATAAGAGAAAACACATGCCTTCCATGAATGTAGTATAGCCTGCATTCTACTCTATCAACTGTGCTACAAAATATCAGGTCCAATGGATTAGCCTAAAGCCAACTTAAGATTCCAAAAATACATAGTTGATTTTGTTATGCAGTGATAAAAGTATCATAGGATATAAAGCTAGAAGGGACCATAAAACTTATTTGACCCCCTCATTTTAACAAATGAGGATCCAGAAAATAACTGAACAGGAAAACTATCTTAATCTTCAAAGGAAAGTAAGGATGGTATATTTGGTGACCCAGTATTATACCTCACTAAAACAACAGAACCAATCACTGACTGACACCATCTCAATTCAACCATTCTACCCTCACTCATATCACTAATAAGAATTTGTTCATGTTGTTGTTCAGTCATGCCTGAATCTTCATGACTCCATGGACCATAGCACGCCAGGCCTGTCTAGCCTCCATTATCTTCCAAAGTCTGTTCAACCTCATATTTGTTTTTTCCCATGACACTATCTATCCATCTTTTTCTCTGCCAACCCCTTTTCTTTTTTATTTCAATCTTCCCCAATATCAGCATCCTTTCTTTATCTTTATGATCAGGATCAGTTTTAGTATTTGTCCTTCCAATGAACAGATTGAATTAATTTCTTTAAGTATTGATTGATTTCCATGCTGTCCAAGACACTCAAACATCTTCTCCAACACTACAATCCAAAAGCATCAATTCTGCAATGCTAAGCTTTCCTTACAGTCTAACTTTCACAGCCTTATATTGCAACTAGAAAAATCATAGCTTTGACTATATGAACCTTTGTCTGCAAGGTGATGTTTCTACTTTTTGGTATGCTCTCCAGATTTGCCATAGCTTTCCTTCCAAGTAGTAAACATCTTTTAATTTCATGGATGCAGTAACCCTCTGCTGTTATCTTTGACAAAACTTTATTAGTCTCTGCTCTGTACTCCAAAACAAACTTGCCTGTCATTCCAATTATCTTTTGATTTCCAACCTGAGCATTCCAATCTCCTAATGATTAGTGTAGATGTCTAGTAATAACTAGAAGATGTTACAATCTTATTAGAACTTATTCATTTTGGTCTCTTCAGAATCAGTGATTGGAGCATAGATTTGTCTTACTGTGATATTGGATGGTTTGTCTTGGATTTGAACAGGTATTATTCCATCATTTTTGAGATTATACCCCAGTATTGCTTTTCTCACCCTTCCATTGACTGTGAGAGCTACTTCATTTCTTCTAAGGCAGGGGTTGGTAATGTATGGCTCTTGAGCCATATCTGGCACTTTGAGGGCCAAATATGGCTCTTTCTGCAGGAGCCATAAAGTCAATTTTATTTCAGGTGCTGTTACAGGAGCACGCACTGTGAGCACTGTACAGCTCTCACGAAATTACATTTTAAAAAATGTGGTGTTCATGGCTCTCACAGCTAAAAAGGTTGCCAACCCCTGTTCTAAGGGATTCCTGCCCACAATGCTCTATATAATGATCACCTGAATTAAACTGACCCAATACCATCTATTTGAGTTCACTGAAATGCCAAGGTGTTAATGTTTAATTTTTTGTGTCTCCTATGTGACCACATCCAGCTTATCTTGGTTCATAGATCTTACATTACAAGTTCTTATGTAATATTTATCTTTACAGCAACACTTTCCTTTCATCACCAGACACATCCTCAGCTAAGCTTCCTTTCATCTTTGGCACAGTCATTTGGTTCTTTCTGCTACTACTTGTAGCTATCTTCTACTCTTCCCCAATTCCATGTTGGGCATGTTTTGACCTGAGGGACTCATCTTCCCATACCATATTTTTTTTTAATGATTTTAATACTGTCCATGTGGTTTTCTGGACAAAGATAGTGGAGTGGTTTGCCATTTCCTTCTCTAGTGTATTGCTTTTTATCAGAACTCTCCAATCTGACCTATCCATCTTGCATAACCCTGTATGGTATATTTGCTGACAGGATGAGATATATCATAGGTCCAGAAGGCACATTATAATTCATCCATTTCAATTGCTCATTTTACAACTGAGAAGACTAAGACTCAGGTTAAGACACTTGCTCAGGATCACACTTCTCCTAAGAGTCCTGGTTAAAACTTACTCCAAGTCTTCCAGACTTCAAGTCTGTGTTCTTTGTGAGTTATGTGTGTTATGGCCCATTAGTAGTCAGTACGTTTACCTATGAATGGACTCATCTGCCTTGGGGTGGAAAATATTAAAGGCCATTCAAAGCCAACTAAAAGGTCAGCATACTTTGAAAAAGGTCTATTAGTAATGCAAATGTTCAATTACCTGCATTTGGGTTGGGAGAGATAAGCAAAACCCATTACCTGTAAGATATTCAGGCTCTGAGAACTTGGCTTCCAAAGAAAGACAGAAAGAAAGAAATTCTTTTACCTACTAGGCCAGAGGCCTTTGTTAATCCTAGATATCTACATCCTTTTAGCATCTACTTCTTCCAATTCTCTAAATATGGACATGGCTCAGACTTTGTCTGGCTCTTCTGTTCTCATTTTCTTTATTCTCTCCCTTAAAGACTTCAATTTTTATGGCTTCATCAGGGGGCCATCTGCAAAGCCCTGGCCCCAAGTTCTCTCCTTTACCTCCATCTCCCCACTAGGCATATCCTGTTCATTATCTCACCACCACCTTTAACTCAATACCTAAAGACAAACTATCCATATTTCTTCAAAAACTAACTCCCTCCAGATTATCCTCATTTTTGTTAGTGGCACTCCCATTTTGCCAAAATATCTAGCTTGAAATCTTGGGGTCATCCCTGACTCTTCCCTCTCCCTTTTTCTTCTACATTGAGACAGTAATTAAATTCTTCCTTCATAATGTCTTTCATTTGTTACTCATCTCTGTTTTTTTCTGCTTTTACTTCTGAATTACCTAGTGTTGCTAAAAGTCACAGAACTGATGCGTGATTCCATCACAAATGTATCCTTACCAGCCCTGTCAACTTTCCTTTAGAATGTGTTTTGTGTTTACTAAGCCCCTTTGCAAACATTTTCTTGTTCGATTTCCACAATCTTAAGATTTTAGGTAAGACAAGATATAAAAACTTCCAATCCCTTTCACTTAAGGGCTAGAGATAATATGCCTAGAGACATTAAATTATAAATTTTCAGGGGTAAGGGACTTTAAGTTATTTAATCAATCAACAAGTACTTATTAAAGATATCTTTTTTAAAAAGCCCAAATAGAAACACAGAAGAAAAACATATGACTGATCACATGATTCGATGGGGATATGTTTAAGGATGTTGACTTTAAATGATCACTCTATTACAAATAGTAATAATATAGAAATAGGTTTTGAAGAATGATACATCCAAAACCCAATGAAATTGCTCAATGGCTCCAGGAGGAGTGGGGGAGGAAGGAAGGGGAAAAAACATGAATCATGTAACAATGGAAAAATATTCTAAATTAATTAATTTTTTTAAAGCCCAAGCAGACTGAAAATTTTCACACCACGACCTTTTTCATTCCCTCTGTCTGACCCAGTCTATCATATGGGTTTTTTAATAGATTTACTGAATGTGTAAGGATGAGATTTGTGCTAGGGGGACCTCTGTTTGAACAGAAGGCAGCCATTTTTCTCCTATATACAGCATAGCAAAAGGGACAAACTTAGACAAAGAACATTTAAAGGCACAGTAACATAGACATTTTACATTCAAACTGGTACAGTGGATGCATCAATGGAGAAAACAATTTGTACCATGATGGGAATCCTTATATTACTACACAACTTTTCGACTATGATTTATAATTTTTGGATGGCAGTGATCCCAGAGTATATAATGGGAATCATAAAAATATGTTTCCTGCCAATGGTTGAAGCTAGAAATAAGTCAGGTCTTTGCTTTCATACCAACCACAATTGCAGTTATCATCTCATTCCTCCGCTTCTATTGGACCTTAAAGAATTTAGTGCATAAATTGCTAGGACACAAGGATGATAGCACTGTATTGATAATGACATTAAGAAAGGAAATAGCAAAGTTACATGAAGAGAACGCTCAACTGAAAGGGGGAAAAGGGATCACAGCAGGGAACAAAATAGGAATAGCAATACAAACAGTTGAGGCACATACAGACATGGCAAAGAAAATAGAGGAAGGGGCAACAGCACCAGCAATACCAATAGTGCCAATTATTGATCACATGATTTTGCAGCCAGATTCTGGGTTTCTCCATTTAAAAAGACATAAGGCATTCACTGCTGCAGATCTAGACACCCTAAAACAACAAATGCCTGCCTTTTTAAAAATCCCTTCAAAGCCATAAAAGAATTTAAGAGAGCATTAAGACTTTTTGATGCCACATTTTTGGACTTTGAAATTCTTCTTTCTGAATTAAGTGGGAATACTGTAAGGATGGGATTTGTGTAAGGGGGATGGGACAAAAGGAGCCAGAGGAAACAGTTGCTGGCAGTTGAGACCAGGAGGGAATTCTGGGAGATTCTCCAGAGAGAGGAGGAGGAGAAGACAAGTTTTCAGGAGGAGGACTGGGAGGAGAGAGAAGGAGGACATCCCAGCTTGGATCCAGTCCTGAGGGCTTCCTGAGGATCTTCTAGTGGAAATTGAAACCATGATTCCCTGATCAAAGCTATTCTATCTCATCTCACCCATCAAGACTTCAACCATCAAGTCAGTTAAGTTTTGGGCTCCATTTTGGGAATGATCTCTTAGTCTCCTTCACCCATTCCCAACCTTGCTGAGAGATCCTTTTCAGTCAAAACTTACAAGTATAGAAAAAGATAGAAACAGAGAAATAGAAATAGAAGAAGAAGGGGCAGGGGAACAATCTTAGAAGTAGGAATCATTGGGTTTCCCACCTAAGTGACAGACTCCATAGCAGTAGTGAAGAGGGCACCCCAAAACCCTCTGCCCTTCACCCCTTTCCCCAATCCCTGAATTGCAAATAATAAAAGCCATTCATTAATCAGATAATGTTCCAGAGTACCTGAGAGCCCACAAGTGAGAGGGGAACCACAGCTTGGTCTGGCTGCCTTCATCCCGCTGTGAAATTAACTGATTGGGGGGAGGTTTGTGTGAACCCTTTCCTTATTCAGAATCAGATTGGGGTACATACCTCATCTTATAGGGAAGCCTTGCCCCCAACTCCTGTGGGATGGCACAACCCAGTTTCGGGGTGACACCCCCTTAAAATCTCCTAGAGTATATTTGGTCCCAGGGGAGAGCTGGAAGAGAGACCCAATATAGACTCTATCTCCCTTCTTTCAAACATTGGTTACAGGCTCTCTTTATTGTTACAAATTTAAGAACTAAAAGAATCGTCACAATCATCTAGTCCAATCCATTTATGTCATGGCTAGGAAGATATGTACTTCTATATGCTAGCTTTGCTTCAAGGACTGTTCATATGCTGACCAAAGCAGCCCTCAAGGATACTCATTCTCTAAATTTCTATAGCACATGCTGAACCATTCCCTGAACCCTTAGTTCTATATTATATTTTATAATTTGACATTTATGTCTCTCCAACCGGATTAGGAATCCCTCAAGGGTAGGCCCTCTAAGTTATACTTCTGTATTTCTAGTAACTACCACAGACCTCTACTTCTTGGAAGTACTCAGGAAAGGTTGAGCATAATGATGATCTTCCAAATAAAAGCCTATAATCCAAAAGACTTTTAGCATTCCTCAGTTAGAATACATGTATAAACTGTCCCAAAAATCATCACAGTTTTTGAAACTTCACTGACTTAAAACTTTGATAAGACTTTCAGGGTACTGGATATATAGATTGAGAGCTCCTTGTGAATATCTGTAAACTCTAAGCACAGGCTGCAAATTCCCTGTAAGCAAGCCATCTTTTGGCAGTGATGCAATAATATTTGTTGATAAAATGATCATGTTAAAGAATCATTAACATAAAAACTGACTATAGAAGAGAATGAGCACTGATTTTGAAAAAGTCAATAGAAATTTAGCAAGTTCACTGAATCTAAACCTATTATATTTGTTCTTTGATTATGATATTTTTCAATGAACTTTCCCTTCCAAATGAGGTTTTAATAATGACTCAGTGCTTCCTTCTAATCCCACTAAATCTCCACCTATAGGTTCATCTCTGACCTGGGCTCTGAGATCAATGCAACCCATAATCAGGGAAAGTGTAAGGGCTCCTAGCTCCCAGTTTTTCAATTAATATAAATCTGGCCATGCCATTTCTCTTTCTCTTTTCTAGGGTATTGCTTGTACTTGAATTTTTGGAATGTGGCTCTGGCCTTTCTCTTTGTCACCAAATCACCTACCCTGCCCTTCCACCTAATTCTTGTAATCACATCTAAGTCTTGTCCCTCCCCACCCTAGCAAAAAATATCCTCAATTCTCAGTCCTTCTCAAAAGCTCAGTTCTCCTAGGACTGCTGTTTTGAATGTTCCTTCCCCCCAAATCCTTTTGGAGACAAGAGTCCTGTCTCTGAGAAACAATGTCCTTGACTTGGTCCCTGCTATTAGTCCATAATATGGTTTTGATGCTGCTTGCCTGGGTCTTTGCCCTTTTCCCCTATGCTGCTGTGATCTGCCTACCTGCTGAGACATCCACCTGTCGTCTATTTACTGCTGGACTTTCTGACAACTGCCTGCCTGCCTGTCTGCTTGTCCATAATTTTTCCCCCATTACATGAACCTTGTTTAATCTGTTCTATTTCAACAAACTTTTAAGTGTCTGCGACGAATGGATATCCATATATGCAGACAGATATAGATATACTTTATTATATTTTGTTTCTTAGATAAATATAGATATCTGGGTCTCATTCATCCTATTTGGGAATGTTTAGCCACCAGCAGAGCCCAGTTCAATAGAAAAATAACACATAATTGATTCATTTAATTTTACTTGCAAACCTAGAAGTTTGTTCAAATGAAATAGATAAGAGAAACCACACAAGAATGTACTTTTTTACCTCTTTTTCTGCCACTATTCTCTACTCATGCTATGTTACAATATTAATGCTTTTATGTTTGGTTGTCAGTTTTGTCCTTCTGTATAGAAGTGACTAGCAAAAGAACAGTAGCAATTGATAAAGGCAAAAGGATACATTCTTTTTCTTTAACTTAATCTATTTGTTTTTTTAGAAAAAAATTTTCCATGGTTACATGATTCATGTTCTTGCTCTGTCCCCCTACAACACCCCCCACCTCCAAGTAGATGATGCAAATTTTCACTGGTTTCTTCCTGTATCATCAATCAAGACCTATTTCCATATTATTGATAATTGTTTAAGGGTAGTCATTAAGAGTCTACATACTAATTGTGTCCCCATCAACCCTTTTGTTCAAGCAGTTGTTTTTCTTCTGTGTTTCCACTGCTGTAGTTCTTTCTCTGAATGTGGATAGCGTTTTTTTCCATAAATCCCTCAGAATTGTCCTGGGTCATTGCATTGCTGCTACTATACAAGTCCATTACATTCAATTTTACCACAGTGTATCAGTCTCTGTGTATAATGTTCTCCTGGTTCTGCTCCTTTCACTCTGCATCAATTCCTGGAGGTCATTCCAGTTCGCATGGTATTCCTCCAATTTATTATTCCTTTGAGCACAATAGTATTCTATCACTAGCATATAATATAATTTGTTTAGCCATTCCGCAATTAAAGGGCATACCCTCATTTTCCAGTGAAGCTCAAGGATAAAATAGACAGAAAACCATCTAGTGGGTGACCTAAACCTTCCCCTATCCAAAATAGATAAATCAAATAAAAAAATAAATAAAATGGGATAAGAGAGGTGAATTAAATCCTAGAAAAAATTAAAGTTAATAGATATATGGAGAAAAATATATAGGGACAAAAAGAAATACACCTTCTTTTCAGCTGCACATGGAACATTCACAAAGGTAGATCACGTACTAGGGCATAGAAACACGGCAAACAAATGCAAAAAAGCAGAAATAATAAATGGAATTTTATCAGATCATAATGCAATAAAAATAGTTATTAGTAAGAATACATGGAGAGGTAAACCAAAAACTAATTGGAAATAAAATAATATGATTCTCCAAAATAAGTTAGTGAAAGAACAAATCATAGAAACAATTTATAATTTCATTGAAGACAATGACAATGATGAGACTTCTTACCAAAACCTATGGGATGCAGCCAAAGCAGTTCTAAGGGGAAAATTTATATCACTGAGTGCATATATTAACAAATTAGGAATGGCAGAGATTAATGAATGGGACATGCAACTTAAAAAATTTAGAAAATGAACAAATTAAAAATCCCCAGATGAAAACTAAATTAGAAATACTAAAAATCAAGGGAGAAATTAATAAAACTGAAAGTAAAGGAACTATTGAATTAATAAATAAGACTAGAAACTGGTATTTTGAAAAATAAAACAGATAAAATAGACAAAGTACTGGTAAATCTAATAAAAAAAAAAGGAAAGAAGAAAACCAAATTAAAAGTATCAAAGATAAAAAGGGATACCTCACCTCTAATGAAGAGGAAATTAAGGCAATCATTTAAAACTATTTTTCCCAATTATAAGGCAATAAATATAGTATTCTAGGTAATATGGATGAATATTTACAAAAATATAAATTGCCTAGATTAACAGCAGAAGAAATAGAATACCTAAATAATCCCATATCAGAAAAAGAAATATTTACAAGCCATCAAAGAACTCCCAAAGAAAAAATCACCAGGGCCTGATGGATTCACAAGTGAATTCTATCAAACATTCAAATAACAACTAATCCCAATACTATACAAATTACTTGACATAATAAATGAAGGAGTCCTACCAAATTCCTTTTATGACACAAATATGGTACTGATTCCAAAGCCAGGGAGATCAAAAACAGAGAAAGAAAACTACAGACCAATCTCCCTAATGAACATAGATGCAAAAATATCAAATAGAATACTAGCAAAAAGACTCCAGCAAGTGATCAAGAGGGTTATCCATCATGATCAGACGGGATTTATACCAGGAATGCAATGATGGTTCAACATTAAGAAAACCATTCACATAATTGATTATATCAACAAAAAAAATCGCATGATTATCTCAATAGATGGTGAAAAAGCCTTTAACAAAATACAACACCCATTCCTATTGAAAATACTAGAAAGTATAGGAATAAAAGGACCTTTCCTAAAACATAATAAAAAGTATATATCTAAAACCATCAATAAGCATCATATGCAATGGGGATAAATTAGAAGCCTTCCCAATAAGATCAGGCTTGAAACAAGGATGCCCATTATCACCTCTATTATTTAATATTGTACTAGAAACACTAGTAGTAGCAATTAGAAAAGAAAAAGAAATTGAAAGCATTAAAATAGGCAATTAGGAGACTAAGCTATCACTCTTTGCAGATAATATGATGGTCTACTTAAAAAATCCTAGAGAATCAACTAAATAGCTAGTAGTTTTTAAATCAGCAACTTTAGCAAAGTTGCAGGTTACAAAATAAATGCACATAAATCAACAACATTTCTATACATTTCCAACACACTAGAGCAGCAAGAAGTAGAAAGAGAAACACCATTTAAAATCATTGGAATAACAAAAGATCAAGAATATCAAGGGAAATAATGAAAAGAAATGTGAAGGAAGGGGGCCTAGCAGTACCAGATATTAAACTATACTATAAAGCAGCAGTCATCAAAACAATATGGTACTGGCTAAGAGACAGAGAGGAGGATCAGTGGAATAGACTTGGGGTAAATGACATCAGCAAGACAGTGTATGATAAACCCAAAGAGCCCAACTTTTGGGACATGAATCCACTATTTGACAAAAACTGCTGGGAAATTTGGAAAACAATATGGGAGAGATTAGGTCTAGATCAACATCTCACACCCTACACCAAGATAAATTCAGAATGGGTGAATGACTTGAATATAAAGAGGGAAACTATAAATAAGTTAAGTGAACACAGAATAGTATACTTGTCAGATCTATGGGAAAGGAAAGACTTTAAAAC
>NC_058133.1:405370476-405452003 GCF_016433145.1 Gracilinanus agilis | reverse complement strand
TGGAGGGGATGTGGCAAAATTGGGACATTAATGCATTGCTGGTGGAGTTGTGAACTGATCCAGCCATTCTGGCTGGCAATTTGGAATCATGCTCAAAGGGCTATAAAAGAATGCCTGCCCTTTGATCCAGCCATACCATTGCTGGGTTTGTACCCCAAAGAGATCATAGATAAACAGACCTGTACAAAAATATTTATAGCTGCGCTTTTTGTGGTGGCAAAAAATTGGAAAAGGAGGTTATGTCCTTCAATTGGGGAATGGCTGAACAAACTATGGTATATGCGGGTGATGGAATACTATTGTGCTAAAAGGAATAATAAACTGGAGGAGTTCCAGGAGAACTGGAGAGACCTCCAGGAACTGATGCAGAGCGAAAGGAGCAGAGCCAGAAGAACATTGTACACAGAGACTGACATACTGTGGTAAAATTGAATGTAATGGGCTTCTGTACCAGCAGCAATGCAATGACCCAGGACAATTCTGAGGGATTTATGGTAAAGAATGCTACTCACATTCAGAGGAAGGACTGCCAGAGAGGAAACATATAAGAAAAGCAACTGCTTGAACGCATGGGTCGGGGTGGACATGATTGGGGATGTGGACTCAAAACTACCACACCAATGCAACCACCAACAATTTGGAAATGGGTCTTGATCAAGGACACATGACAAAACCAGTGGAAATGTGCGTCGGCCATGGGTGGGGGGAGTGCGGGGGGTAAAGGGGAAAGTAGGAGCATGAAACATGTAACCATGTTAAAAAATGAGTATTAATAAATGTTTAAAAAAAATAAGCACATGAGAAAGTGTTCTAAATCTCTAATAATTAAAGAAATACAAATCAAAACAACTCTGAAGTATCACCTCACACACAGCAGATTGGCTAAAATGACAGCAGGGGAAAGTAATGAATGTTGGAGGGGATGGGACAAAATTGGGACATTAAGACATTGCTGGTGGAGTTGTGAATCGATCCACCATTCTGGATGGCAATTTGGAACTATGCCCAAAGAGCACTAAAAAAAATGCCTGCCCTTTGATCCAGCCATAACATTGCTGGGTTTGTACCCCAAAGAGATCACAGGGAAAAAGACATATCTTAAATGTTCAAGATGCTCTAAAAAAAATGCACCTGATACTTCTTCTAAATTCCAAATTTCTATCTATGATATTTAAATCAGATAACTGAATCCTATAGCTAAAAATCTGTCTTCTTAATTGGATCATTTAAATGACTGTTATTTTCTCAGATAGTTTTTTATTCTTCTAGATTCTATATATTGGTGTGAATTAATTTTATTTTTATGGACTGCTCTTCCCTGCTGTACAACCCACCCTTCCCTCATATATGGCAAAAATGTATCACACCAATATAGAACTCCAAGCTAAATAATGGGTTTTTAGAGAGGAGGCCTACCTCACAATAAAGCCAGACACTGGTCCCATCAGAATCAGAGACTCCAAGCTTTAGAAGATGGCCTCTTTTTATAGAGAGAAATCTTATGACATAGTTATAGTGATACAGAAAAAAATTTTTATATCTTTCACAAAGGTGGTTCTTAATTAGTGACAAGTGCTGATTAAGCTAGTGAAGGCAAAAGAAGATCACTTTGGTTGCTAACTTAAGTCTATTATTATTGCTGTCCTTTCAAAGGCCTTTGCAATGTTGGTGTCTTTTACTGACAAAATTAGGACTCAGCAGTTTGGTTAACAGATAAGTTAAAATAAGAGTGGCCCTCTATCTCTGGTGTGACCATCTTGAGCTTGCACCCAACAGGGTGTGGTGGGTTTGGTAGTAACTTTTGATTATAGGCTTAGGGTCAAAAAGATATAAACAAATTTGATACCACTCTAAACTATAACTTTCTCAGCAGATCCCTATAATTTTATAAAGCAAACTGTACCACTTTGACTATCAACTCAAAACTAATGATGTTATTAAAATAATCATAAAGGCTAATATTCTTATCATCATAAATAGGAGGCAGGGGGTTTCACACTCACACAGGGGAAGAAGAGTGCAAAATTTCTCACACTCAGTAAAAATTTTCAGAAAAGAATACAAACCCAATGTGCATTTTTATGCTAGATTCTACAAAGGAAAATAGGACACAGTTTCTTTCCTAATGGAGTTAATAATCTGGCATAATAAGATGTGTACCTAAATGACAATAATATAAGCAGCATATTAAAAGAGTATTTTGAGGGGTAAAAAATGTTACATGAAAGCAAATGAAAAATGAAAACAGGCACACGAATAGAAAATTTACTACTTGCCTGTTTCTTTCCTCTGGATAAGAAAGTAATTATATTCCACAGTAAATCTTGACCAAAATTTTTACCAAAAAAATTTTTTTTAAGTTTACCACTTAGCCACCTAGCTGCCCCCTACAAAATTAATATAATCTCCTCCTCTTCCACTATTCAGTCTATGATCAACAAAAAGTAATACTAAGTCTGAGGTCCTACCTTAAGTCCCTAATAATGACAATAAAAAATTTAAAGGGTTGCAAAAATAGTGAGAGTTAGCATCCTGAGAATTTTAGATTCATTGGAAGTAACAAATTCAATTCCTGTTTCAGACAACCAAAAAAAAAAAAATACTCAATACTTACTCTTAGAACATATGTGTTCTCATCCATAAAATGCTCTGTACTAAAGATTAAAAACTTAGAAAGTTTAGAAAGCCTACAAAAACCCATAAATAAATTAAAAAGATTGTAATTTGGAACAGATTCAGATAGGTTGTAAATGCTTCTAAGCCACTATGGGTTTTGTTTTTGTGTTCTTTCCTATTGATTTGCAAGGGAACAAAAAGTATCTCAGGTTTGTGAAAAAGGGTAGAATAGCATCAGACTAGAAATTCCTTAGAATTTTTGGAAACTATAGTCTTCTAAAACCATTCTCAAAGGGTAGTTTTGTCATCAGAAACTAAGTATGCATTACAAAGACTTTCTAACTCTAAGTCAGATGCAAGCACAGGCTAGAAATTTTATCCTGAACCAGCAAAGAGAGGACAGGCCAAAGACAGACTTAATACTTGCCAACATTTCTTATGTTTTATATTCCAAAAGACCTTGGTCCCTAAAGCTGGATGCTCTCCTAAGAGATAAAACAGAAGTAAAATACAGGCAAGGCTTTGAGAACTGACGAATTCTCTTCATGCGGATAAAAGTATTTCTCCAGTATGCTCTGTTTGTGCAGAGAGCCAATCTCTCTAAAAGTGCCCAAACTGTAAAGTCTTGTAATCTAATCTAAAAAAGTGTTGGTATGGCCAATGTTTTTTTTTTTTTCCTTCAGTGAAGAGATAGCACTCTAATGGAAGGCAGAAGCTGGAAGTCAGTCAGTCAATGATCAGTAAACATTTATTAAGTGCATATTATGTGCCAGGCACTGTGCAAAGTGCTTGAGATAGATACAAAGGCAGTTCTCATTATTATATATATTTACATACATTACTATATTTATACTAAAATATATTATTATAAGCTCAATAAGCTTATAATCTAATACAAAAGAAAGTTAAAAGAGGTAGTGAGATGAGGTGCTTAGCAAAGAAGCACGGTAAAGCCAAAGAAATGCAAAATGAAAACAAGCAGGTGAGAAATGAGACATCAATCATATTTCCTTCTCCTTAAATGGAGGAGTTTATGCTTCCTCCCTCTGATCAGAAGGGAAGAGGATATTGATGAGGAGTGAGTAACAAGGCTGATTGAAGTTTGAAAAATGATGAGTTTGACCAATAGTGAGTTTACAGGATGTATGGTTGAGAAGCCAAAGAATCCAAAATGAGTACTATCTGGTAGGAAATGAGGAGATAACTGAAATATCAATCAATCAGTAAACATTTATTATATACTCACTGTTCCAGGGCTAGGTGGGGCAATGGATAGGGTGCTCAGCATGGAGCACTAGCCTAGAAACTTAGTAGCTATTTGACCCTGGGCAAGTCACTTCGCCATGTTAGCCTCAGTTCCACATCTGTAAAATGAGCTCTAAAGGAAATGACAAACCTTCCAGTACCTTTGCCAAGAAACCCCAAATGGGGTCACAAAAAGTCAAACACAACTGAAAAAAAATGACTGAATAGCTAAGTCCCAGTCTGGGGTTATATGAAAACTTTGCAGTTTTGGCTTAATTTAACCTTCTATCCAATCAGATTTCTTCTAAGACTCCTTGACAAAATTACAAATTATCAGTACATTGACACCCCAGAAACCTAACCTCTGGGGGAAGTCCAGTGTCCCCATAACCACTGTACATCTCTGCTAAGACAATAAACTGAGTAATCCATTTGAATTAACTCAGATGTATATCTACAGTCTGCTGAATACTCTGTGGATACTTATATATATTGCTTCTACCCAATGCAAATTGATATCCTCTCTGGCTATTCTTTCTTAGACCTTCAGGCAATAACCACCTGTGCTTCCCAAGGAGCCATTATCCGGAGCACTCAATGCCCATTCCAGTCTAGGTAGTCTCAGTCTATTCTCTACTTTGAACATATTGTTCAATTTGGCTGTGGGTACCCCTAGTTAAAAAGTGAGTAATTTAAAAAGAATAGGTTTTTAAGAGTTCCTGCATTTGTTCAAATTTTCTTAATTTAAAGACAATGGGGAAGTTTTCAGACTTAGTTTATGCTCATGAGGATCTCCATCAAGATCAGAACTGACCAAATCTGTGACATGACTCTGTCTTCCTGACTCTAAGTCTAGGGACTTATTCACTATCCCTAAACTGGCATTAAATGCCTTAGGGAACTGACCAAAAAGAACTTCCTGCCCCCAATCCCACTGACCATTCAGAGACAGTGTGCTGGGGGTATACAGGTGGTTCAAAGCAAACAGTTGTCTCTAGATGAAAAAAATATTGCCTTGCCTCCCTCTGGCCCCCATCCAGGGCAAGGATAGTCATCTCCATTGCCATTATTAACAAAGTAGACAATTTAAGTGTGTGAGGTGGATGGCCAGGGAGGAGAAAGAATAGGGAAAACATCTGCTTCCTGCCCTCTTATCTCTGCATTAGTAGCAAGACAGACAAAGCCTCCCATTTTTTTCACAGACACAAAGACAGCTTTGTTGTCCTATCTTGTCAAATAAAATTGAGTCTTTAATGTGCAGCACATTTCATGCCCCCACCTCAGCTCTCGGTATCAAGGATACACAGTCACAAAGGAATACGCACACTCAATTTCACGAACCAATAAACACAGTTTTTGCGTTAATTACCATTTTCATCTCCTTCAGCTCCTTGGCAAATACTGACAAGGGTTATCAGGAAGATATTCATTATTGCCAGGATTTATCTGATGGGAATATCATCAGTCCTTCCAATTCACAAATAGCAGCTTTATGAACTAACAGGTAGGAGGGTGGGACTGTGCCCTCCTTATCCCTCAAAATATTTTATCAGCTTTAACTGGCTAAGGGCAAAAGGATAGAAACTTGACATTCATGATGTGATTTGTGAACAAGCAACTATGCCTCATGCATATTTCCTAATTGTGAGCTCAATATTGGCAGTTCTTGCACTTTTAAGTGTGTCAATCATTTGGGGCAAAATTCTTGTTTTAATTCAATTTAATTAAAAAATATTTAATACTTTTTAGGTAGAAAGTACTATCAGCCAATCAATCAATAAGGAGTTATTATGTATCTACTGAGTGCCAGGGACTGTGCTATGATGAGATTTTTTTTTTTTTTTTTGCAGAGGAATGAGGCTCAGGTCTGTAACTTAGCGGTAGTAGGTAGCATAGTATATAAAATTTTAGACTTAGAATCAGGAAAGCCTGAGTTTGAATTGTGCTTCATATATTTAACACCTATGTGACCCAAGGCAAGCCATTTTGACAAATATAATGATAGCCCCTCAAACACCCTAACCTCCTAATTCCTCAACTCACTCATTTCTCATGACTTCTTCCTCCATACTACTATAGCTATGCACAGAGATGATCACAGAGATTCTTTTCAAGATCCACAAGTGTTCCACATGCATGTTCCTGAACTCTGAAATTCTATTATCTAATCATTATCTGTTGTCATTCCACCTCACCCTCTGCCTTGTAACTCTAAACCTTGTTCTTCATCCTCACCATGACCTCCAATCCTTCCAGCTCTCGGTTTTTTCCCCATTCTGTCGCCTTGAACTGACTATGCTTTATACATCTTGTCCCTGGGTGAACCAGTTCAGCCCAACACTGTCCTCTTCACTGGAGACTGTTGCCCCTTTATCCTGTTGAAGATCTTGTCCTAACAAATCAAAACCTTGGATTATTCCTACCATCCCCTACCTTTGCTCCTATTCATGTGCTGCTGAATGAAGCTAGAAAAATCAAGAAATTATTTTCACTGAGTATGTTGCATAATCACAACTGAGTCCTCATTTAGTCAAGACATCCTTTTGATGCTTCCCAAATTAATTTACTAATCTACTCACCACAGCAGCTTTTCCAAATCTTTTTATCCTTCCTACTTCCTTTCAAATGAGAAACTAGTCTCCTATTTCACTAAAAAAGTTGAAGCTATTTGCTCTTTTCCAGTTCCTCATTCCACATAATTTAACTATGTTCTATGTTCTGCTACTATGTCCTCCTTCAGTCCTGTTTCACGTAAAGAGATGGCCATTCTCCTTGCTCAGGCAAACTCTAATACAAGTATAAGTGATTCCATTCTATTCCACCTTTTCCAACAGACTGCATGCTCTGACATCCCCAATTTCTTACTTATCTTCAGTCTTTCAATATTTACTGGCTATTTCTCTAATATCTATAGGCGCATGTCTCCCATCTCAAAAAAGTCTCACTCTTTCAATCCATCTCTGCTACCTCTTATCTCATATCTCTCCTTCTTTCGTCCTTTTTCTATCTGAACTCCTTAAGATGGCCACCTATAAGATGTTCCTTTCCTCTGCTTCTCTTCTTAACTCTTTACAATGTGGCTTCTGACCTCATTTATCATTCACCCAACACTGTTCTCTCCAAAGTTAATGATCTCTTAGTTGCCTCCCTAACTCCTTTTTTCTTGACCTCTCTGTAGACTTTGACACTATCACACACCTTCTACTTTATACAGACTTTCTTGACAAGACTCCTGGTTATCTTCCTACCTATCTTACTGCTCTTTAAGTCTTTTGCTGGAACTTCATTCACATCATCGCTCTTAACCACAGGGATCCTACCACTCTATCCAGAGGCCTCTTCTCTTCTCCCTCTATGCTATTTCACTTGGTGACCTCATTAGCTGTATTAATTGGATATTCCATAGACATCTTAAAATAGACATGTCCAAAACCAAACTTATCTTTCCTCCTCAAACTTCTCCTCTTCCTAATTTCTCTATTCCTCTCAAAAGTAACATCCTCCCAGTCCTTCTGACTTGCAACCTAAGTATCAGGTCATCCTTGATTCCTCATTTTCTTACCTCTCATATCCAGAATCATTATTTGTACCTTCATAACATATCTTAAGTACTCTTCTCTTCTCTGACACTACTACTATCCCAGTGCAACTTTTATCAACTCATACCTGAATTACTACAATACCTTATTGGTTCCTCTTCTTCAATTTTTTCTCTACCCTAAATCATCCTCTACTCCACCAGCAAGTTGATCTTCCTCAAATGTAGGTTTGGCCATATTATCCCCCTATTTAATAAACTCCAGCAGGTCCTTATTTTCTATATGATTAAATATTAAATGTTTTGTTGGACTTTTAAACCCCTTCAAAATCTGGCCCCTTCTTACCTTTACTTTTTTTTTTTTTTACTTTTTATTTTTTAGAAAATTTTCCATGATTCCATGATTCATATTCTTACTCTCCCTTCCACCCACTGGATACACTCCCTCCCCAGCTGACACACATTTCCACTGGTTTTAACATGTATCATTGTTCAAGACCTATTTCCATATTATTTTTTTTAAACCCTTACCTTCCGTCTTGGAGTCAATACTGAGTATTGGCTCCAAGGCAGAAGAGTGGTAAGGGCTAGGCAATGAGGGTCAAGTGACTTGCCCAGGGTCACACAGCTGGGAGGAGTCTGAGGCCAGATTTTAACCTAGGACCTCCTATTTCTAGGCTTGGTTCTCAATCCACTGAGCTGCCCAACTGCCCTCCTATTTCCATATTATTGATAGTTGCACTGGGGTGGTCATTTAGAGTCTACCTCCCAAACCATGTCCACATCAACCCATGTGTTCAAGCAGTTGTTTTTCTTCTGTGTTTCCACTCCTGCAGATCTTCCTCTGAATGTGGATAGTATTTTTTTTCCATAAATGCCTCAGAATTTTCCTGGATCATTGCATTGCTGCTAGTATAGAAGTCCATTATTTTCAATTTTACCACAGTATATCAATCTCTGTGTACAATGTTTTTCTGGCTCTGCTCCTTTCGCTCTGCATCAATTCTTGGAGGTCATTCCAGTTCACATGGAATTCCTCCAGTTTATTATTCTCTTGAGCATAATAGTATTCCATCACTGGCAGATACCACAATTTGTTCAGCCATTCCCCAATTGAAGGGTATACCCTCGTTTTCCAGTTTTTTGCCACCACAAAAAGCATGGCCATAAATATTTTTGTACAGGTCTTTTCCCCTATGATCTCTTTGGGGTACAAACCCAGCAATGGTATGGCTGGATCAAAGGGCAGGCAGTCCTTTAGTGCTCTTTGGGCATAGTTCCAAATTGCCATCCAGAATGGTTAGATCAGTTCACAACTCCACCTTTACTTATTTTTAAAACCTACTCCCTTCCACATTCTCTGTGTGTGATCCAGCAATACTGGCATCTTTGAAATACTTTCCACATGATACTCCATTTCTGACCCAAAACATTTTCACCCCTATCCCTGGAGTACTCTTCCTCTTCATCTGTGCCTCCTGATTTTCCAACTTCCTACAAATCTCAGCTAGTCCTGCCTTTGCAAGAAGCCTTCCCAGTTCTTCTTAACTTTAAAGGCTTTCATCTGAGAATACTCCCAACTTATCCTGAATATATCTTGTTTATACATAGTTATTTGCATGTTGTCTTTCCAAAAGATTGAACTTCTTGACATTAAGAACTGAGGATTTTGTTTGTTTGTTTGTTTGTTTTGTGGCCTTTCTTTATATCTCCAAAATTCAGCATGATGTCTGGCATATTTCAGCCATTTTCAGTCATGTCCAATGCTGTTTAGGGTTTTCTTGCCAAAGATACTGTAGGGGCTTGCCATGTCCTTTTCTAGATCATTTTAAAGGTGAAGAAATGGAGGCAAACAGGGTTAAGTGACTTGCCCAGGGTAACACAGCTAGTAAGTGTATGAGATTACATTTGAACTCATGTCTTCCTATGCCCAGGTCCAGCACTCTATGCACTGTGCCACCTAGCTGTCTTATCTGACACACAGTAGAATTTCAATGAATTTTACACAACTATCTGATCAATACAAAGTAGTCCTATCCTGATTCTCTTCTATTGCCAAAAAAAAAAAATTATCTTATCAGATGAACCCTGTTTGATCTACCCCTTTCTAGGTTATCTATTACAGCTTTGTGTTTTATACTTACAAGGGAGCAAGATGAGGCAAGAGACAAAGAGATTAATGCTAACCACCAGAAGGGCATGTTAGAAATTGCCTCGTCACTTTTTATAGATAGGAAAACTACTGAGTCCTAGAGAAGAGATTTTCTTCAAAATCACAGAGATAAGCAAGAATGGCAACCAAAGTTTCCTAATTTTTATCGAGAGATTTTACCACTATACCAAGCTCTTGCCAAGAGTAATAGTGGGCAATAAAGAATTAAAGCAGTGGGACCACTGGGAAGTAAAACTTCAAGCAACCCACCACTTCTTCCCTTGTACCTCCATCTAGCACTGGGGTCTTTAACCTTTCAGTGAATGTCATGGATCCCTCTGGCAATCTGGGAAAGTCTAACAATTCCTCAGAATAAAGTTTTTTAATGCAGTAAATAAAACACCTAGAGTTACAAAGGAAACCACTTGAATCACATATATCACCAAATTTTTTTCATCACTGACTCCATGTTAAGAACTTCTACTCTAAATGCAAGACGGGATGGTAAACAACTGCTTTGCTTCTTATCCAGAATATCAGGTGCAGAAAATCTGCTCATTGCTCATAGGCTGTGGTGGATGTTTACAGCAGTAAAGTAATTCATAGCATCCCCTTGCATTCTACTTCTCTTTTTTCAATCAGTCAATCAAGCAAACATTTACTAATTGTTTACCATAAATTAGGTTCTACACATATAAATAGAAAAATTTGAGATTCCCTACCCTTAAGAAGCTGACATTTTCTATGGGTGTGACCCAGGCTCTGTTCTAAGCCCTCTTCTCCTCTCCCTTTATGGTATATCAGTTGGTAGTCCCATTAGCTCATTAGATTTTATTTATCAATTAATATTATTATCATTATTTTACTGACTTCTAACTTTACCAAATTATTCTTTGCACTTTAGAATAGCATATTAGTTTTCCTAGAAGTCCTCCAGAGACCATACTTAGAGAATTTCTGGTCTAAGAGGTATTAAGGTAATAAGGAATGGAGAATTTATTATTATTATTAATGGAGATGAGAAACTGGAGAATCTCCCACAAAAAAGGCAGAAACTTTTAGCAATGTTTTATTTTTTAATTTGTTGGACATCAGACAAGTTACTTGGCCATGCCAAGTCTCAGTCTGTTTGTATAAAAAACAGAGATAATGTTTCCTATTCTAGCTATTCCTCTCCCAGAGTTTTGAGAATTAAATAACTTATTTAAAGTAACTTAAAACTATAGAAACCTATATAGTTTTGCAAATTATTAAACATAAGTATAAAAGCTTTTTACAATGTCATTCAATAGATTCATTGACAACTTAATATTTATAAGGTGACAGTTGCTAGAGGTTATAACAAAGTATATAAAGCATGTTCCCTTACTATATGAAACTAACAACCTAGTCTTTTATCTCAAAAGTCCCGAGTTTTATCTAACTCTGACTAAGTTACAGATTTTCTTCTTGCATGGTGACTTCACTCTTTTTTCTTTTTTTTCTAGTGATAGGTTTATTTTGTTTTATTTTAATTTACATTCAAAAGCATTTGGTAACATTTTTTCTTGCATCTATATGTGTTTTCCTTATTTGATAAAAAGATTAAAATATGAAAGAATTGTATTTTAAAAGGATTGAATACTAAACTATTACAAATGAGTTTAAAATTCAAAATTAATGTTACTTTTTCTACTAAATAATATTTCAGAATGTCACTTAAGACAATATTACATCCATATGTGGTATCTACAAAGGTGAGGATGACAACACCTATTTGCTGGAATGAAGTTTAATGAATTAACTTCCATCCCTTATCCCTGCACAATTTTTGATTTGCATCATGACTAACTAATACTCACACTACCTTAGTTCAAGCTCTGATCTCTTCTTTCCTGGACTATTTCAATAGCCCTAATCCACCTCCCTTCTTGAGTCTCTCTTCCCACTTCAATCCAGCTGTCAAAGTGACTTGCCTTAAAAATAGTCATCCTGTTGCTCTCCTATTCACTAAACTTCACAGGTCCTTATTACCTCCCAGATAAAGTATAAATTCCTCTTTTAAGATTTTAAAGCTTTTTATGCCCTGATTCCAATATACTTTTACAACATTTGCATTGCAACACACTATAATCCAACCAACTTGGTCTTCTTGGAGATCCTCATACATACCTTTTGATTTTTCCTTCCTGTCCCTTTGGAATGACTATTTTCCATGTGTAGAATGTATTCCCTCCTTACCTCCACTTCCTAGAGTCCTTAAACTTTTTTTAAGATGGAGTTCAGCATCATTTTCTACATGAAGTCTTTCATGGTCCTCAACCCCTCCTCAGTTCCCTCCTAAATCTTCTTTGTATTTGTTTTCCATTTATTCTCTATATTATGTAACATCCATGATCTTAAGTGAGGTTAAAGCTGCCTCATAGAATTCCACAGTAGTTAATCCAAGAGAAATAGGTCCTGACAAGATGGTGGATTCCTCTCCTAAGTCCATATAATGGAGTAAGAAGAAAAGAAAATTGAGTTGCTTCATGTTCCTGGCTTAAGCTCCTTTTCCCCATATCCACATCAGCAGAAAATGATGAGGAACAGATGATAAATTAGCCTACTTTTAAAGGACAACAGGTGAAGCTGCTTTACTTTAATTTGAATAATTGGGGTTGTAAATTGTATTCTGATCAACTGGCACTAGTGACAAGATTATAATTCTAGAGAACAACCAGTGGTGAATAAGGGGAGGTATTGATTCATGTTAATAAAAGGGAGCTCCCTCCTTCATTCCTTATACTTGCTGTAAACCCTGTAAGTCTGGTTCAAGTGTACCTATTCTTGGGAGAATAAAATAAGAGTCTTTGTCACATTAATGCTGAGTTCAAGATTCTTTTGAGTAGGTGGTCATTCCTCTCATAATCCATGCTGTCTGTCCCAGTAGAATATAAACTCATTTGAGATCAGATGTTATTTCATTTTTATTTGTCTCTCAGCACTCAACTCGGTTCCTGGCACAGGTCAGGCCCTTAATAAATGCTTGTTGACTGATTATACAAGAATCAACAGCTGAAGCAGAGAAACTAGATCCCAGTAAATGGTTCAAGAATCATTACTATGTTTCTAAGCCTAGGAACATTATAAAGAAAGGATTCAGAATAAAGTGCTCAAGTCAGCACAATATTGAGATAAAGGTTTATAGAGACTGTGAGACAGCATCATCTAATTGAAAGAATTGCTTTTTAGGGTCAAAACAACTGATTACCAAGAGCTGTATGATCCCACTTATCTGCTCTGGCCTCAGTTTCCTCATCTGTAAAATGGTCTTCATGATAAGCACTGTCAGTCAAATGAAATTTTAGGGAAGAGGCACATGATGAACATGGTGGTGAGGGAAGGTACAGTAGTGGTAGGATTAGAAGAGTATATTTCCCATGAAACAGACTAAGTCTTTGAATTCTTGTGGAATTCCATGTCAGTGACTAAGGGTGATTGTGCCAGGATAAGGAAGGAGAAGCTGAGAGCACTGTGACAATAACAAGGGGTCCCAAGTGATCGAATCCAAGAGAAACAGAGCCATGAAAGGGGTCTGATTAGCAACCTGCCTGCTATGCTCTGATGCTGACCCAGCAGAGATGTGGAACTTCCCAGGGTCTGTCAGGGCTGTGTGAAGGTTATGGTGAGGTGCAAAGATGAGATTGAGCCAGGAGCTGGAGGGGATGTCATTCTCTCCTGAACTATGCTGGGGAAGAGAGTAATGGGAAATTGCTTCTCTCAGAAATGGGTACTGAAGATGTTTCTATTGTTTTAGATTTTGATTTCTATTCCAATTAAATATTCTTAATGATTCTATGTAGTTATTTGCCTGGGTTTCTAGACAGATATAATGAGTTAGACTTGAGAGTTTCTCAATTTATTTCTAAGTTGAAGACTCCAGGCAAGCAAAATACTTTATGAGGAAATGTCCCACACTCAGTAGAAATAAAAAACACTTTATCAGGAAATGTCCCACATGCAATAAATATAACAACCTGTGAGGGGCATGTGAGAAGTGATACAGTAGATCAAATCAAGTCTCAGCTATTTACTGTCTATGTGACCCTGAGCAAGTCATTTAGCCTGTTTGCCTCAGTTTCTTCATCTTTAAAGTGAGGATAATAATAGTACTTATGTCTCAGGTTTTTTGTGAAGATCAAATGAGATATTAGTTGTAAAGTGCTTAACATAGAAGCAGCTGTAGCTCATGGTTAGACCACTGGGCCTAAAGTCAAGAAGATCTAAGTTCAAATCTAGCTTCTGGCACTTCCTAGCAATGTGGCCCTGGGCAAGTCTTTTTGTCTTCCAATTACCTGACAAAATTATCCACCAGATCCTCTGGAGAAGGAAACAGCAAACAATTCCAATTATCCTTGCCAAGAAAACCAGTGGACAACTATGGTCTATGAGGTCAGAAAAAATCAGACATGACTGAACAACAACAAGGGCTCTATAAATGTGAGCTGGTTTTGCTTAATTATTTTACTTTGATAAAAGAGAAATACCAATGGGAAATGTCTGCAATGTAAAAAATAAAATTTATCAATACAATGTGGAAAAAATTAAAAACAAAACCAAAATATATTCGTGAGATTCCAGATATGTATAGACCGCTATTTTTGTAGGACAGTTTTTGAGAAAATAGAGTTTTAAAAGTATAGAAAAAGATCTTTTGTCCAACACAAGGTTACTCTTATCTTTTACTACTGTTAGGCAAGAAGCAAACTTCTTAATAGTCCAGCTTCCTTCTGATGTGTGACTGCAATTTCTCAGACCTAGTAATGCTAATCTAGGCTGATGGTTCAGTCAAGCACTATTTACTTTAGAACAGGCTGTATTTGGCTTCGTGGTGCATTATATCAGAGCTACTGTTTATTGGCTCTCCTAGGTGCCTCCTGCAAAGCTGACTTACATGAATGATGAACTGAGCATTAAGTTAGAGCCACCAAAAAGGAGCAGGAAGACAAAATCTGACTTAGTGGAACCTCTTAAGGGATTGGGAATAGAAATAACTCTGGAGAGCCCTAGAAATCACCTGAAGCACTGCTTTCTCGATCAGTCATGCAGAAAAATTCATCAGGTTCTGCCAAGCATAGGATAAAATCTTTTTGGCATATGGTTCCTTTGAAGTGCTGGTACAAATATATCATTAACGACTTTAAAATATATTTGACCATGGAAAGTAACACTAATTATTACCGCACTAGTTAGTTCTATAGCCTTAGCACCGATTTTTGGCCCCTGCATCTTTAGGAGCATTCCACTTTTCATGAACTGCCTAAACCACCCTGAGTAATCCTAAGAGGATGAGCCAGACCTTCGGGATTTTCCCTTCATTCACCTAGAGAAGTTGGCATCACCTTTCTACTCTAACTTAGGAGAGGCTACTTGAAAGGTAGGTCAATGCCTCTTGGTTTTGAGCTACCCCCTTCCAAAGACCATAGATTTTTAAGCCAAAAAGGACATTAGAGCATATCTAGTCCAACCATTTAATAGAGACAAGAACACTGAGTCCAAAAGCGATCAAGTAAGCCCAGGTAAAGCAGGCAGTAAGTAGCAGAGCTGCAATTTGAACCCAGCACTCTTTCTAGTATACCATGATATTACTCAAAGAGTGACTCTTGGCAGCAGGATTACACTGGCTCCATTTAGTTGGTGGATAGACTGTCAGCTATTGTCTTCAATCATTGCTATGCCCTCCATACCATCTTCTCCATTTACCTGCTACAAATAGCCTGGGTCTATAATTTATATATTTTGGTTCTTTCTCCATATTGAATTGTTAGAATGAAGCTTTCCTCTATGACTGCCCAGATTCCAAGTTTAATTCCATGATATTAACTCCTTTTCTAAAACTCCATGCCCTAACTACATCCCTCAATACCCTTTAGGCTAGAAATCCCCACATACCTGTCATAACCCTAGCTTAGCATCTCATCTCCTACTTCTAGCTATCTAACCATATCCCACCTGCTGGCCAAGCTTTCCTATCAGATCATCTTTCCATGGGTCCTAAAGGACAAGACAAATATCCTGATATCTACAGATTTAAAACATCCAGGAATCTTAGAGATCAATGGAGGCAATGGCCTCATTTTAAAAGTAAAGAAAATGAAGCTCCCATAAGTTAAATGTCTTCACCAAAATAACCTAGTAAGAAACAAAGCCAGAATTCAAATGCAGGTCTCCTGATAGCAAACCCATTGCTCTTTCTATGGCAGGATCCTATCAAATATTGAATGCCATACAAGCTAACAGGATTTTAAAATTGGAAGGAATCTGAGGGGTAACTGAGTTTCAACCCTTTCATTTAACTGATGAACAAACTAAGACCAAGAGGAATGATGTGACTTGCTGAAAATCACATATACTTATAACTTATGAAAACAAACAAATTGACAGAAGACACTAAATTCCCTGGTATACATATATCATTTACTACCCTACAGGAAGAGATATAGATGCTCAACTATGGAATAGAGGCAGTCTTTACTTACAAGTGACTTGTGTTCCAAAGTCCATTTTCAAAGAGTTGTTTAGAACTCAAGCATTTCCCATAGAAACAGTGCTATAAATGGTAGGACCATTCCCAGGCCGACACATAAAAGCCTATTTAATCCATCATGTGGTTGAAATATTGCTCATTTGCTAAAAAGGATAGTTGAAAACAATACCAGGGCAGTAGTTATAATTAAAACAGAAAATAAAATTGGTGAAGAGTCCTGTATTTATCTTAATGCCATTACAGGAAAAGCAATTGTAATTAGAAAGAAGGGTGCGGAGATGGATGATGATACTTAGGGACATTCTTAAAAGGACTTCTCGGTGCCTTCAGACACTTTAGCTGAGAGATTAATGATGCTGGTGTTTGTAATTTAACTTCACAATTTATGGTTTGCCTTGTCTTTGATACAGCTGTCACTTAACGTTACTTATACACTGATCAGGCATGCTTAGAAACATATGGGGTGGGGGAAGGGAGAGAATAAACATAACCTGTCTTTAAAAATGGAAAAAAAAATATGGGACAGGGGAAAAGGAAAAAAATAAAAAACCCTTCAAAAGCAACCAAATAGGAGTTACAAGAAAGAGGGAGAGAAATTAGGGGGGAAAAGATGAGCATAAAATTACATGAAAGAAATTGGCTTAAGGAGAGTTAATGGAGCTGAGAGGGGATTTTTAAAGAGAAGGAAAACATCCAGAGAAAGAACTGTTGGAGTCATCTTTCACATCAGTGTATTTATGGTTTTATTTGGGGATTGGGGTTATGGTTGAGTTTGCCCTTACAACAATGACCAATATGGAATTGTGCTTTGCATGACAGTAAAAGTGGGGGGAAAATGAAAATGGGAAATATTCAATCTTGTGATAAATGGGCAAGTCATTTAATCTCCCTAGGCCTCAGTTTCCTCAAATGCAAAGTAAGGGAATTAGATTATATTGTCTATAAGGTCTCTTCTAGCTCTAAAGTCTATGATTATAACTGATTTTCCTTCTAATAGAAAGAACATGATGGATAAGAAAGAATATGGTAGAGAAGAATTTAAGAGTTAAATAGTTCCCTATACCGGATACAAATATTATTCAAACTCTATTATGATACTGATTTCAAACAAAATTGACCACAATATAATGGCATATGCTGTTTTTGAGATTAGAGGACCTAGACTCAAATAAATCCTGGCTTGCCACTTAATAGCTCTGTGAACTTGGGAGAAAGTCACTCCTCTAATTTGAAATTTGGTTTTTTCATATGTAAAATGAAAGAAGTAGGCTTTAAGGTATTGTCTGTCTCTAAGTCCTCTGATTCTAAGATCCTATTAAGCACTTCTTATATATATTATTTTGTTAGGTATTGTTGAAACAGAGATGAATGATAACAGAGTATGTAACTTGAAAGTAGATGTATGGGGGGTAAGGGATATAACGTAGGGAGGTGAGGCACATCCATACACAAATAAAGGTTCTTGTTGTTTAGTTGTTTCAGTCATGCTAGACTCTACATGACCTATAATCTACAATACACATCTACAAAGATGCCATTGGAGGTTTTTTTGGCAAAGATAATGGAGTGGTTTGTCATTTCCTTCTTCAGCTCATTTTACAGATGAGGAGCTGAGGTTAGCAGTGTTAAATGACTTGCTTGAGGTCTCAAAGCTAGTAGGTGTCTGAGACTAGAAATAAATTCAAGAAAATAGTCTACCTGACTTCAGGTCTGGAACTCTATCCACTATGCCACCTAGCTGCCCAAAATTAGAAGTAGAACTGTAATAAATCTATGAGGGATTCAACAGAAAGGAAAGAGAGATTCAAGGAGAGAATGACCATTTCTATTTGGGGAACTCAGAAAAAGCATTTGAGCAAAGCCTCAAATAAAGAAAAAGAATTCAGTAGATAGCATTGTAGAGAGCACATGACTATCTTGAAAGGGGAGTTTCTGGACCTCCAGTCATTGAAGACCTATACTTTTCTGTATCTTTTTTGGAGACCATGTCAGAGACCTGAGTTCCCAAGAACAGACTTTTCATGGAAGTTTGAGAGATTGCATGAGAGGGAGAATTCCCAAATTTGATCATTCAGAATCTGAAAGGAGATTTCCTTAACAGATTTCTTCTGAAAGAAGAATCCTTAACAATATTCCCTTGTTCATTTGAGAATAAAATCTACTTTACTTTCTATTTGTATCCTTAGCATTTAGCACAGGGCTTGTTACTTAAAAAGTGTTTACTAAGTGCTTTTCCCCCCACTTATTCTTTCATTCATCATCATAACTTAGAGAATAGAAGACATGCTGACAACCTCTAAAGATGAAAGCCTGAGTTCTTGTGAGGAACTCAAATCATGCAAGTGGTAGGTCAATGGGGAGAATTTATTAAGCTGTAAAGGATTCTTTAATTTCCGTGAGAGTCTATTGGACTATTTGGGTACTTTTTATGTTTGTACTTCTTCATTGACTCCTAGGAGACATTTATGTCCTAAGCATTTTCTGTGGTGGAAGAAATAAAATCTGTCCCATATGTGAAACCACTGTGGGAGCTAGACACTCTGTTACTTAAATTTGGAGAAATCTAGACACAAGTTATACTATAAGTAGATGCATATATTTTCTTTTCTTTTTTAAAACCTTACTTTCCAATTTTAGAATCAGTACAGTACATGGGTCACAAGGCAGAAGAGCAATAAAGGTGAAACAATGGGGGTTACATGACTTAACCAGAGTTACACAGCTAGGAAGTATAATGCAATACCTCCTATACTGAGCCACCTAGCTGCCCCAAATTTGTATATTTTCTTGGAGAATTCTGGTTAGCAGCAACAACTCAAAAAAGAGAAACTCTTTACTTCTCACCTCTATGATGGAATCCAAGCCTGATTAACCAAGAATCCAGAAAGGGGTTGTGGTAGCAGCCTGCAGAGAATGTTTGACTCACAAATCACATTTGTCCTAACATTTTCTCTAACAAAGAAAATAATCTTTGACTTAACAAAGAACCAAACTAATAGGTAATCACTGAAGTCATCAAAGACAAGTGAGGAAATGATTTAAAAAAAAAGAAGCACTGAGGGATCCTTAATGAGTTGAAGTCATCAAGCCAAGAAGAGAGATTTCCCAGGATTCTGAAAATAATACAAGAAGTGAATAGAAGTTGTTGTTAGAGAGGGATTTTTTGTCCAGATACAGTTTAGACTAGATGATTTCTCAGTTTCCTTTCAACCTTCATATTCTTTGATTTTCCTCCTTCAGCAGGGAGCTAAGTCTAAGCAGGAAAGTGACATGGTGAAGCCTGTGTATTAGGAAGATTGTTTTGGCAGTTGTGTGAAGAACGGATTGAAGAGGGAAGAGACTCTAGGCAAAGAGAACAGTGAATAGTTATTACAGAGGAACCCAAGTGAGAGATAATAAGGGTCTGATCCAGGGCGATGACAGTGTGAGTGAAAAGATAGGGATGGATGCAAGAGGGGTCGAATGGAAGGAACTTGTCAGCTCAAGTCATAAAATAGTGTAAATAAAATTTGATCCACAACAAAGAATCAGTTCATTGAAAACTACTTTACTGCACTGAGTATCAAAATTGAGATTAGACATTGTCTGGGTCCTCCCATGTAGAATTTGTAATGTGACTCTAGCAACTCTGGAGCCATATGCTTTCTCAACCTGCTCTCATGCTGAGTCAATGATATTACAGAAAGAAGTTTGTCTTCAAAAAAAAGTTAAGGGGACAGCTAGGTGGCTCAGACATGGTGGGGGGGGGGGGGGGGTGTTCCTAGGTTCAAACATGGCCTCAAATGTTTTCTGTGTGACCCTAGGCAAGTCACTTAACTCCTGTTGTCCAGCCCTTATTGCTCTTCTGCCTTGGAACCAATACACATTATTGATTCTTACAAAAGGTAAGATTTTTTTAAGAATAACCAAGTCTTCCTATTTATCAATATATAACAAGAAATAGTTCACAAGTTATTAAATTGATGAGACATCAAAGCTGATCAAGGTTGGTGTCTTCCAAAAATACTTCCCAAGAGAATCAATTTCTCCCAGAGGACTCCATTTGTAATTGGACCAAACACATTATTTTTAGGCCCAATCTAACAAAGAGGATGTACCTGTAATTTGGGGACTGTTATTGATTCACACAGACTATGTTGAATAGCATTTCCAATCCACTGAATTGAAACTTAGGTTCCATAGCTTGCCTGGGGAAATAGTTATCTCTGGCTCCAGCCTAGGTTTAGCTGTGGCTTCTTTCTTTGAATCCCAAGTTCTGGCTCAAGTCAGGATGACTCAAGGTGATGAATTAGTGGTATTAGAATAGCAATTTTTCCAATTTGCTCCTGCTCATGGTGGCAAAGTTTCACTAATGTACAAACCCTTACTGACACCAAAAGGTTTGGAAATCACTATCAGGAGCAAATAAATTCATTTTTGTTATTCAGAAATGAGTAAGTCTAGGCCCATACACCAAAGGGATCCCTCAAAAGAGGGACAATGACCCATATATACAATAATATTAATAGCAACATTTTTTTTGTAGTAGCCAAAACCTGAAAACTGAGGGGATTCCTACCTATTGCGAAATGCCTAAACAAATTATGGTATGTAAATATAAAGGAATATTACTATACCATAAGAAATTATAAAAATGTACAATTTCAGAAGAAATTGGAAAAGTAATATGAAATTATGCCCCAAAAGTTACTAAACTGCATACTTTGATATGGTTAAATATATTAGGTCCACACCCAGTAAAATTTTAAAAAGGGGAAAAGGACCCATATGTATAAAATTGTTAAGAAAAATTCTTTTCATAGCAGCTAAAAACTGAAACTAAATGGGTATCTTATTGGCATACAGCTAAACAAATTATAATGTACACATTTATTGGAATATTTTGGGGTCATAATGACAACATCCCAATGTCCTCTGAAACTGAGAAGACTTCTGTGAATTAATGAAAACTGAAGTGAGCGGAACCAAAAAAATAATTTATACAGTGTCCACACCATTATGAAGAAAACCAGCTTTGAAAGACTTTATAACTCTAATTAATGCAATGATAAACCATGAGACCAAAGAATTGAAGAAGTACACTATTCATCTTCTGCCAGAGAGGTGACAGACTTAAAATGCAGAATGAGATAGGATTTTTGAACATGGCTAATGTGGGCATTTATTTAACCAGAGTATGCACATATTGCTATAAGGAACTCAGATCATGTAGGTTGTGGGTCAAGGAAAGGAAGAAGCGAGGAAATCAGAAACAATAAGGACTACATTAATGACAAACATCATAATGGTCCTTATAATTGTTGAGTAGTTTCAATCATGTCTGTCTCTGTGAACCCATTTGGGTTTTCTCGGCAAAGACCTGAAGTGGTTTGCCATTTCCTTTTCCAGTTTGTTTTACAGATGAGGAAACTGAGGTTAAGTAACTTTCCTTTACATTCACATAATTTGTCTAGCAATTCCGTAATAGGAATGGCTCCCCCTCAATTTCCAGGTTTGGGCTACTACAAAAAAAGCTGCTATTAATTTTTTAATACACATGCATCATTCCTCCTCTTTCTTTGGTCTCTTTTGAGGGTACACCTAAGGTTAAGATTAAAACAGGCTTAAGCTAGTAAGTGTCTGAGTCCATATTCAAACTTAAGTCTTCGTGACTTGAGGTCTTGTGCTTTATCCACTGCACCACGTAGTTGCTCATAGTAGTTCTGTAACTACCAATTTCCAGGGCTCCACAGACTCTTCTGACACATGCACACCTGAGAAAATAGGCAAGCACCAGCGTGGTAGCTTTTTCTGATCTTGTGACATAGTCATCACTGCATAGATTCTTGGAATGTTTTGTGCCTAGAATATCAATCAGTATAGAGTGCAACCCAAAATACAAGATTTTCTTCAGCAATACACAATACAGAAAAATACACAGACACACAGGAAAAGCCACCCAGGTAGCCACCCTCTTCATAGTGACACCACCATGTCAAAACAAAAAATTATCTGGCTCCCTTACTAGCCCTCCCACTAAAACATAACCTCAGAGTCACAGTATTAGGGACAGTCTAACCCTGACCAAGAGATTCAAGCATGCTTTCAAAATGTAATACATTGCCTGCAGGTAGACTCAGTAGGAACCTTCACTATATCTATGGGCAACAGCTGCTGGGTTTCTGCATCAAAGATCAACTGACCTGATTCTGATTGTAAACCATGTAATGATGGTGGCAGCTTTGAAATCTAATGAAATTTCTTTTATTTTATATACTGCTGAGGAAAGGACCCAGCAGACGCTGCTCCCTTCTTCAATTTCAGCTAACTTGCTATTGGGAAAGGACTTTTGAGTCCTTGAAAAATACTAGAATATATTATTAAAGGGATGTTTAGGAAAAATCTAGTCACCAAGAAATCACAAAGAGAAACATAGCTCCATCAAAATTAGATCATTCCTTGATCAAATGGGATAGACTTTGCTATTAACAGCATATACAGTGATTCAGGACAATTCTGAGGGACTTATGAAAAAGAATGCTAGTTAAATGGGTATAGGATTTGGAGTTTTTGGTTTTAAAAGATTGTTCTATTGCAAAAATGAATAATATAGAAATAGGTATCAAGTGATAACATTTATATAACACGGTGGAATTGTTTGTCCGCCTCAGGAGAAAGGAGGGAAGAAGGGAGGAAAAGAAAATGAATCATGTAAACATGGAAAAATATTTTTAAAAAATAAAATTTTTTAAATTCATCTGTGAATTGGAGAAAAATATATATGATGCATACTTAACAAATTTGCAGATGAACCAAAGCTAGCAAGACTAGTTGACATATAATGAGATGATGTAGTCAATTTACAAAGATCTTAAAAAACTAAACAATTGGTCCAAATCTACTGATAAAACCTAACTATAAATGCAAAATCTTGTCTTTGATTTTTTAAAACTCAGCTTCAAAAAAATGAGATGAGAGAGGCAAGTCTATATAAGATATAAGAGTTAATCTGAAAAAGCTCTATAGATTTTAATGGACTGCAAACTCCCAGATTATACTATAAAACAACCAAGAAAGATCAGTACATTTAGACTAAACCAATAGAGGCAGAGTATCCATGACTAGAGAGGTGATAGTAACACTGTACTCTGTCTGACTCATATCATATCTGGAATATTACATAATTCTGGGTATGACATTTTAGGAAAAATATTGATAACCTGGAGAGTATTCATAGGAGAATGACTCAGACTGTAAAGGTTCTTGATTTGATATGAAGGTCAATTGAAGGAATGGGATGTTAAACCTGGAAAACAAAAGTTTTAAGTGGGACATGATAGATATCATGAGGAAATTGGACTAGATGTATTCTACTTGGCTCTAGGGGGCAGAATTAGGAGCATTGGATTGAAGTTACTGAGGGGTAACAGAGATGGCCATAAAGAAACATTTCTTAACAGGGAATACTGCTTCAAGAGAAAGTCATTTATTCCTTACTGGAGTTGGGTACAAGAAACAAGTAGAGATTGAACTATATGTCCTTTAAAGTCCATTTCAACTCAGAGACTCTGTGTTTTATTATTTCTCATAACTATAAATATCATTCTTGGAAGAGATCAGAGATCTAGACCTGGAGAGGACCTAAAAAACATCATCTATCTAGTCCAACCATTTCATTTTATTATTGAAAAAAATGAAATGTAGGGAGATTGAGTTCTTTACCTAAAGTCATAAAGACACTAAGTTGAAGAGTCACAATTTAAGCCTATGTCATCTTGACTCTAAATGCACCACCCTTTCCACTACCCCATTCCAATTCAAATAAATAGGTTAAAGGGACAACTAAATGGTGTAGTGAATAGAGCATCAGATCTAGAATCAGGAAGACCTGAATTTAAATCTGATCTCAGACACTTCCTGTTGTGTGACCCTAAGCAAATCACTTAATTCCACTTGCCTTGCCCTTGCCGTTCTTGTTACTAAAATAGAAAATAATAATTAAAAAAATGGGTTAAATCTTATGTTTTGAGGCATATTGGCTGCTCTTCATGTAAAGGTATATATGAACTCCAAATCCCCAGGAATAGTCAAGGAAGGAATCCCCCTCAATCTTCTAGGTCTCACCTTTTATAGTCCTTTTTCCTCATCACTTCCTGTCTCTCTCCCACTTCACAGAAACCAATCACAGCCTCCCAATTTGCCTAGCACTGCCCAAGGGGGGATCTACCAAGTGACCTACCAAGTGCTAAGTAGGGGCACTTCAAATTCTTGATTGATTAAATTAAAGGTTGCTGATTGATTACATTAAAAATAAACAGAGTTCAATTTTCTCTTCACATTAACATCTCCATAGGATTAGAGGCAAAGAAAAAAGATTCCAAAAGGATAGGATTTTGAGGTGGAAGTCTTTAGAATCAGAGGTTCAAATCCTCACTCTGGTTGGTACTCTCTAATTGACCATAGGAAAGTCACTTAATTTTTCTGGACCTCTGTTTCCTCATTGTAAAGGAGCTGAAGTAGCTGACTTTTAAGTTCCCTTCTAATTCAAAATCTATGATTCTAAGAGTTTAGTCTTCCCAGGAATGTCATTCTCTTTGTGACATGGATAGAATCATATTTATTTTGCAACAGCACCATGTTATAGTGGAGTGTTGTGTTTTAAACACAAGATAGAAATGATCTTGCATAATTAAAAGCTCAATTTAAATTGACAGTATTATATGGCAGATCCCAAAAACCCAACAGTTGTGTCAAGAGTTATTAATGTCCAGAACAAAGGAGACAACAGTTTCATTCTGTCCTGGTCAGACAACATAGGCACTAGATAGAAATCTTCACCATATTAAAAGTTCAATTTAAGTCAATAATACAATATGTTCCTTCATTAATTTTTCTCTAGTATAATCGATGTGTCTTCTTTCAAAATGTAATGAACATGGAAATATGTATTGAATAATAACACATGTTCAACCTATATCACAATACCTGTTGCCTTGGAGAGGGGTGGAAAGGAGAGAGAAAATATGGATCACAAAATGTTAGAAAACTGTTGAAAATTATATCTACATGTAATCTGGAAAAAAATTTTAAAAAGAAGAAAAAATACAACAAAACAGTCAAAAACCTAATGGAAGTACAAATTATATCATATTATCTGACATGTTGAAGAAGGGGGAAGAGAAGAGAGAAGGAGAGAGAGGTATATCACAAAATGTCAGAAAGCCATTATTGGAAATTGTACCAACATGTAATCTGGAGGAAAAAACAATTTTCAAAAAAGTACAACAGTTGCATTGAAAAGTTATTAATGTCCAGAACAAGGAGACAAGGATTCCATTCTGTCCTGGTCAGACCACAAAGGGAGTATAATATTAGGTTTTGGTCACCCTAATTTTAGAAAGGACATAAACAAACTGAAATACTTCCAGGAAAGGGTGACAAGGATAATGAAAGGACTAGAGATCATGCCGTATAAGAATCAATTGAAAAAAGTAAGGTTGTTTAGCCTAGAGAAGAGAATATACTAGTGAAAAGCAAATATTTGAAAGATTGTCATGTGGAGACCTTTTTAGCCACTTAGAGCAGGCTGGTTGAGTCCATTATAGGGGTATGATATTAAATGTCTAACACCTGGCTGATGGAGGGAGGTAATATACCCACAACACATTTTTTAGTTTAATATGTATTATTTCTCCATCACTTTCTTAAGTCTAAGCAATCAACAAAACATTAAATCAAGGCCTAGTTTGTAGCACTTGCCAATTTCCTAGATATAAATGCTCACACTGAAAATTTATTAACAATTTTCTCTCCAGGGACATAGGTGCTTGTTCCTGTACACCCCTGGAACCATGGGAAAATCAGTGAAGAAACAGATTTAGGTCCAATGTGAAGAAATAGTGCCTAATAATTCATGCTGTTCAGAAGTAGAATGGATTGCCCCCAGGAGGTAGTTACTGCTCCTCCTCAGAGTTCTTCCAGAAGAAGATGGTTTAATGCATCTCAGCAATATTGTCAGTTCAGGGAAATTATATTCAATTAAGTGTTGAACTAAATGACATCTGAGGACCTTTTAAGTACAAGATTTTGTTATACCTTAAAAGAATATTCCTTTCTTTCATCTTCTACTTGGCTACTTTGAGTTATAGCAGCCAAAGGGCATGTGCTTTGGGCAAACGCTAAAGGAAGGCAGAGGAAAGTGTTGGTAATTGGTGGAGACTTGAGGGGAGTGAGAATAAAAGGAAGAACTATTTGGTCAGTGGAAAAGTTGTGGTCCTGATAGGAACTTTTTAGGATCATTGTTTTCCTAGCTGTAAACCTCTCTGCCAAAATATTGTGTTCCACTGGCATTATCTTTGAGAACCTAGAGAAATTTCCATGACAGGATGAGACGTAGGAATTAACTTTAATAGAAATGATATCATCTGAGTCATAGACAGGGTATCCTAAGAGTTTTATGCTACTAAAGTTACTAAAGCTTAAAGCTGCCCTTAAACTCTTGAGACACCCTGTATTTGTGCATGTATATGTGTGAATACCTCGGTGATCTGTGATTTTGTCAATGTGAAAATTTCTGATGTCTCAGGGATGTGATATCTATAAAATGGAGATAATAATACGTAGGATGCCTATATTCCAGGCATGTTATGAGAATCAAATGGGATAATGGATGTAAAGCATTTTGCAAAGCGTAAATGACTTTTAAAAAGTCAGTTATTATCATCATTATCATCAGTCAGCAATTTGAGTCAGTGCCAGGCTAAGGCCTCATTAGTGAGACAATAAGGTTTCCAAACAAAAGCAAACTGCATGTCATCTGGCAAATTCATACCTTTTCAAGGTGGCTCAAGGAAGAGGAGAAACTTTACCAGTTCCTTTTGAGCGTCCTTGGTGACATCTGCTACATTTATACTAATACTTGGACCAAACTAATGACTTAATATGGGAGCAATTCCATTTTGCACTAAAAATTTAAAAAAGAACACATATATTAATCAATATTTTTGTTTGACCATGGTAAAGGAATACACTGACCCCGGGAATTAATGCTAGAGCTAGTGACAATTGTGGATTCAAGATATCTACCATGAAAGAGAAGGTTGGATACTAGCTTTTCTATCAAGAACTCAAAAGAAAGGGAGGAATTTTTATTTCACCTAATCAATATTGACTCCAGTGAGTGATAAAAAATGTATGTGTAAGATATAAAGAAAGAGGAAGCTGAACCCATTTTGGTATTCTGGTCCATCTATCTTATTCAGCAGTTAGTCAAATTAGGCACTATGCTAAGTGTTGAGAATACAAATAAAAGTAGAAAAGCTGTCCCTGCCCTAAAAGGAATTTATAATCAAGTGAAGGAAGATATCTCAGAAAACTAAAATGGAAGGGAAGGAAGAGAAAGAAAAGGAAGGGAAGGGAAGAAGGAAGAGGAGAGAAGGCAGGGGAAAGCAAGATTTTAGAACTGTAGCCTGAAGAGGAATGAAGACATGGCTGGCTTAAACATCTCCCTTAAAGTAGAAGTTCTATTCCTATCTGTCAATCAGAAGAGGAGACCTTAAGGGTAGAGAGTACTTCTAGTTTGAGAAGTCTAAGGATAAGGTAAACTTTCTGGGTAAGGAAGTTTCTAAGGTATGGGAGAGAAAGTCTAGGGATGCAGGAGTATAACCTAGTGAGGAATAAAATTAATTCTAGATGAGTCTTTCCTAGAAGATGGATTTTTCTTTTTCTTAAATTCATATATACTATTAAAAAGCCCATGGTGTTTTCTGAAATTATTAAGAATTCTAGATTGTTTTAAAAATCCAGATAATCTGGGGCAGTTAAGTAGTACAATGAATAGAGTACCAGGCCTGGAGTCAGGAGTGTGTGGAGTGGGAATCTGGGTAGGGGGTCTTGATGTAGCAAGATGCACCCTTTTAATTACTCAAATAAACAGAGAGCCTAAAATAAGATGAAGACAGTGATTTAATTGCTTTTGCGCAGTGGATGGGACATTGCTCTCAAGTCAGAGAACCAAAAGAAATGCCTAAAGATACAAATGAATTCCCCAATTTATAAGAAACCAACCCAATGCCCTCCACCTGCCTACAAGAGTAGCAATTAAAGGCTGGGAAGGGGAAGGTTAGAGAGAGAACAAAGCTGTATCTAATGAAGTCCACCAAACTTACTCTCTATAGAGATATTGATCTTAAAATACATTAAGAATAATACATTGATTTTTATTCCATACAGGAGGACTCAAGTTCAAATCTGACCTGAGATGCTTCCCAAATGTGTGACCCTGGGTAAGTCACAACCACAATTCCCAAGGCTTTGCTGCTTTTCTGACTTAGAATCAATACTAAGTATAAAAATAATAAGCAAATGAATTGATTATTATTTATAAACTGATTAGATAGATGACAGAAAGTAGATGATAAAAAAAATTCCAAATAGTCTAATGAAAATACCTTTTGAAAACACCATTGATCACAGATGATGTGGTTTTGTTAAAAAAAAAAAAAGATTTATCCATTTGTCTGTATGTCAAAATATATTTACCCAGGATGGTTTCTATATATCAAAACGACGACTGGTTGAATCAAATGACTAATTAATTTAGGGAAAGGATTATTTGATTGATCTGGACAGTCTATTCAATCATGCTGCAAATCCAGCGGAACCCCCCCCAAAAAAATTAAGAAAACAAAACAAAGCATAGTTTTAGTCTCTGTTACATAGGAAACTCCTAAATCAAAGACTGCAGAGAAGAGAGGTTGTGCCTGTTTAATTCACTCTGCAGAGCACTCAGCACAGCAGGGCGTTCAAAGAGACAGCAAATGATTTTGATAATGATGAGGATATGGGTGTAGTAACTGCATGTCCTTTGTCTGCTTTATACAATACATAGCATACTGTAGTTATATCATCACAGAAATCTGGAAATAGAAAGCCCTCCACCCCCAGAATAATTTTCAGCAACAGCTGCTACTATAAACTTTCTGGTGTCTTATCATCCCCAAACAGAAACACAGACCCTTTGGGACTCATCTCAAGCTGCCTCAGGAGAGAAACCCAGGCTAGCCAGCCGGCTCCATAGCCTCCATGCAATGTTGCAGGATAATTGTCTTTGCTTCATTTCACCCCAAGCCATGGATGGGTGAGCGTGAATTTGTCTCCAGGTGCTTATGGCTGTCGTACACTCATCTTCCTCACATACGAAACTTGGACTCAAGTGCAAATACAGGACAATTTGGCAATAGCATGAAGTCAGAAGTGACATGGAAATCAAGGTCAGATCTCATTACAAGAAGTCAAGAGAAAGAATCCAAGTTCTTTTATGGACCTGGAATTTCTTGCATCAATTCAGTTTCTTAATAATAACTAACATGTGTATGGTGGTTTGAGGCATACAAAGCACTTTCCTCACAACAACCCAGTGAGGTCAAAGTTACAAATATACTTACTGCCAAAAAAAATAAGATTGAGAGTTAAAATACCATAAGATTTCAGAATTAGAATGGGAAAGAATCCCAGAGATCGTTTTATCCCTCCTCCTCATTTTACAAAGTTGTTTGTCCCTCTCTCTAGAAATTACTATATGGTTTATATATTATAAATAATACACACACACACACACACACACACACACACACAAGGCAGCTAGGTGACTGAAGTCAGGAAGATTCATCTTCTTGATTTCAAATCTGGCCTCAGATACTAGATGTATGTATGACCTTTGGCAAGTCACTTAACCCTGTTTGCCTCAGTTTCTCATCTATGAAATAACTGAAGATGGAAATGGCAAACCCCTCCAGTATCTTTGATAGGGAACCCCCTAAATGGAGTCATAGAGAGTTGGACATGACTGAAACAACTCAACAACACAATGTATATATACAAATCATTTCTTCCAATAGAAAATAGGTTCCCTGTGGGCAGACTGTTTTATTTTTGTCTTTGTGTACCTAGCATAATGCTTGTCTCATAATGAGTACTTAATAAAATGTTTGCTGATTGATTGAAGGTCAGAAAACTTGATTTGTCCAAAATCACACAGGTAGTAAAAGAGGTAATATTTGAACCTAGTTCGTCTGACTCTAAATCCAGTACTCTTTCTTTCTTTGAACCCTTACCTTCTGTCTTTGAATCAATTGGGTATTGGTTCCAAGGCAGCAGAGCAGTAAGAGCTAGGCAATAGGGGTTGAGTGACTTGCCCAGAGTTACCAGAAAGGAAGTGTCTGAGGCCATATTTGAACCCAGGACCTCCGGTCTCTGGGATTGGCTCTCAATCCATTGAGCTACCCAGCTGCCCTCAATCCAGCACTCTTTCCATGACACCATACTACATCACCCTATGGATTATCATCTAATCTAACCCTTTTCTCCATTTTTAAGATGAGAAAATAGAGACCTGGAGAAGTTGTGATTTGTCAATGTTACCCAGCCAATTAATGGCAGAAGTAAGCCTTGAGATCAAGTCTTTTGGCCTCAAATCCAGTGTTGTTTTCATTACTCTATCCTGCTTCTCAATTCAATTTGATTCAAACAACATTTATTGAATTAGGGACTATATGAAAGGCTTTCTCCAGAAATGTCAGGGACATTACTGAAGCAGAGAAATCTTTTTTGTTATGTAGATCCAGTTGTAATAAGATTTTACCTATAATCATGGAACTAAATGGTGGCAGAAATGTACTGAGTGGCTCTCCTTCTTCCATACTGGGCAATTATAAATATCCCTTGTTTGTACTGGATGATAAGAGAGTAGGGAGAGAGGGGAGGAGGAGAGGGAAAGAAGGGAGAGTCATATACACACTAGGAAAGTAAAATAGGGAAACAAGGGTCAGAGGGTGCCCTGAAATCTAAACACCCCTGCCAACGGTTGCAGATTAGCCATTGAACTCCCCACCCTGCTAAGATTCTTGAGTGCTAAAATACAACTTGGAACTAGGATGAGCAAGTACCAGAGGACGCTCCAACCTGTGATCAATAAAAATAAAACTTTTCTGTTAGTATAAGCTTAACTCTGAGATAATAAGGGAAAGATTGTAGGATTTGAAAGATGAGAGAAGAGAGGAAATATTGAAAATTCTATGGTTCCATAGCCTTGTATCTCTTACCTTAGAGGTATCGAATTATTTATTTATTTTTAACATTCTCTTTTTTAAAAAAGTGTTGATTTCCACATTCTCTCACTATTTTTAGCCCCTTCCCTACATATATGAAGTCAGTTATACATGTGAAATCATACAAAACATGTTTCCATGTTAACCATATTGGGAAAAAAAGCAAGAAAAATAAAATGAAAAAATTATGTCTCACTTTATACTCAAGGCTTCATCCCTCCAAAAGTAGATAGCATTTTTTCATTGTAGGTCCTTTGGAACTGTATTGGATCAATTGATCAAATGGTTAAGTATTTCACATTTAATCATCATTATAATATTGCTCACTATGTAAAATGATCTAGTTTTGTTCATTTCATTTTACATCAATTCATAAAGGTCTTCCCTAATTGTTTGTTTGTTTTTATAAACTATCCTGCTTGTCATTTCTTATAGCACAATAGTATTCTATCAAAACCATATATTCCAACTTGTTCAGTTATTCTCCAATTGATGGACATCCCCTGTTTCCAGTTCTTGGCCACAACAAAAAGAATTGCTGTAAACATTTTTGTACAGATAGGTCCTTTTCCTTTGATCCCTTTAGGATACAGACTTCGTAGTAGCATTGTTGGGTCAAAAGGGTATATATAGTTTTATAGTCCTTTGGGCACATTCCAAATTGTAGTCTAGAATGGTTGAAGCAGTTCACAATTCCAACAGTGCGTTAGTGGCCCAGTTTTTCTATATTAGCTCTAGCATTTGTCACATTCCTTTTCTGTCATGTTAGCCAATCTGATAGGTGGGAGTTAGTTTCACAGTTGTTTTAATTTGCATTTCTCTAATCCATAGTAGGGCAGTTAGATGGTGCTGTGGGTAGAGTTCTGGCCCTGGTTTCAGAAAGATTTGAGTTCAAATCCATCCTCAAACCCTTACTAGCTGTGTGACTTTGGAGTTAACCTGAACTTAACACTATTTGCCTCAATTTCTTTAGTTGTAAAAATGAGATGGAGACAGAAATGCCAAACCACTTCAGTGTCTCCGCCAAGAAAACTCCAAATGGGGTCTTTAGAGTTAGACATGACTGAACAACAATCAGTAATGACTTAGAGTGACTTTTTAAAAAATATATGACTATAGATAGATTTTATTTCCTCTTCAGAAAATTGCTTGTCATTTTGACCATTTTCAGTTGGGGAAGGACTACTATTTTTATAAATTACTTCAGTTCCCTATGCACTTGAGAAATGAAGCCTTTATCAGATATGCTTGCTGTAAAAATTCTTTTCCAGGTTCCAATCTTCCTTCTTATTTTAAGGTATTGGTTTTGTTTGTGCAAAAATTTTTTAATTTAATGTAATTGAAATTATCCATTTTACTTTCTGTAATCCTGTCTCTTGTTTGGTCACAAACTCTTCCCTTATCCACAAACCTGACAGGTCCATTTTTCCATATTCCCTTAATTTGGTTATATTACCCCTTATATCTAAATCATATATGCTTTTTGATCTTATCTTGGTATATAGCATGAGATGTCGATCTATGCTAAATTTATGCCAAACTGCTTTCTAGTTTTCCCAGCAGTTTTTATCAAATGGTGAGTTCTTGTCCCCAAAATTTGGATCATTTGATTTATTAAACCTCAGATTATGATAGTCATTTATTTCTGTGTATTGTATCTCTAATCTAATATACTAATCCACTATTCTTTCTTAGCCAGCATTGGATTTTTTTTTTTTTTTTGATGAATACCACTTTGGTGTATGTATGATTTGAAATCTGGTACCACTAGGCTGCCTTCCTTCATAGTTTTTTTTTTTTCCCACAGATTTCCTTGATATTCTTAACTTTATGTTCTACTGCATTGATTTTATTTTTTCTCTAAATCTACAAAATAATTACTTGGCAGTTTGGTACAGTACTGAATAAGCAAACAAATTTAGGTAGAGTTGTAATTTTTATTATTTTTATTATTATTATTTTATTGTTTTATTCTTTATAAATTGATTTATATTAGCTCTTCCTACCCATGAACAATTAATATTTCTCTAATTCTTTAAACTTGTCTTTATTTTTGTAATTGTGTTTATATAATCCCTAGGTTTGTCTTGGCAGGTAAACTCCGAAGTATTGTATATTGTCTGTAGTTATTTTAAATAGGATTTCACTTTCTATCTCTTACTGCTGGATTTTGTTGGTGATATATATATGATGATTTGTGAGGGTTTCTTTTATATCTTACAACTTTACTAAAGATTTTATGTTTCAACTAATTTTTTAATTAATTCTCTCGGGTACTCTAAGTATACCATCATATCTGTGAAGAGGCATAATTTTGTTTCCTCTTTGCCTATTCTTTGCTTTAGAGTTTTGACAGATACTGATGGTCACTGAAGACTAAGAGAGAATCAGATCTCAAGATCCTTCTGTGGTCGCTGAGTAGAAGTGGACCTTTCTGAATAGTTGTGGGTTCCCAAAACAACGTTAGATATGAATATTGTTTCAAAACTTCCCTAGCTTCTTGGAAACCCAAGAGTTCTTTTCTTTTCTTCAGCTTAATACTCAGATGCCAAAACACACACAAGAAAATCTGAGTACATGAATCTGTAGTATGTTGTGATAGCTCAAAATTCTAATTAGATCTTGTTATCCAGTCAGGTCTGACTCTTCATGACCCTTTTTAGGGTTTTCTTAGCAAAGATACTGGAATGGTTTGCCATTTCCTTCTCCAGCTCATTTTACAAATGAGGGAACTGAGGCAAACAGGGTTAAGTGACTTATCCAGGGCCACACAGCTAGTAAGGGTCTAAGACCAAGTTTGAACTCATGAAGAAGAGTCTTCCTGACTCCAGGCCTGGTACTCTACTGAGATGCCAGATAGCTACCTAATTTTATCTTGGAATATATTAAAAGAAGCATGTACTAGAGATAAGCTGGGAATAGTCCCACTATACTCTGCTGTGGTCAAACCCCAACTTCTGGATATGACACTGGTAAGTTGGAGAATATCTAGAAGAAAGTAACTAGGATCAGAAAGAGCCTTGAGTTCATGTCCCATGGAGACTGGCTGAAATCACTGGAAATACTTAGCTTAGAAATGATGAGAAAACTCAGGGGAAACAAGATGGCTATCCTCAACTATTTGAAGTACTGACATGTAGAAAAACAATACTATTTGTTATGTTGACCAATGGAGGGCTAAACTAATCACAATTGATGGAAAACAAACATTTCTTAATATTTCAGGACATTTAAAAATAGAATCTAATGCCATGGCAAACCACTATACAAAGAAAAATACAAAATATCTCTCATCATGATATGTTTTCTTTTGAGGGGCAGCATACTATTCTAGTCAGATGCGATTCTTGGAATCAAAAAGACCTGGGCTCAAATGCCACTTCAAATATTTAGTAGTTGAGTGACCATAGGCAAGTCACTTAACCTTTGTAGGTCACATTTTTCTCATCTGTAAAAATTAAAGGGGTAAGGCACAGTGTCATTCTTTTCCACCTATAAACTCATACTATCATTTTTTTCCAAGAAGAATGATCTTACATCTGAGAAAGATGGAACAAAAATTGCCAGGATGTTGAAACAAGACAAATGAAAAGATGAACCTAATTGCCTTAAACTTCACCTATAAGAAGCAGATTAACTATAACTCAGGAAAAAGCAAAAAGAACATTATGATGAATCTCACTTACTTTTAACTTTTATTTTTTCTTTATTTTCTTTATTTTTTTAACTTAATAAGATAAGATTTCAGCAAAGCATTAAACAGTATCTCTCATGCTATTTTTGTGGAGTAGAAAGGGACATATGGGCTAAAAGATAATATAGCTAGATGAATTCAGAACTGGTTAAGTGGCCAGACCCCAAGGGTAGTTATCAAAATGACAACACCAGTCCAAAGTGGAATTCCCAAAAGATTTGTCCTTGACCTGCTCTGTGATGGTCAACATTTTTATTAATGACTTGAAATAAAAATATAGGTGACTTACTTGCTAAATGTGTAAAGGATGATTATAGTGTTGGACAGAGTTGCAATCCAAAAAGATTTCAACAGGCTAGACTAAAGGACTAAGAGGACATTATAAGGGATATGGAAGCTACTATATTTGTATTTCAAAAATCCTCTAAAGAAGTACAGGATAGGGTAGGCTAGACACCATATTTTCTTGTGGGGGTAAAAATAATGTACTAGTACATGAATAAGTAGTGTGATTTGGAAGGAACAAAACTATAGCATTATATGTAATATTAGTCAACAATTATTAAATACCTACAATGTGTCAGGTACTGTGTTAAATTCTGAGGATATAAATATGAAAAACGAGAACTGCTGACCTCAAGATGCTTACAGTCTAAAAGGGAAGACAATACACAAAAAGCTGAAAAGGGAATGGGAGAAGTATATTCCTCACAATTGAGAAATGAGATTTTTTTTTAGATGAGCCCTTTCCTTTAATGGAGATTTGGAGTTCATAGTCCCATTCTTCAATCAGAGGAGCAGGGGATAGTAATGAGGTAGAATATTAATATTAATGGGAATTTGCAGAATGATGAGGTATTCCCAATAATGAGCTTCATGTGACATATAGAGAAATCAGAAAAGTCTCAAGTAGTCAATCAAGAAAAATGAGATATCTTTCCTCAAATAGAGAATTTCATGCCCATGACCCCTCCTTCCAATTAGAGGAGTAGGGAGTGGTGATGAGGCAAAATACCAAGGCTGATGGGGTCTTAAAGGATGTTGTTGTTACTGTTTAGTCATTTTTGTTGTGTCTAACTCTTTGTGAACCCATTTTGGGGTTTTCTTGGCAGAGATCCTGGAGTGGTTTACATTTACTTCTCTGGCTTATTTTACAGATGAGGAACTGAGACAAAAAGGGTGGATTTGAAATCATGATGACATATCTTCCTGATTTTATGCCTAATGTCCTATCCAAAGGAGATGATGATAGTACTTCAACTAATTGATCACAAGCAATTACCATGATCAAACCACAGTCAGAGTACTGTTTTGTTTTGGGTACCATGTTCTAAAAAGAACTATCTGGAGAGTGTTGAAAAGAAGTAGACCATGATAGTGAGGGAACAAGAGACTTTGTCATTTGAAGACTGGTTGAAAGAATTAGGAGTGTTTAGACTACTGGAGAGATTAGTGGAGAAAAGAATAGAAAAATCATCTACAAGTATTTGAAAGGTTTGTATGCTGAAGAGAATTGTTCTGCTCAGCCTTAGGGAAAAAAATCTAGGTGTGATGGGTGGTAGTTTCAGAGAGGCAGACCTTAACATAAGGAAAAAACTTGCTATTTAAGCTATCCAAAAATCAAACAGGTTATTTCAGTAAGCTTTAAGGGGCTATCGCTTACTAGAGGGTTCCAAGCAGACACTAAAGGACTACTCTTGGGAGGAACTCCTTTTTGGATTCAAACTGAACTCATTCATTTGTGAAGTCACCTCTCAAACTGAAGTTATCTGAATCATCAATGTTTTTAGCATCAGTCAAAAAGTGACAACAGGATCCAATAAGGTCTTGTTTGGTTGCTTGGTTCTTAAACATGCTAAGGGTGGTCTAGTGAACTCATCTTCCTGAGTTCAAATTTCCTGAGTTCTAGCTGTTTGACCCTGGATAAGTCATTTAACCCTGTTGGCCTCTGTTTCCTCATCTGTAAAATGAGCTAGAGAAGGAAATGACTACTCACTCCAGTTTCTCTGTCAAGAAAACCCCAAATGAGGTCATGAAGAGTCAAGCACAGCTGAACAACAACAAAAAGATTGATTTAGACTCAAGATCCTATCTGATTTAAATCCTAGGTAGGAGTGTCAGCCTCACCTGAGTGATTGCACCAAGAATATCAGCACTAGCTCTCTGTTCTTTAATACTTCAATAGGTACATATATTAAACATGTACCTGAAGATGTTTAGGAGGACAACCCAGAATGATTCAGTAGTCAGGTAGGATGACATATGAAGAGACTGAGGGAGCTAAATTTATATAATATAGTGAAGGGGAAACTCAGAGGGACATGGTGATCACCTATAAATTCTTTCAAGGCAACGGGAAAAACAAAGAAAATTTTTTGTAGCCTGAGTTATTGTCAGGACACATAGAGAACTGATACAAAGGTAATAAAAATTTAATTTCAATTATAGGAAAGTTTGATTAAGAGGAAAATAATTGGACCATTTGTCCTGGGGAAACACTCAAGGTCTCAGTACTGGGTATTAGTGGAAATGAGATGATGAGAAGCCTTGCTGAATGAATGGAACTACCTAAGAATTTTTGTTATGCTTCTGTGATTTGGAATGTATATATTTATATAAAATAAATATTACATCATAGGCTCCTTAGGACCAGGGACCTTGTTATTTATTTTTCCAGATGTTCTAAGCCTTAGCCCAGTACTTCACACAAAATAAGACATTTAACAAGGTCTGTTAAAAACAGTTTAACTGTCCACATTATCAATAATAAAGTCAATAGGCATTTGTCTTTTTTTTCTTTATTCAATTAATTTTATTTTCCCAATTACATGTAACAACAGTTTTCAACATAACATTTTCCAAAATTTTAAGATCCAAATTGTTTTCCCTATGCCCATCTTGGAGATAGTAAGCAATTTGATTATTATTGATACAAAATTATTGATACAAAATATACTTCCATATTGGTCATTGTTGTAAGAGAATGCTCATATAAAACTAAAACCCCCATAGAAAAACCATAAGTAAATTAATGTGTAGGGATTGTATGCTTTGTAATTGCATCCAACTCCACCAGTTCTTTCTCTGGAGGTGGATAGCATTCTTTGACTTAAGTCCTTCAGAATTGTCATCGATCTTTGTATTGCTGGGAGTAGCTAAGTCTTTCATAGTTGATCATTGTACTATATTGCTATTACTGTGCGTAATGTTATCCTGGTTCTGCTTATTTCATGTAACCAGCTTTTTCTTTTTTTTTTATCTTTATTTTTATGTTGAATATTTTCCCCTAGTTACATATTTCATGTTCTTTTCCTCTCCCCCAAACCCTGCTAACTTCTCTTAGTTGACACACAGTTTCACTTAACCAGCTTTTTCTGAAATGTTCCTGCTCATCATTTCTTATAACACAATAGTATTCCATTACCAACATATATGACAATTTGTTCAGCCATTTCCCAATGAATGGACATCCTCTCAATTTCCAGTTCTTTGCAACCACATAAAGAGCTGCTATAAATATTTTTGTACAAGTAGGTCCTCTCCCATTTTTAAAAAATCCCTTTGGGATATAGACCTAATAGTGCTATTAGAGTATCAAAGGGTATGCACATTTTAATAGCCCTTTAAGCACATAAAGAAGCATTTTTTAAGACCTACTATGTCTTAGATACTGATCAAAGTGCTGGGGCTACCAAGAAAGGCAAAAATATTCCCAGTCCAAAAGGAATTTACAATCTGAGAGAAGGAAATGTATAAACAGAATTTATATAGTATAAATTGGAGATTATCTCAGAAAGAAGATACAAATACTATGGAAGACTGAGAATGGCTTCTAGAAGAAGGAAAGATTTTAGTTGAGAGTTGAAGGAAGCAGGGAGGGAGAGAAGAAAGAGAGAATTCCAAATGGACACCAGCCAGTGAAAATGCATAGAATTGAAAGATGGAGTATCTTGCCCAACGAATAAGGAACCATTGGATCATGGGAAACATGAAGATAAATAAAGAATTAGAAAATTGGAAAGGTAGAAAAGATTCTCTTTTGCAAATGGGTATGATAATATCCTTCAAGAAACTAAATTTGGAAGGACATTTTCTGAATAGTAAAGTCATATATAAATGTGTGTAGTGCATACATTAGGTAGTATAATGATCTCCATGCTTTTTTGATCTTCAACTACTTTCAATAATTTTTTTTTCTTGGTGGGTATAGGGAAAGATTTTCCCAAAAGCACTTCCCCAGCTGCTGGGGTAGATTTAGATTATAATTTTGTTAAGGGATGATACTTAACTAAGGAAGAAAAAAGTTGAGAGCTCATATAGCTGCAGGAGGAATTGTAATGAGGAAAAGGATTGGGCTATAATGGGTGAAAAATAAGGGTAGTCCTGTTGGAAAAAGCCCAATTGTTAACTCTGAGGGAGATGAGAATGTGACTCATTTTCCTACACTCCAAGTGGTTGATCATACAACCCTTCAGATCAAGTAGCAGGCCTCTTTAAGTTATACTAAGTAGTATAGTGGATAGAGCATCAGGAAGACCTGAGTTCAAATTCAACCTCAGACACTTACTGTCTGTGTGATACTGGGCAGGTCACTTAGCCCTATTTGCCTCAGTTTCTTCATATGTAAAAGAAATGACAAGCCACTGTAGTTTGCCAAGAAAATCACAAATGAGGTCATGAAGAGTCAAACACCACTGACACAATTGAATTAAAAATAGCAAAAAAATCTCCTTAGAAGTTTCTTAGGCCCCATTTTGGAAACTATTGATATAGAAGGAAAGGAGTAGAACTAAAAGGCTTGGATTAAGTCTTTTTTTTTTTAAACCCTGACTTCTGTGTATTGGCTCCTTGGTGGAAAAGTGGGAATGAGGGTCAAGTGACTTGCCCAGGGTCACACAGCTGGGAAGTTTTTGAGACCGGATTTGAACCTATGACCTCCCATCTCTAGGTCTGGCTCTCAATCCACTGAGCTACCTAGCTGTCCCTTGGATTAAGTCTTGACTTTACATGATTTGCTTTGTAAACTTCAAGTCTTAGTTAAAACCCCATGGGATTTTTAGGCTTCTACAGAAAGCACTGCATGATCCTTCCTAATTCTAGTGTTTTCCCTCTACTGATCATTTCCAATTTATCCTATATAGTTTTTTGGTACATAGCTGCTTGCATGAAAGTGAGTTCCTTGAGAGCAGGGGACTGACTTTCTTTTACATTTCTTTGTATCCCCAGCACTGAGAACAGGTCACTTAATCCTGTCAGTGCCCTTAGAGTCTCTTTAAAACTTTACAGTGTAGAGTTCTTGCTGATAGGCAGGGCTAGAGAGAATTTCCTTATGAGGAACTCCCTACTCCAATGAAACCATCATCATTCTAGAACAATAGATACATATATATGTAAATGTCAGCTATTATTATTTATATTGTCCCTTACCATGCTTCATATCGGGCACATTATGATCATTATGATTTGCCATTGAATTCATGTTTATAGATAGGGTTTTTTCTGACATAGTTATACAGTATTGGTAACCACATGATTTCTAAGGATATTATTTGCATGACAACAGCAGGACAAAATGAATTTTGCTGCCTTGTTGACAAGATAATCATGAGTAATTCAATAGAGTCCACATACTGGGGGATAGAGATTAAATTACACTGAGGCTACTATTTGGATTGCATACAATTTGATTTTTGCTAGCTGGCTTGGAATCTGATTGAAAAAGGCCCTGTTAATGACGTGCATTTTGAGATTCCTGGAGACATTAGAAAGATGTTGACTGGAAATCTTTTTGAGAGCCAGAATATTGTTTTAGAGACTACTATGCATTGAGCCCGTATCTCCCCAGTGGGTTTAGTCTGGAACATTCAAATGATTTTTTAAAACCATTTGTAATAAACAAACATCCTTTGTTTAAATGTTGAATTGAACATATGTAATCCTTTAGGGAATGTGGCACACAGGTTGAGAATATTTAATCCAAGAAATCCAGAGCATAGCATTTTTGAAATTCAAGGAACAGAATTTATTGATGCACAAATGGAAATAAAAGTATAATTAATAAAAAAATTAATCTTAGAGACTTTAAATTAGATTTAAAAGAAAAAGAAGGTATGACCAGCCTAACTACCCAAAGTCTCTGGCCAAGTTGCTACTGCTTCATCAGTTCCTAAATTCCCAACCTGCCCTTGTCCATTTTATAAGTGGCAGCAAGGGGATCCAGCTGTCTGGCCAGACAAATTAATCCAGCCAAGGAGCAGGCTTGAGTTCAGGAAGAGACCAGAGAGAAAAAGAAAACCCAAATTCCTGTATTCCCAGGCAGCATGTTTCCTGCCCACCGAGTGCTGGGCCACTTGCCAGAGATGGCTTACATAGATAAGGCACTGTGCTAAATACTGCATATGCATTTCAAGCAAAACAAATTCCATCATTGACTGTATACAAAAATGTATATATCTCATTCTGTACCCTTCTTTCTTTTGGGAAAAGAATAGTAGGTTTCATCATTGGACCAGTCATCTGGAATCATATATGGTCATCATATTGATGACAGTTCTTACATCTATTAGAAAAGGATTCATTATTCAACTAAAGACTGCTGAGGGGGGCAGCTGGGTAGCTCAGTGTATTGAGAGCTAGGCCTAGAGAGAGAAGGTCCTGGGTTCAAATCTGGCCTCAGACACTTCCCAGCTGTGTGACCCTGAGCAAGTCACTTGACCCCCATTACCTTAAAAAAAAAAGACTGCTGAGAAAGTTTGGACAACAATATAGAAAATTTTAGATTTAGACCAACATCTTATACCTAATACCAAAATAAGTTCCCAAAGGATTCATGACCTAGACATAAAAGGTCACATCATAAATAAAAATTAGAGTAAATGGAAAAAATTACCCCTAAAAGGGGAAAATTACCTAGCAGACCTATGGAGAGAAGAAAAGCTGATGACCAAACAATGGCTAGTAAAGATCATAGAAGATAAAATGGAAAATCTTGACAAGTTCTTGTCCAAGCAAATTCAATAAAACTAAGAATAAAAGGGAAACAAAGGAGTGAGTAGAATCTTTGAATCAAGTTTCTCTAACAACTCACATTTCTAGAGTATTTTAAGGTTTCCATATGCTTTTCACACACCAGCCCTGGAAGGATAGTTCATGTATTTTTAATCCCTATTCTATACTCAAGAATTTGAGGTTCAAAGTGGACAATGACTTACAGGCACATAACTAGCAACTTTCCAAAGTTAGAATTTGAACTCAGGCTTCCTCCTTGAATCTAGCTCCTCTAATCTTTCCTATGAACTATTGTCCTCCTTGAATATATATCAGAGTGTTGTATAGACTTCTAGAGTACATCTAGGCCACTCAGTTTTCAAAGAACATACAATTCAAAATATGAAAAACAGGGACTGTTTCACCTAATATAAATATTTCCAGGGAAAGAATTAGCATAATTTTCACTAGTAATGCTTATTGGGAAATTTTTTTTTACCAAATAGATGATAAAACAAGAGATAGAAATGATCAAAGGACATAAGACAGATAATTTTGATTACATTAAGTTAAAAGATTTTGCACAAACAAAACTAATGCAGCAAAAATTAGAAGGAAAGTGGAAAACTAGGTGGGGAGTGGATTTTTATAACAAGATTCTCAGATAAAGACCTCATTTCCAAGTATAGAGAGAATTGAGCTAATTTGGTAAAAATAGAGGCAATTTCCCAGTTGATATATAGTCAAAAGATATGAACAGGCAGTTTTCAGAAAAAGAAAATCAAACCTATCTTTGATCATATGAAAAATTCTTTAAATCACTATTGATTAGGGAAATGCAAATGAAAACAATGGATGTACTACCCACACCTAATAGATTAACTCATATGACAGAAAAGGAAAATGAAAAAATTTTGAAGGTAATGTAGAAAAATAGATACACTAATGCATTGTTAGTGGAGCTATAAAAAGATCCAATGATTCTGAAAACAATTTGGAACGATGTCTAAAGGGCTATAAAACTGAGCATAACTTTTGACCCCAAAATATCAATACTAAGTTTTGTATCCCAAAAAGATTTTTTTTACAAAGGAAAAGAACCCATCTAGACAGAAATATTTATAACAGCTCTTTTTTGTGGTGACAAAGAATTGGAAATCAAAGGGGATGCCCATCAATTGTGGAATTACTGAACAAGTTGGAGTATTTGAGTGTAATGAAATAATATTGTGTTATAAGAAATGAGCAGAATGGTTTCAGAAAAATCTGGAAAGATTTACATGAACTGATGCAAAGTTAAATGAGAAAAATTAGGAGAACATTTTAGATGTAAGATCAATATTGTACAATGATCAACTGTAAATGACCTGACTATTCTGATCAAAACATCCTAGACAAGGGGGCAGCTGGGTAGCTCAGTGGATTGAGAGCCAGGCTTAGAGATGGGAGGTCCTGGATTCAAATCTGGCTTCATACACTTCCCAGCTGTGTGACCCTGGGCAAGTCACTTGACCCCCATTGCCTACCCTTACCACTCTTCTGCCTTGGAGCCAATACACAGTATTGATTCCAAGATGGAAGGTAAGGGTTTAATAAAAAACAAACAAACAAACAAACAAACATCCTAGACAATTCCAAAGTACTTAAGTTTGAAAAAATGCTGTTCATTTTCAGGGAAAGAATTGATAGTCTTAGTGTACATGGAAGTACAATTTTTTAGCTTTGTTTTTCTTCTTTTTTTTTTTTTAAACATGGTTAATATGGAAATATGGTATATATATATTAAATATATAATTGTTATCACATTTCTTGCTATCCCAATCAGTGAGGGAGGGTTGAGCAAGTGGGGGAGAATTCAGAACTCAAAAAAATTTTAAATGAGCATTAAAAATAGATAATAATTTTTAAAATTCCCCTAACATCTAACAAATCCCAAGTACATTATTCATTTTTCTTAACTTTTTTTCTGTTATCGTTAGAGGTAAATGCCTTCTTTTTATTTATGAAACTATATATTGTATTTGACTACTCTTCTCCAGATAAAATTTAATTCTTGATGGTGGGCACAAATAAAGCTTTAAAAATCTGTGAAAATATGCAATGGCATATAGTATCCTTTATAAGACCTAGTCACAGAAGGGTCTAATTTTACTGAATCTCTGAAAATTGAGACTTTCAGAATAATTTTCCAAACCCTGAGAACCAAAATCAGAGTTTTGGAAAACAGCATTACATGACCAAGAAAATTAATCTCATACTAGACACAATAGGAATCTCATGAATAATAGAGTAATGAATCCATATTGGATGTTACAGATGGAAGGAATCTTAGAAATGACCTAATCCACACTTATTCCTTTATCATACACATGTGGAAACTGAGGCAAGAAAGTGAAGGTCAGACTAACAGCAGGATAAGGACTATATTATGCCTTTTCCAGATTTTTTAATGTGGTTAAGTGTAGGTATGGCATAACTAAGTCAACATTAGTGCAAAAATTAAAGCTGGAATGGAAATAACTCTCTGGCTCCTTTTCATTTCCTGAGATAATAGAGTCCTTCAGGATTTCTAACAATGAGGAGTTCTGGACAAAGAAAATATTAACAGAGTTGAGGGTGGGTATGACAGATGTCATTACCTAAATTGCTTCAAGCTGTATCTCTCAATCCAAAATTGTGTTTTCTTTTCCATTAAAGTGCTGCCTAGTCAAAAGGAACTTACTTGTAGTATGTGTATAACCTAGTGGAATTGCTTGTCATCTCTGGGAGGGGGGAGCTAAAAAGGGGAGGGAGACAACATGAAGCATGTAACCTTGGAAAATGAATGTGCAAATTTGTCAATGGAATAAGATAAAGAAAAAATTAAAAATTAAAAAAGGAAGTCACTTGTATGTCTGAAAACACACAAAAAATGCCTGTAGTAGCTAATCAGATATTCACTATTGCATTAGTTGCCACTGCTTTTCACCCAATTGATTGGATTTACTTATAAGCAATTTTGATAGAAAATATAGGCTTTCTCACCCCATGAGGTTCCTTGAAAAGAAATATATTTACATACTTTTATAAATACATATATTATATATATACATACTTTTTAAAAAACACAGTTTTTTAAAGATTAAAAGTCATTTTCAGGCATTATCCAGGCCAGATTGAGGTTGCAGAGATGAAAAATGCAGCTTTTGTTAGTACCAATATGGCACCTCGCTGGCAGCAATTTGTAATAGGATGCTGCTACTTACAATAGTTGACATTTACATAACACCTTCAATTTTACCAAGTGGTGTATATAAGAATCCTTCCTTCAACTCTATGAAGTAGGTATATTATTCTCATTAACTTACAGATGAAGCAACTGAAGCTCTAGGAAATTCAGAGAAATATTGGATATATGGCTTCTTATGGTAGACAAAAGGCTGTCTATCATGTCAGGAAGATATATCAGCAAAATGTAAAATATAAATGAGAAATGTTTAACAAAATAAAAATACAATAAAATACAGTTAATGTTAATTTGTAGTTTTCTAAGTCAATATGTTGCCACAGGGATACTGTTTCTCTTTCAGTTTATATTGCCCCTACACAGCAGCATGTAAACAACAATGTGTTTACCATGTCTGTATAGAAACCAGGACCATGAAACCTGGAGTTGCATTCAGTGTTCTTGAACACTAGCCATATCGTTTCATTGATGTTGGAAAGAGCATCTGCTCAGGTTTCTCATTGACTGTGAACAGCTTGTGGACCTCCCTCCTTTCCCTGTTGCCCATTCTGTAAGAAGTTTACATTTATAACTTGGAAATAGCTTTGTTCTTTTCCCTTAACCATTTGGAAATAGATTCTGTCTAGGGACTCTTCAAACTTCTGGCATAGGTGGCAAGACAATATTGGAATTTAACAGAGCTGTTAAAACAGACTGAAGAAACATTTGCTTGGAAAGAAAATCATTGTTCTTAGTAGGGTTCCTGGTAGAAGAGAGAATTTTATGAAGAGATGGGGTAGAAAAGAAAGAGATTGAGGGTAAAGCAAGAAAAAAACCAGGACAGATATAAATTAGAGAAAGAAAAAAAGCTTCTTTCCTTTTCTTTTCTCCAGTACAATCAATTCATTAGTAAAAAGCAAATTTACCAATAAATGGAATTTCAGATTTCTCAGCAAAGCTAAGCCGCCAAAAAAGGGTATAGATCTCTTTTATACTTCGGGGGAGTACAGAACAAAGAACAGGACCTCATAGGTCGGCAACAAGTTTTAATTGGTTAAAAGAGCTTGACATCATTAATGGTGCATTGATATGACTGGTTACAGAGCTGTGACATAAAGAATTCAGGATGAGGAGCTTTCAACAACCCCTTCCTTCCCTCCTGTGACTAAGAAATGTTCACTGTTTGAGTCCATCTGCAAGGTTAGAGATAAAAGAAAGCTTATTTTCAAAGTTTAATTTCAAAAAAAAGACTGGAATTTGGTCATAAAAGACCATTTACCAAGAAAAATTATGCAGGAGAATGATAGAATTAAGATCTTTCAGATAACAGTGGATAAGAGCCATTGGCTGGATAGAGATGACATCCCCTTCTATGAAGAGAAAGGAAAGTCGTTATCACTATAGGCATTCTCTTAAATATCACAGCTAGACTAAAATCAAGCAAAGTTGACTGGAAATGTCACAAATATGAATAATTTCTCCTTTCAAATTCAGAGGAAAATTAAGGGTTAAAAGTCTCCTCTGGGATGTAAAATAATCAAACAACAAGAATTTATTGAGCTCTTGCAGGCACTGTGCTAGGTGCTAGTGATATAAAAAAAAATTAAAATGAAAAAATAAATCCCTGTCTTCAAGGATCTTATATTCTAATATGAGAGACAACGTACATACAAGTTATAGCCAAAAGAGATGAAAGATGATCATAGGGATGAAGGCATTTGAAGCTAAAGAGACCAAGAAAGGTTTTCTGCTTAAGGTGAATTTTGACAATTTCTAGACTGTTGTTTTTTTCGAAAGATCCTCACTGAAAGAAGAGTGACTAGAATCTAGAGTCAGTAATGAGCAGCCATTTATTCAACAAATATTTATCAAGTCCCAACTATGTGCTAATGGAGAAGAATGGAAATGAGAAAGAAAATCAGTCAGGTTCCAACCTCTGAAAAGGATTCATTTCAAAGTTATTATTGATCTGAGCTTTGAGGCCTCGGGAATTTTCTTTTTTCTACTTAAGTGACAGAACCCTATTTAAATGTTCTTGGTCTCCCCCATTTTGCAACAATGACCAAAAGAAAAGGAAAGAAAGAAAAAAGTAAAGATTAGAAAGAGGAAGCCAATATATAGATTTAATAACTCAGCAATCTCAGAAGTTCTCATAGACCTGGCAACAAATTCTAGGCAAAATATATGACAGAGATTTATGAGTTAGAAGGAAGACTGACTTCATAACAAGTTAACAGCATACTTCTTGACTCCAGAGTTATTTTATAGAGATTTATGAGTTAGAAGGAAGACTCACTCCATACCAGGTTAACAGCATACTTCTTGACTCCAGAGATATTTGTTAGGCACTATTACTTTTATAGTAAAAAAAAAAAAATCCTTGATTTGGAAGCAAAGGTCATAAATCAGTCTCTTCTCTGCTCCTTAGGGGCTGTATAACTTTGGGCAAGTTACTTGTGCTGTCTAGACCTCAATTTCCTCAACTATAAAACAAAGAATTTGGACTAGATGATCCAGACAGACAATATCATGGAAAAAGAGTACTGGGCTAATGCCAGAGACTTTAAATTCTGTTGGCATCTTGGTGGATAGAGCACTGGACTTGGAGACAGGAAAACCTGAGTTCAAATCCAGCTTCAGACACTTACTAGCTATTTGATCTTGGGCAAGAAGCTTAACTTCTGTTTGTCTTAATTCACTAGAGAAAGAAATGGCAAATCACTCCAACATCTTTGCCGGGGGAAGTATTGGTGTTCACAGGGGCATGAAGAATCAGTCACAACTGAACAAGAATAAAGAACTCTGTTATTTATTGCCTGTGTGACCCTACACAAATTATTTTATGTACTTGTTTGTCAGTTTCCTCATCTGTAAAATGAGGGCATTGGGCTAACCTCTTAACAGTCTGCCCAGTTTTGAATTTATGATAATTCCCAAATATTTTCAATGTCTCTGCCCAATTATTTGATATAAATAAGGTAGAGGGATAAGCATCCAATTTTTGTCATAGCGGTTATTGTTTAGTTTTCAGGATCCACTCACTTCCCAGGAGTGGACCCAGATGTCCAGTGCCTTATCATCCTCCTGGAGATGGGAAAGGAATATAGCCCATACCTTATTGTTCATACTTTATTTCAAAGAGGACCAATGACGATATGAATCAATGTCTTCATTTATGCATGAATTGGATTTAAGTGAGGCAGAGTTTTGAACAGTCATCAACCTCAATCTCTCTTCAGTCATCAAAGTCTAGTGGCAGACAAAAGTTAAGACAATTGGCATCACCTGGGATGCAGTAAATTATCTTGGCATCTTTCATGTTTTATTAAGCTCTAGGTTCTTCTTGGCCCTTGCAACAAATTGTTTTCATCTACCCATTCTGCCAGAAGAGGACTTCACATGCTTAAGGTAGATACCCCCTAACTCACCAAGGGGTCATGGCCTATTGGTTAGCCTCAACCTGGGTTAGTCCATCTGCCAAAATGGTTTTACTAGGGTGTGGCCGCCCTATTTGCCAGAGCTTCTTGGAGCCACAGTTGAGATATGGAGGACAAGAGGACACCAAAGGTGAATGAGCATCCCTGAAAATGACTTGGCAAGGACTTGCACTGAAAGAACTAATCATCCTGGAATGCTCCATACACCCCACTCCCTACATAAGATTTACCATACTACCTAAGAGTAATATAATCTCTATTGGCTTTTGGAGATAATCAGTTTTGTTCAGCCAATAATGTATATCTAGAGTAGACTCACAGGGAAGTACAAATTCAGAATAGGGGCACAAATAATTCAAGATGGAAGCAACTCTAAGAGTTAAGATAAAGAGACTCAAGTATATTAACAGCTCCAATAACAGTTATATTAACATCCTGTCACTTTCTAGCTGTTAAGAATACAGTCAGGATGGGAATGTGTGATGTGGGAGAAAAGGCCTAGAAGCAACTCACATATTCCTCTCTCAGCTCTGTAAAAGAAAGATCTCAACACTGTACTAGACCAAGGAGCCAATTTTCTATTATGAATACGGCAGCACTCCCTTGGTTTAATACTACCCTGTCCCTTGGAAAAGGGAAGGAAGGAGAATTCACTTCTGGAAGAATTTATAATGAATATGATTCAATTCAATTCAAAAAACAGTATCTAAGAGGTCCCTAGAAATATAATTCTCACCATAGAGGACCTTAAAGTCAAGACAGGATTAAGGCAGCACTGAAACCTGAAAAACAGATGATGGAAGAGACAGAAAAATTGCTTTTCACTGGAACTATAGCAAGAGTAGAGTCAAGAGAGTTTCCCAGATCACAGCCTACGTTCAGAGGATAAAATGGCCCAGAATAAATACTTTGAGTGTGGGGATTTGGGGGAAGGGGAATTAAGGTTAGAAGGGAAGGTGACTCAGTGAGAACCAAGCTGGAGATGTGAGGTTCTGGGTTCAAATATGGCTTCAGACACTTCCTAGCTGTGTGACCCTGGAACCAGTTAACCCCAGCCTCACCGATCTATTGCCTTAAAATTGATATTTAGTGTTGATTCTAAGACAGAAGGGTTTGTTGTTTGTTTTTTTTTAAGATTAGAAAGGGAGCTCTAGCTCAGGATTTATCTTTCTTGTGAGGACTGGAGAAGCATATTCTGGGAAGCTGAAAAGGTCAGCTCAGTCCAAATGGTCAGGCAACAATCAACAAGCATTTATGCTAAGCCCTGGGAGTACAAATGCAAGTAAAAAGAAAGAAAACCTCCTCTCTCAAGAAACTTACATTCTAGTAAAAAAGAGGATATGTAAAAGGAACCTGAGGCTTAAGGGTGAGGTTTGATATGAAGAGTTGACTGGATTGAGCACGATCCTTAAATTGAAGTTCTTAGGAGAAATCATTCCAATCAAAGGGAGGAGCCCCAAGGGCCAAGAGTATGCATTTTAGGGCTGAAGTGACTTTCCGGGATGAAGAGGTTTCTGGAACAAAAATGGAGATCAAAGAGGTGTATCCTTTCTTTTTCATTTATTTATTTTTTAGGATTTATTTCAAATAATTAATTACTTTAGAATATTTTTCCATGTGACATGATTCATGTTCTTTCCTTCCCCTCCTCCTTCCCACCTCCTAGAGCCAAGGAGCAATTAAAGGGTGTAGCCTAAAGAGAAATTAAGAATGCCAAGGAAATGGGGTTGCTCCAAAGATTTAAAACCACTGTAATACTCACATGGGCATTGTGTAGAGATGGCAGGGACCCTGCACTCCTTAACTCAGGCAGGCTGTGAACAGGGAAATTCCTTTCCCAGTTCTTGCCCCTGTGACTCCTGAATGAAGCAAAGACCATTATCCTTGGATGTCCTTTAGGTTGAGAGTGTAATGTAGAGGATAGCAGCATGGAATTCCTGCAAAATACTGGGTCCAGCCTCACCCAGAATTCCAGGGTCTGGGTGAGGTCTGACCCTGTATTTTGCAGGAATTCCATGCTGCTATCCTCTACACTACAGATAAACAAAGAGATACACCTCCAGGCCACACCTTGATAGCCTAAGCCCTGAGGATCCCAGACAGATCCTCCCCACCCACTGAATTCCTGAGTGCAAGAAGTCACTACTCTTACTACTTGTCACACACTCTTGAAAAGGATACAAAAACCCCTGAACTGGGGCATCTGGGGAGCAATCCCCAACAGTTGCTCCACTCATGCTGTCTTGCTGGCCATCGATCCTATCCTACTAATAAATCTTTCTTTTTACTTTCAAGCTAAGCTTGGAGTCCTCTCATTCTTGAGAAAGTTTTCCTTCCCGAACCCAGGGGTCCACCATTTACACCCCTATAACAATACCAAGACCTAAACTGAGAAGGAGGGAGAATCCAAAAGGGGAAAATGTCATAAAGGACCCAATTTAGCTGTATGTTTCACTATAAGCCTATTTGAAAACTGACTTGGGAACCTCTTCATGGTGTTGATATATGTCCCTTCTATTATATATTCCTCTGTTTACTTTCATAGTTATTATTATGAATAGGTTTGCAAGCCACAGTTTACAAAGATGTTTACATCTAAAAATATAGTTAAATATTAACAGTGTGCCGAAAGGGTCACTTGGAAACCTAAAGAAGGAATTTCTCTTAGATCTGAAAAATAAGAATACAAAGTACACCCATGTAGTGCCTTATTGAGTATAAAATTTCCTGGATATTTTCATTGTGTGGTATTAAAATATTTAGACCTATTGGGTATAATCTGATTCATTTTACTTTGAACTCTCTGGGGAATTTCCAGGGTAGACTAGGATAGTGATTAAACAGACAAATTTGTGTTCCAAGGCTTAAATACTGAGACTCTCTCTAGGGATACAAGGAGAAGAATTATAGGTAATGATTCCAAGGGTTTACCCTATTGCCTAGGCAACAAGGTCAGAGTAACACTGTTGGTGTTGTATTGGATAAAAGACCCAACAAAGTGAATTTGAATTGAGTTCCAAAATAGAGTAATAGCTCTGTTGTTTCTGTAAGCCTTGTGAATCTGTGAACCTCTCTCTAACCCACCATTTCTAAGAACAGGGCATATTTCCACTAGAACAATTGTTTAAATATGTCATATATAAACTATAAAGCCAATGCCTCTAGCTCAATATTGGGTGTAGTGGATAGAGTCCCAGACTTCAGGTCAGAAAAACTCATCTTCCTTAATTCAAATCTGGTCTCATATGCTTGTCAACTTGAAATCTGAAGACCCCAATTTTGCCCCTGAGAACTCACCCTGAGGGAGACCCCAGACTCACCCATTTCAGACTGAATAATAGACCTTAAATTACTTGATGATCCCACCTTAGGTGGGGCTAGCAGACCTAATCAAATGTCAAGTACTCTTTTTAGTCTTAGAAGTTTCCCCCATTGTATCAGAGATCCATTCCTAAGAAGACCAACACTTGTGCAGGAACCATCCTTTTGTACCCTTTGTAAAGTGTCAGCCTCTCCCTGATGATTCTGGTTTGGACTTCTCATTTCCTTGTAGCTGTGGTAATGGCAATCCATCACTTCCCTATCCTTAGTCCCCCAAATGATATATAAGTTCCTCAAGTTCTATTATTCTTTGGAGAATCTTCTAGCATGTAGATCCTCCCAGAGATAATGTCCCTGAGCCCCAGGTTTTGTTTGTTTGTTTGTTTGTTTTTTGGTGCTTGGCTCTGTGTAATGACCGATTATTATGAACCTCTCTCTTTACTGATGAAAGATTTGCTTTTTCTGACTACTTTAGTAGTTCTGTGTTTTTCCAAGTTGACATAGTTATTAGCTGTGTGATCCTGGGAGAGTCACTTAACCCTGTTTGCCTCAGTTCCCTCATCTGTAAAATGAGCTGGAGAAGGAAATGGAAAAACACTTCAGAAGCTTTGCCAAGAAAACCTCAAATGGGGTCACAAAGTTTTGGTCACTATTGAAATTACTAAACAACATCATTTTCTCCAACACTTTCGTAAGTCTAGACAGTCAAAAAAAGTATAAATTAAGCCCTGATAAATAACCACTAAAATCTTAATGCTCTCACAAGCCACTACTTTCAACATATTCTTGGTTATTAATTTATCCAGGGTTCCACATACTACTATTACAACCTCTATGCAACACCATACAAAAGGCATGTGAATCCAAAACCAAAAAGGCATTTAATTTAAATGGAATAGTATGGTAAATAAGGGTAGCAAACCTTCTCTGAACTCATGCACAAAACTGAGGGAAAGAAGGCATCCCTCTGTTTTCCAAAGAACACTAAATAATTTTGCTTAATAATAATTGGTTAATAATGAAATAAAATAAAATACTAAATATTAAAGTCATAGAAAGAAAATGAAGTGTTTTCAAGTCCAGTGAATCAGATCAATAATACTGTTTGCCTGCTGTTGGTACTCAGATCCATGAGTGTCCCAAGAGCCTTTTGTGTCCCAAGAGATGAGGATCATCCAGATTTCTACTTGAATTTCACTCTTTCCCTCTAGATATCCAGCAGTTAAACTGGCCTAATTTCAATCTTCTGTTAAAGTCCTTTGCAGGAAGGAGAAAAAGGACATTGGGATTCAAGGAGACTTGAATTTACAAGACTTTGCTGTCATCCAGTCCTTCCCTTGGGTAGATGTGCAGATTCAGTTGCAGTTGTGGTGATTTTTTTTTAAAACCTTCTTACCAAGGTGAAGACTTAGGGCTAAAGCAACAGGGAGGGAATATGTCACACAAGTCAAGCTACCAGATGGACTCATATCATTCCTTGCCATATGTCTCATCTTCTTTTAGAAAATAGCATGTTATCCTGAAGTTTCTTCCCTCATTTTCTTTTTATTTCATTCTTTTTTAAATATCTCATGCACAATTCAAATCCTGAGTCACATAGAACTATAGTATGAAACTGAATTTTCATTTCCTCTCAAACTAATGGTGAATTTGGAATGCCTCAGAACAATATATCCGTTTCTAAGAGTAGAATACAAAAACAGGAAGTTAGAAGAAAAAAATTATTTCATTAGGAAGATTTCTTCATCTTCTGGAGGATCTTTTTTTTTTCTTAGTCATTTTTTTAAACCCTTACCTTCTGCCTTAGAATCAATACTGTGTATTGTTTCTAAGACAGAAGAGTGGAAAGGTCTAGGCAATGGGGGTTAAGTGACTTGCCTAGGGTCACACATCTGGGAAGTGTCTGAGATCAAATTTGAACCCAGGACCTCCCATCTCTGGGCCTGGCTCTCAATCCACTGAGCTACCCAGCTGCCCCCATCTTCTGGAGAATCTTAAAATTAAATTGTATGTAACTTAAGAAAGCCAAGGTTTTTTCATTTCTGGTTCAATATTACTTTGATGGATACATTTTTTAAAAATCTAACTTTCCTAATGGGGAGGGAAAAAATACTTGTTAGAAGTAAAAATGTACAATGTTCACTTCATGTCTTTCTAGAGAAACAAAGCTAGATGTTCTATGTACCAACCAAGGTATTTTTAAAATCCTAAGCAAGTGAAGGGAGATAATAGTATTGTGAAAAGGAGGAATTTCAAGGGAAAAGATGAGTAGAAGACATCCTGGGCCTCTCCAAGGAGACCCCAGCAAGAAGGCCTTAAACTTTAAGTTCCATAATGTCTTCTAAAGGGTTTGGGTGAACTAGGTAAGGTACTACCTGTTTCTGCTTTTACCAAGGGTGCACTTCCATTTCTGTTACCACTGAAAAGTAATAAAGATGGGAAAAAAATGGCCCTGAGCATTGCCTGGAAGAGGTAAGAGGAAGTAGAGAAAAAAGGCAGAAATAAAACAGTCCCTGCTCTCAAGGAGTTTTCACTCTATGGATTCCAACGGGATGTTAGCCATTTGGAAGAAGCAGTTTGTTAAAGCAGTCTTTGTTTTCTTCCTATCTTACAATATTTCTGGCACTCCCTCCACCTTTTAGCACCCTTAAAGAAAAACCACTACAAAGCTACAAATAGTCAGGCAAGATATAGTCAAGAGAAGGGAAGAAAAATAACAACTCATACTTATAAAAAGTTTTAAAGTTTTTGTAATAATAAATTTCCCTGCTTTGGAACTTGCCCTCTTCCTCTAGCTCTGGACCTATTTGCTTACTAGATTTAAACCTATTCCTAAGAGATGAATCCAGATCTGGTTCTTTTTCTTAAATTTTCTGGCACCTGACACCCCAGTCCAAGAATCCCAGAGAGAATTGGTTAAAGCAGTGATGGGCAAACTTTTTAAATAAGGAGCCAAAGGAAAGGAAATGCTCATCTGTCAGTCTGTTTCTAAGGCAACTCTTTCAGAAGTTTCATTGTATTGTATCCTACTCATTGTATTCATCAGAATAGGAATAATGTCCCAGGGCTGGATAGAACATTTCAGGGGGCCACATCTGGCCTGCTGACCATAGTTTGCCCATCACTGGGTTAAAGCTTTGAGTTGGCTCAAATCAAAGCTCTCCACAAAGGAGTAGTAGAAAGGTACTCAATACACTATGTAGGTCAGGTATAGGACAGCTATTTCTTTCCTACACACATAAATGCTTAACATGAAAGATTCATAAGCAAGCATTAACAAAGACTTAAAAAGCACAAAAAAGGGGAAACTCCTAAAAGTGCTTAAAATAATTATTATAATAGCTTCCCAGTAAGTTGCTACTTAAGCCATCAAAATACAAAGTATTTGTCAGGATTGCACAACTGGAATTCTATCTTTCAATTCAGCTGGGCTCTGTCTTCCTTAAGATACATGTCTTCTGGCAAGTGTAGTAGTAGGCAGAATGAGTAAAAGAAAAAGAGGTGTAGTGGGTGAAGTTATTTCCTTTAAGGTTAAGTAGGCAGCTCTTTCTAGCCTAGTAATCCATCCTTAAGAGGACCAAGGGATTCTGTGTCATTCCAAATTATCAAATTCTTCAACCCTTTATCAAAAACTACCAAGCTGGACCACTCATAAGTGGTCAGGGTCCAGACTCAGTAATTCATGGGATGATTATGATTGCACTTACAGAGCACTGTTTTCACACCCCTTTGAGATAGCTAGGCTATTATCCTCATTTTAGAGCTGAGAAAGCTAAGGCTCAGAAAATGTCACTGGTGTCAGAAGCAAATTCTTTTGACTCCAATTCTTTCTTATCCCAAAACTGATGTTCTTTCCACTGTGACACACTGCCTTCTTTTGTTCTTTAATTTCCCCTTTCTCTATTCCTGGGTGTTTCACTTTGACTAAGGTGCTAGAGATGGAAGAAGGAGAATTAGAGTTTACCCATGGTCAGTCTTTTAGATTGAACAAATATTTAGTACTGAACCTTTGCAAAAACTGGTGCCCACCTTAGTTTTTCTACTTTTGCCTGCTGCTTGGGAGATGATTCCCAACATAAAGAAAAATAGGAAAGTAACCTTGTTGCCAGGAAATAAAGGGCAAGTAATTGAAGGGGATAAATGATAAGAGTTGCCCTTTCCCATTAGTCTCAGGCTGCCACTCTGGTAGAAATCAGGAAAAACAACTACTTACTCAAAGGAGCATATTAAGTAAAATATAACCTGGGCAAAAAGAGTTTAATTGCATTTTTTGTGCTTATATAGATCAAGAATAAATATCAGTAGTAAGAATTATTTTTACTGTATTTTTAAAAAATTCTCAATTTAACTGTTTTCCTTGTTTCCCTTCTTATCTGAATTCATCTTGTTTTCTCTATATACTATTCAAAGTTTATTTAAATTTGGGTTAACATATTATGAACCTTTTATGATATTAGTGCTTTGAATAGCTTTTGTCCCTGGTATAAGTTCCCCTACTGACATCTTATCTTGTCTTTCTTTCAGGAAGTTACAGGATGATCTAGAATCTGGTGGCTATGTCCTAGGTACTACTGATCACATTTTACTGAAGTACTATCTTGTCCCATCTGGCTCAGACCAGGGTGAGAGCCTGGCAAATGGGGAACCAACTGTCTTCCATGGTATTTGGAATAAAATGAGTTGGCCCCTAGGAGTACTTGAACTTAAAAAAATTTTTTTTGATAATTGTATTTAAGCATATTTGGTTTCCTATATTATCCCATGTATTTCGTTGTATGCATTTAAAAACATCACTCCAAGAAGGCTTCCAGACACACACATACACACACATATAGAATGATTCCATAAAGAATGAGTATAGAATCTATGGAATCCATAGAATTTGTTATAGAATCTTCCCTGAAGAATGATTTGCAAACCTTAACAAATTAAGGTTTGCAAATCATTTTACACATGCTAGTTCACTTTTTCTTCAACCCCGAGGAGGTACTATTATTATCCCTGTTTTATAGATGAGAAAACTAAAACCAACAGAGGTCAGGTGACTTGTCTAAGGTTATACAATGAGTAAGGACTCAAACTGCACAATTCAAACTCAACTCCAGCGCCACAATGCACTGTGCTACCAGAATGCCTATTGGCAATCTGTTGATAGTACTGATCATCAAAAGCAAAAGATCTCTCTGAACAAATGAAAAGAATCAGTATATTAATGATTAAATGTTGGAGTTAGCCTCTCCAACATTTGTCATTTTCCTTTTTTGTCAATCTGATGGGTGTGAAGTAGACATTCAGAATTTTTTAAATTTGCATTTCTCTAATGGCTAGTGATTAAGGGAATTGTGGGGGGCCAAGGAGAGATACAACATCTTTACTTAAAGAAAAGCATAATTACTCAAAAAATTGAAAGATACAAAGGAATTTAGACATGTCCCTTCAGGTATAGGACCAAGTACGGGGTGCATTTTTTCTGGGTGTTCTAGTTCAATGATGGCAAACCTATGATATGCATGTTAGCACTGACATGAATAGCCATTTTCGATGGCATGCAGCCCCATGCAGTTGTATACCAAGAAGTATGGGGCTGCATGCCAAGGATGAAACATTTGCTATAGTGTAGTGTAGACACTGTTTACCATAGATGACAATTCTATCTATATTAATTTACCTATTTTGGTTTATTAAATATAGTTATATATTACAATTATACATTTTTGTTATTTAAACTATAAATATTGTGAAAGTATGGTTTTTTTCTCAAAGTGTCACACCACCCGAGTTATGCTTGTTTTTTTGGCGAATTTTGACACACCAAGCTCAAAAGGTTGCCCATCACTGTTCTAGTTAGACAGCATACACCCATCTTCCAGATGCTTTCTGACAAAGATCAATCTCAGATGATGTGGGGGAACGATATTTTGGTCCTTTATCTTTGCCTTTACATTTTCAGTAGTATGGTTTCCCCTTCAAGGGTGATGGTTTTGCTAGTCAAGATCTTCCCAGAAATCTGCAACCTATCCCTGAGCCCAAAGTACAGGGTGCATTCTTTCTGGATATTGGAATCAGATGAGATTCTACCTGTTTCCCAGAAAAGATCAATCTCTGGTCTTCTGATGAGATATTTTCCTTGTCTTGGATTTTGGACTTCACGTTCTCACTGGTATCACCAGGGTCCACTTTGTAAGAGGGAAATTTAAGTATTTTATAGATATGTATTTAAAGTGTGGCTGCCAGGAATCAACAATTCAGGTTGATTCCGTAATCAAATCAGACCCAAGTCAGCATCGGGTTAGGTAGTTTATTTACAATTAGGAAGGTAAAGATATAGGAATAAAGAGAAAGGGAGAGGCTAGTCCAGGCCTGCAGAAGCCTGGACAAGAGAGAAGGTTAAAAGGCTAAATAAATTAGGCTGCAAGCCTCAAGGCCTAGCAACCAGATAGGCTAGAGCCTATTTAAGGCAGAGTTTGGAAGCAGCCTAGGTAGGCCAAGGAAGTCAGCCTAACTTACACACGTGACAATACAGAGTAGAAGCTGTCTGTGGTCTCAGGAGCTCCTTCAGCACCAAGTTCAAGGTGGGAACTGCCTCCACAGGAAGTAACCAACATACTTGAAGAGATGGTGTCTTTCATCACTTCCCGTGGGTCCACCTCTAATTCAAGTGGACAAATGGCAGCCTCTACACTGATTTTAGACTGCCCAAAGGGCAGTCCCTTGTTCTTGATTTGTTACTTATTGTCACATGTGGGTAACTCGTCCCCCTTCCCCATTAAGGGAGGTGAGGATGACATCATTTCTATGCCTAGGTTGAGTAAGTTTTTGACTATGAATGGGCAGATATTAATTCCATTTACACAACTTCAAGGATGATGGTTTTTCCATTCAAAATCTTCACAAAGATCTGCATTGTTGAAGGATGGTAATGTCACAGAACACATTGAATGACAGATTCAACACCTGTCCTTGGCAGATCTCTATTCAGGAATTTTTTTCATGTTGTTATTTATTGATAACTTCAATTTCTTCTGTTAAGAACTGACTGGTTATTGATTTTTGAAGTGCTGAGAACACAGCAAACCATGTCTCCCCAATTAATTTGATGAATCACGATTTACATTTTTTAAAAATGCAAATCTTAGAATTTGGTTGTCAGCTAATAAAATTTATAATGTCTGGCTATTCTTGAGCTCACGTCTATGGGACAAAGTTTATAAAACATGGCCCACATTCATAGTAATTCTGCACTTGGAAGTGCACTTGGAAGGTTACATTTATGTGGTTCCTGACTTGTTCTCATTCTGCAAACAAAGAAATGCTAGGAAATAGAAGGATAAGGTCAACAATAGTTATTTGTGAGAAATAATATTAAACCTGGTAAACATTATTTTATAAAATTTTGTAAAAACATAATCACATAATAGTAAGATCACAGTCACAAGGCAGGAATTACCTGTGGTTGTTTTGATTTTTTTCTTTAATCCCTTCTGTTACTGGAGTGAGTGAACTGTCATTTATTAAAAATAAAGACCAAAAAATAGCCCCACACATTTCAGCTTTGTCTATTTTGAAATCATCTTTCATGACTTTGAAAAAAATAATTGTGGGGCCAGGGTTGCACTACCATGGCATGACCACTTGACACTTTTTCTTTCTTCTCTTCTCATTCTCTCTTCAGAATTTCTTAAAATCCCCACTAAGAGATATATGTTAAAGACTTATGATCTCCCATCTGATCTCTTGTTAGTCTCCTCTCTTCTCAAACTGGGAAATCTGGTCGATTTTGTGGCCAGAAGTTGTTACATAATAGCAAAGAAAATAAAAATTATTTTTCTAGCTAGAATCTATGAATCTGGGTTTACACAGACTGGGTTCAGTCTCAGTAGACAGCAACAAAATATTCCCTTTGGTTCAGTTAGCCTTCATCCGGATTCTTCCAGAAATCTCAGAATACAATTTGTGTACACAGATATTAGTAAAAGGACTCCCACTTCTTGTGCAAGTACTTGAGGAAACAATGTATACTGGGGATAAGTAAGCTTTTATTCTGCACTACAGAAAATACAAAATAAAGGAACTCACAATATCCTGTTTAGAACTATCATTAGAGTTCTCTCTCCTTGATAGGCTCTTAAGGTACCTAGAGTGATTCATAGCACTAGTCTGTTACTTGGACTCCTCTTGGGAGGAAAAAGAAAGTCAGGTTTCTAGAGAAGTAACTCCCTGACATGACAATTCCTACTTTCACTCCAAGAACTATATAGTCTGTCTATATGGTCCCTGTCTGACCATTCCTCAGTTTCCTTTGCTAAATTTTCATCCACTTCCAGCCCACTAACCAGAAGAATTCCCCAAGGCTCTGTCCTGGAAATCTTGTCTTCTTCTTTACTTTCCAAATTGATCTCATCAATAATTCCCATCAGTGTAATTATCACCTCTATGCAGATAGTTCCCTTATCTACTTACCTAGCCCTAACCTCTCCCTTGAGTTCCAGTCCCACATAACTAATTGCTTTTTTGGAAATCTCTAACTAGATGTTCTATAGACTTCTCAAAGTCAACATATCCAAAACTAAGATGATTATCTTTTTCCTCAAACTGTCTCCTCTTCTCAGCTCATCTGATAATGTTGAGAACACCAACATCTCCCCAGCTATTCTAGTTCATATCTTTGGTGTTATCTAAAACTCTTCATTTCAATTCATCCCCACCTATCATCAAGTCTTGTCATTTGTACCTTTACAAATCCCTGATCTATATCTCCTTCTTCCCAATTATAGAGCCTCTGACCTGTTACAGACAGACTGTTACAATACCCTTCTGGTTATCTTTCTGTCTAAAGTCTTCCTCCACACCAAACCAACCTCTATTTAGCCAAAATGACCATCCTAAAGTGAAAGTCTTGATTATGTCCCACCCAAGCCAATTCAATAAACTCCAGAGGTCCCCTATTGCCTACAGAATCAAATAAAAATCCTTAGTTTGGCAATAAAAACCCTTTACAATATGGTCCCTTCCTCCTTTTCCAGTCTTCTTATACTTTTCTTCTCTTTACTTCATCTAAAATGCAGCATCACTGGCCCTTCTGTTATTTGCATAGAACACTCTTATCTCCTGGTGATGGCTTTTCACTGGCTCCTTTTCATTTCTGGAATCCTCATGTCTGCTTCCTTCAAGGTACAAACCAAATCCTACCTTCTGTTGGAGACCATTTCTGGTACCCTTTCCCATGGCCTCTAGAGCCTTCCTTTTGAGGTTAACTTCCATTTACACTATATTTGTTCTTTATGTAAATAGTCATTTACATATTTTCTCCTCCATTAGAATATGAGCTTCCTAAGGGTAGGGATTATATTTTAGAACAGTGCCTGCCACATGGTAAAGAAGTAATTAATGCAAGCTAATTGAGTGATGGTGGTCATCAATGAAACATTCTCAAAAGGGATTAGATATCCTTGAGAAAGAAACAAAATTGGGGTAGCTACAAGAGGTGGCTTCTCTCTGTCTCCATCTCCATTCTGATGATTAACCTGCCGAAACTTGTTTTACTTTTAAGCTAATACTACTTCTCTAAATGTTAATATTTCCCTTGGCTTCTTGCATTGTTAGCAAGATTTTTCTGGGATGTACCCTCTTTACCTCAAAGATCTCTACAGGTTTCAAGACATCATATTATCTTTAGAGATTAGATTCCTCTCAGATAAAGAATAAAGCAAAGTTCATAGAAAGACAATAGCTTTCCCATTTGGACTGGTATCCTATGGAAATCATGTTAAAAGCAGAGAGTAAGATCTAAATTTTTGCACATCTTTATCATGGAACTTTAAGAACTCTAAACTCTCTAGGAAATCAGAATTATTCAGGAACTAATCTTTCCCTCTATTCAGGAGGCTGGATATATAGTTCCATTATAACTATTTCTACAGAGAATCCTGCTTTGGCTTAGACTGTATTTACTCCACTGGTTAAGAGTGTGTATATATATATACATATATATATACACACACACACACATAGATAAAAATATATATCTCCTTTTTTATACCACATTTGGTATTAATGGTCAAAAAGTCATCAGAAAAATTCATTTCTATTGTTACATATTTCAATAAATCTCATATAATTTTGATGTATGCATGGAAGACATCATGTTGGATAAGAACCTTTAAAATTTTTCTTTTCACAACAATTTCCCCAAAACATATAATTTGGTACCCCAAGACAGTAGAGTAGCAAGAAGTGAACTTCTTCCCCACCCCTCACCCCCCAAAATAAACCTATTCTTCTAAATAAATCCAGAAAATATACCCAAATGAATTCTGATTAGGACATCCAAAGAAAAGTCATCATGACTCATTTTTTCACCCCAAGTTGGCATGAAGAGAAAGATGAGTCTGTGAACACTGGGGATGGAGGCTAAGAATGAGTAGCATGGCTCAGAAAGAAGCTATGTATTTAGGCATAAGTTATTATGGGCTTCCAGACCCATATAGGGGCATCACTATTTCCTGCAGCAAATAGGAATAGGTCTTGTGTGAATTAAATAGCTAGGGGTCCTCCATCCCAGAAAGACTCAACATAGGTGTCACAAAGTCATGTGTCTATGCTATGCTATGGATGCCAGGAGGCCAGGAAATATGACATATGAAGACCATGGGCCAAACCAAGGCTCTGAAAGGATCTAGGAGAGGAGCTTAAGATTGAAAAGCCAACACCAGAAGCTGAGTGGCTCTCTTTGTTTCCTTCCTGGTCTCTGGTCTGAACCTCTCTGGGCTTATTCTTGGGGGCCTTTTTCTTATCTCTTAATCTCTGGCAAAAGTTAACCCAAAGGGACCAAGCTGGCTGCAATGGGGGACAGGATTTTTACCTTAAGTTAGAAAAGCTGGAAACCTAATCTCTATCTTTCTTTCTCTTTACTAATAAATGTTTATAAATCTAGTAATAAGCCTCCAGGATTAATTTTTATTAATAACAGTGCCAACTAGCAACTTTATTACCCACTAATAGATTCATGGCAGACTGTGTTATGGGATATAATCCCAGGGGAAGTGTTCTAGGGTAGAGTGGTCTCAGGTCACAGATGATGTAGTGAGAGAAGAACAAGTTCAGAAGTAAACTGCTGGAATGCCAGGAGTAGAGCAGGTTCTCAGTACCAGCTTATAGGCTAGTCTGAAACTTTCAGAATAACCAGGACAGGAATTGTGTGCTTAATGGGAGTCTGAAGTTTTGTCATTCTGAACCAACTTAGCTTCTCAGCTAGCTGATATAAACTGAGTCTATCAGAATTTTAAGCTTGAGGCATTTCAATCAGCAGAAAATGTGCTTAAACATCACAATGGGGCAAAGTTAATAGGAGGAAAGTGTCATTCATAACAACAATAGAATGTTCAAAATATAAAAATATAAAAAAAGTAGTTATTCTATCAAGACACACTTAAGACTTATAGAAACAATTATAAAGCACGTCTTAAAGTAATAAAGAATGGCAAATAATTGGAGGGAAATTGATTGTTCATGGTTGGGTCAATCCAATATTAAAAAAAACAATGATATTTCTTTAATTTGAAATTTTGTTGCTACAAAAATTAAATTAGATAATTTATTGAGCCTGAGCAATAAAAATTCATTTGAAAGAACCAAAGGTCTAGAATCTTAAGGTTAAAAAACTCAAAAAAAAAGGAATGAAATTAGATATTGCTTAATACTGATTAAAAGGGGGAAAAGTTAATCAGTGACATGAAGTAGATAGGCAAACATCAGAAACAATGGAAATCAATAATCCAGTGTTTGATAACTGGGAATATAAATTTATTGAGGAAGAATACTCTATTTGACAAGATCGATATAGTTAGGAAAACTATAAGGCAATTTAGTAGAAATAAGATTCAGACCACTTTTTATATTATATACTATTACCAATTAAAAAGGAGCACTTGCCTGAATAGGAAGTCATGCCATAAAAAAGTTAACAAAGGATGAGATCAAGTACCTTTTACAGTTATGATGAAAAAGAAGCTTCTTAGTCAAACAAGAGACCAAGGAGAAAAAAAATTGAGGAGGTCATTTGAATGACATGGCATTCTAAAAGATCCCAATTAATGGAGTAAGGACTCACTATTTGCCTAAACTGTTGAGAAAATTGAATAGTCTGGCAGAAACTAAATTTAGAGCAACTCATGCCATATGCCAAAATAAGCTCTAAATAAGTACAAGGCTTGAATATAAAAGGTCATATCATAAAAAAAGAAAGAAGGACAAGGAAGAAATTATCTTTCAAAACTATGGAGAGGTGAGGGATTCATGTCTAAACAAGAGATGCAAGTAATTACAAGATGAACATGTTTGATAATATAAAATTAAAAAGTTTTGATTTAAACTTTAAATAAAGCTTTTTATGTAAAATAAATGAAATACAATTTAGAAAATAAACATTTACTTTGAAAAAAATTTTATAGAAAATATTTCTGTTAAAAGTCTCAAACAAGATAAGGAAATAATTCAAATTATTAAGAGTCTTTCTTCAATGACTAAATTGCTAAAAGATATGAGCAGATATTTTACATGGGAAAAAATACTATAAACAGCCATATCAAGAATGCCTTCAAATCTCTAGTGCTGAATGAAATACAAATCAAAGCAACCTGATGTTTCATCTCATATCCAAGAAACTGGAAAAGATGAAAATAGTCTATGTTGAAAGGATTCCAGGAAGGGAAGAATAATGGTCAATGTAAAGTAGAGATTTGACTTTCCTGATACAGGTTGCCTCTGATTCTGCCACAAGATGTTGATTCAGCTCAGCTAGCTTGTCTGCCTTATGAATATCAGTTGACTATCAGTGAACAGAGATATTTGACTCCTTATTTACAGGAATTTCTTCCCTAGATGATGGTTGTGAAGGCTGAACCAGGAAAAAGACTGGCGATTTGGTAGGTACTACCATGGCCAAAGCTCCTGTTCCTATCAGTTTGGTGACAATTGAAGAGTTGTTATTAATAGTGATGCTGAAGTGGATGGACACTCTCTTGACAATGATTTATTGCCAACAAAGATGGTTGTTAGGATGTTGATTTGAAAGCAGTTTCGGTGGTTCAGAGAACACAGCTATTTCTTAAGGTCAGAAATCTGAACTGTTTCCATCAGTTTGAGCAAGGCTATGCTGGAAAATGTGTTTTTTTTTTAATTTACTTTATTTATTTATTATTATTATTTAAACCCTTACCTTCCATCTTGGAGTCAACACTGTGTATTGGCTCCAAGGCAGAAGAGTGGTAAGGGTAGACAATGGGGGTCAAGTGATTTGCCCAGGGTCACACAGCTGGGAAGTGTCTGAGGCCAGATTTGAACCTAGGACCTCTCGCCCATCTCTAGGCCTGGCTCTCAATCCACTGAGCTACCCAGTTGCCCCTTGGGAAATGCTTTAACAACTGGTCCTCCAAGAAAAAATAGTATGAACAATACACTTTTAAGTTTAATCTATGTTATTAAAAACTTTTCCATCACTTTATTAAGCCTAGACAGTAAACAAAACAATAAACCAAGCCCTGATTTGTAACATTTGCTGATTTAGAAGGAATAAATGCTCACAAAGAAAATTTAATAGTCAACTCTATGAACCAGTATAATACATTAAAACTACAACTCCCCGGACTCTCTCTGCTACAACTTCCCTTGACACTTCCCACTTCCTTTGTGGGAGGTGTCAGGGAAAATATAAAAGGGAAAGTTTGGTGCCTTTTCATGCTCTCCACCAAGGAGGTGAGCTAGGCTCTCTATCCTGAAACCCTGATCTCTCTCTTGGCACCTTTTTCCCTTTCTTCCTACCTCCTAGTTTCCCCTAGACCTTCCCTTTTCTAATTAAAATAAATCCTAGCTATTCAGACCCTAAAGTTGCTCTCTGATCATTTCATTAGGGGATCTGATCAATTTCCCCTGCCAGACAGCTACCTTCCTTTCCCTTCCAATATCTTCCTCTCTCCTTTCTCCTATCCATTCTATCCTCCTACCTTCCTCCCTTCACTTTCACTATATACAAATACAACAATCTAAATAGAAAATACAATTAAAGATATTATATTTTTATAATGCCAGTCTTGGTTCCAGAGATGAATTGAGAAAACGGACTTCCTTCCCTTAAGTGAAGAAGAGCAAGACTATCAATATAAAATATTTTCTATACTTCTAGATTCAGTTGGTTCAGATGGTTTAACCTTTTTCTTCTTTTTCTTTTCTAATATGTATTATAAGTATGATCTCAGTGGTTAAAGGAGAGGTAGAATATTATAAGGAACTGTAAAAACAAAATATTAATAAAAATAAGATAATTTTTAAGAGAACACTGCAATTTCTCAAAGGAAATCAATGAAAATAAGTATCTGTTTATAAGTAAGGAGGTGACATGGAGCTGCATATAATAGACTTGGGAACAGAAATATGTCCCTGAGAAACTAAAGAAGGATGGCAAACCCCAATTCAATAAATTATACCATTCTCATTCCTTATTAGTGTATCATGGGAGCTAGAACCAATCCTGGAATGTGAACTTTATGGACTTAAAAAAAAAATCATTGTTCCCATAGTATAGCCTCAGCACATTGGAGCCCCAGCTCCCAAATATTCTGATAATCTATCCTTTGCAGAATCTCTGAAAAATGCATCTGGGTCCATCCAAGATCATCTTGAGGAATGAAAGCAGATCCATAATGAAACCTGCCTACTGGTCTACTCTGATGGATGAGGTGAGAGGAAAAATATTTCAACTGGTCCCCAAATACTGATTGGTTTATGCCCTCAAGCTTGAGGGCTGAATTCCCTCTCTAATTTTATTACCCTGATGTTGCTTTATTTGCACACAAAAATATTACCTTTTCTTTGATTCCAAACTATGTGTTTCAATAATACTCTCAATAGGAAGTTTGATAAGTTTAAGACCAAAATATGGTGCTAATGGGTCTAAAGTTTAGGGTTAATTCTCCATACAAATCAGTTAGTTTTATTCAGAGAAAAACATCTCCTTCCACAATCATACAAGCATATCTGATTCCAGTTGATACTGGAAAGCCAAGAAAGAAGTCTTATTACAAAACCGTTATCTTATTTTAATACATGGTACAGAGAAAAAAAATGATGACTGGAGTTTGAAGTTCTGAGTTCAAGACTTGGCTCTGACTTCCACTACCTATGTGACTTTGGCCCAAGTTATTTAACCTACCTTGGCCTCAGTTTCTTCATCTGTAGAGAGGATTCAACTAGATGGGCCCACAAGTTTCAGCTCTAGACCTCTGATTTGATGCTATACTAAAGCATGATTTCATCCATCAAAGTACATCTCATGATTCTCTTTTTGTCATAATAGGTCTTCATAAATCCCTGGGACAAAAAAAAATTATCCCCTGATAATCAAATTTCTAATTCTACTGTCCTGAATTTAGCCAGTCTGGTCTTCATGCTTCTGACTTAGTGTACTAATAAGAAAATAATCAAAGCTTTTCCCACTTGGGAGTTCCCATAAATACTAGCATCTCCACTCATAAAACTCAGAAACTTCTCATATCATAATGCATGATAGAAATAAGAATCAAGATGGGGAAAACTCATCACTATTACAAAAAAAGGACATGTCCCATTATTATCATATAGCATTACTTTTCAGAAGTTGGAGAAAGGCCAGCAAGTGTTTTCATGTTTTTTCTTAACAATGACTGTGTCTGCTATCCTAGAAGCAACAGAATTATCTTTGGGAGTCTGTTTTATAGTGTGGTCCTCAACCTGTCATAAACCAGAGCCTGAAAAATCAGAGAACTCCTTCCTTCACTTTCAAAGTTTGAGACAAGAAGTGATGCTACATTTGAACTTATGTTGAGGCAGGCTTTGATGATGACCCCCAGCTCTTTTAAGGTGAACAGGAAAACATGTCTGAGAAGATGAAAGTGAGTGGCTTCTTTTAATAAACCTCTTCTCAAAGGGTGAGGATTCCTGGTGCTTCCATTACTCAAAGTGCATATGCTAATGCATCAGTCTGAGAAATTTTTCTGGGTGTGTGAAGCCAAGTGCCTAGCCCTAGTCTTAACCTCTGCAAGATATATTCAGCCAAGCAGCCTAAAAACTCAACTATAAGGTTCAGAGAATTATCATAATAGTTTCCTACCTTTCAAATTTCCTCTGAAAATCAGTAGCTACATATTTTAGCAAAGCAGAAGAGATGATAGGAACATTGCACCTTCAGAGGCAAAAATCTCCAAATACAGGTAGATGGTAAAAGGGGTATATCTCCCAGTATGGTAGCATCTCACACTCCTCTCTTGGTTTTGTGAACATATAATCACTCTCTTGAGCTGGCTTGCTTATTGAAACCTGCTCTCAGATGAGCAAGTCTGGGGTTCTCAGAAAAGGACTAACATCACATATTTGCATTCAGAATCTCTCAGGCTCCTAGAAACGACCATGTAGATTGGGAAATTACTCTTTACTCACTAATTTGGCTCTAACACTCCCATCAATGTGCTTCTATTCAAGCATAACAATTACACTTTTAGATCTTTTAACAAGATAATAGAAATAACAATATTGTAAATATTTGTGTGCTGAAATATATTTTATTTTATTTTATTTTTAAATTTTAATCCCATACCTTCTGTCTTGGAATCAATTCTATGAATTGCTCCATGGCAGAAGAGTGGTAAGGGTGGTCAACGGGGGTCAAGTGACTTGCCCAGGGTCACACAGCTAGGAAGTGTCTGAGGTCAGATTTGAACCTAGGACTTCCTGTCTCTAGACCTGGCTCCCAATCCATTGAGCCACCCAGCTGCCTCCTGAAGTACATTTTAAAATAATTATGTCACAATCCATATATAAAACTGAGTCACATTCTCCCACTAAAGTACAAAGTATCTGCAGGGGAAACTGGAAACAGAGTTTTCTAACAGAGAAGCATATAATGGAGGGGGGAAATGCTTGGGTTAATTGATAACCCTGGACCGAAGGATCTGACAAGAGAACATGCACCACTTAAAATTACTTTTCTATTCACTGTTTGTCTCTTGGTTTTCATTGCTTTCCAGCTTGACAAATATTCTCTTCTTTCCTCAAAAAATAGCACTTACAATCTCCTTCAATTCACAATAACCCTCAAAAAGGCAATTAGATAGTGTTATCACTTAATTTCTATAGTTGTTCAATTTAAGCCATAGAATTGCAAAGTTAAACAAGGAATGGACTATACTGATCACACTAGGCTGCTCTACATTATCAGACCACAAGGAAACTGTCAGCCAATAGCTCAGGTTGATTCTCTAGATACGGCAAACTGGACTAGCCAATTCTACTTAAATGACAAAGAAGTACTTGTCCTTCCTCTTCCTATTTTTCCCTCTCAGAACAGAGGAGGGAGAAAAAGACATTTTGCTCTTCTGAGAAGCTCCAACTTTAGGTGGTACAAAAGGGCAATAACTAGAATTGCCTTCTTCATTCAGGCAATCAAAAACTGGCAGCCAAATACTTGTCCCCGCTATTCTAGTCCAACAGCTTCAAGAAACAACTTTTAGTCTCCTGCTATTTTTTTCATCTCCTGTCAAATTCTTGTCTTTAATCTCATCCTCCTTTCCTACCTCCTAAAACTTTCAGTGGCCTAAATCAGAGCCACTTAAAAAGTAAATATCTACCAAATTCCCCTAAGAAATCAATGGTCCTTTTATAAAGATATCTCAAACTCAAAATAGTTATGTGACTGTTCATTGTTTTAGTTTTACCATCTTTAGTTGTGAAACAGGTCTATGTTAAGTGAACTATGGGACCATAATGCTCCAAATTCTTAAGTTTTCAACATGAAATTTTTTCCATCTCAATTTTTTCTCCTTGAAACTGTTTCTTTGCACTTGCTATTACCATTTTAATAAATACATTTAATAAATAATAAATGAAAATTTAATAAACAACTTAAATAAATGAAAGTTAAATAATGAATGAAAAGTAATAAATGAGTTAATTTTACAAATAACCTGATAAATAATAAATTTAATGAATAGAATTCTTTAAAACATCAAATTGTTCACCTAGAAATGAGGCATCTTTCCATATCTTGTACAAAGTGTTTTGAGTCTTTTTATTTATGTTGCAGTTCATTTCTGTCCAAGACCACTAAAATTCTAAGCTATGTTTCCATATTACAGCAGTTCTTATTAAATTCACATTCTTTTCCTGATCCTTTTAGGCATCAAAATGTTTATCTATAATAGCGACAATCTACTATAGCCATTATCATTTGATTTAAGTGCATTTTCTGTGTTTTTTAGCACTTAAATGCTCCATAGTAAAAGAGACTAGCACCATGGATCAGATACAGAAATTGTATTTGTGTTTTCCTAACTAAAACTCCAGAGGTTTATCTACTTGTAGAAGGTTGAGCCAAAGAAAGATATTTCTTGAAAGAAAACTCAAGATTGGCCCAAGTCCATTTATACCCTAACTTATTTTTCTGGGAGTAAGAGGCATGGGTGATATGGTTATATGGCTTAACCTTATAAATAAATAGATTTTTAAAAAACCCTTATGATCACAGAGATTAGACTTGAAAGGTCATTTACAGATTATCTTGTTCAGTTCCTTCACTTTAAAGATTAAGAAACTGGTCAGCAAAAAAAGTGAAACAATTTGTTCAAATTCACCTAGAAGAGTTAAGATTCAAACCCAAGTCCCCTGATTCAAATCCAGTTTTTTTTTAAATACTAGACCATGCTACCATAATGTTCAGTTCACTTTATATAAAGGTTGTGTTTTATAATAACTAGGTCCTCTGCTTCTCCATACAAAATACAATACATAAATTATTGACCACATGCTTAAATTTTGACCTTTAAAATATTTAATCTTAATTTTGGCAATGGAAAACTAGGCAGGATAAATGGCCCAACTTGTGTTCATAAGCATAAAACTAGAAACATTTTTCCAATTAGTCTGTTCCCTCTCCCTAACCTGGTTCTGGTATTTCACATTAAGTAGAAAAAGTTTTTGTAGCTAACCTCAGGACAAGACGTGCAAATCAATTTAGAAGCTGGGAAAATATGGTCATAAGCGTCCCATGAAGTTTGTGATCTTTTAAATTGATCAGTTATATAAAGTATTCCACTCATTCTGATTTACTTTCTGACCCACTGCAAAGAACAGGTTGTTACTAACACACAGAGAAAAATGCTCTGCGTCTTTGCTTTGAAGAGAAGGAAGAGGGGCAAAGAGAGGAAGGAAGCATTCTTCCTACTGTATTTGAATAGAGCTGCTCACTCTCATTGGTGACTCTCTCCTAGGAGATAAGAGGTGAAAATTGGAGTGAGAGACCTTGACGACTCCCTATGGAATTTTTTCCTGTAACAGAGATGGGAGGTGGATAGAAGCATTAGTGTTTAGGTTATTAACTTGATCCTTCTCTTGAAGTTGGGTGAGTTTCAAAAGAGGATGAGTCATAAATAAGGTTGTACCCTTTCCTTCACTCCCAAAAAAGGCTACTCATTGGTGGATGTTTGTTTTTTATGAGTTTTTTTTTTAAATAACAATAGCTTCTGCTCTCTCTAGAGCCAACCTCCTTTACTGTCTCATCCTTCTACTGGAGAAATGAAATAATCTACTTGCTGAGCAAAGTCGCTCTCAAAGGTCACATAGGCCTTTCAATCTAGCTTCAAGATATTCAGAGTTTATGTTTTATCATGCCCTGACAAGGTAGGAGTATTTTTTTCCCAGGTGTTGGCTCATGAAGACTTCCTCTCACAAACATAATCTAATATCATCGACAGAGTGTCTTAACCCAATATATCACCTGTCATGGCTAATTAAAGGGAACATCTTAAAGTTAGGCAACAGACAGTTTACAGGCACATACTGTGTCCTTCATATTTCAAAAGAAGGTGATGCAAAGGTAGCTAAAAAACATCCATGACTAACTAGTAGTTATTATGTATGGATTCCACTTGTCCTCTGTCCTTTACCTTAAAGCTACTAACATTTAAAATATTTTTGTTCAGAGCCACAAATAGAGGGAAGAAAATGAGACAATTGATATTGGGGGAAGGGATAGCATAAAGCATGATCACTCCAAAATTATAGTGGAGACAAAAGTCCTGAACCTTGTGACAGTCAAAGAACTAGATGGTCTGAATCTTCCAACAGAGTGGAGACAAACCAGAGGCTGATGGTGAATGTTTTAGGGAAGAGGAAAAGGCTATGGACAATGGGATCCTAGACAGGATAGTATGAACTTTAAATGAGGAGAACTGGATGACAAATTATATTCTTCTTGAGAACAGAGGTTTTTATTTTTTGTATTTGGACCTCCCACACTTATCTTAAAGCCTGATGATTGGTGGGTGGATTGCTGAATGATGGTAACAGAGAGAGTCTGAATGTGATTGAAAGATGTGGAATCCATATTGCTGAGAGGGGTTCAGGCTGCAGCACAGAATTCCATAGTGCCCCCCAGAACTCTGAGAGAGGGGGCAACTAGAGGCAGTTGGAGTCCTGGTATAAAAAGGTAGGTCTCCCTGCTTGTGGGGTCTTGAGTCTTAGGTCTTGGGTCTTGGGTCTTGAATCTTGGGTCCTAGGTCTTAGGTCTTGGGTCTTGGGTCTTGATTCTGATCTGGATGCTATCTCTGCAAGCTGGGTGGCTCTGAGCTGAGCCATTCAGTCTCTGACTGCCAAACCTGTTTTACTTTGGTTAGACCTTTCAACAATATCACTGTTTACCTTAGTTTAGCTATCTAAGTTTAGAAGAAGAATATTTATAGGGTTAGAGAGCAGATCAGCCATTCAAGATACATTTCCCCCTTTGAGGGGAGGGACTGTTTTAGGCATAACTGTTAGGTAGTTTTCTCCTTACCTATCAACCCTAAGCCTTATTCCCCCTTCCCATTTCCTGATATCATTAAACCCTTATTAACTAGGAACAGTGTCTGGATATTGATAATTTGGGAAATATACTCACATCCTCCATTAGCCAAATTCCTCTTACTGGTGTCCCTGAAGTTAATCCTAATCTCTGAGCCAGTGAGTTTATAAAAAAGTAAGCTTCACCAATTCTATCCTGTAGGGAAATAAGTCAGAGAAAGATATCATCATAAGGAGTTTAGCCATTCCCCACTTACCATTTTGGCCTAGAAGTTATCAAAACAGATTGCCTACCATTACTAAACTGTTAACTGACCTTACAACTGCTTAGTGGGAGGGGGAGGTGAGGAGCACTTCCACAAAGTTCCTGACCCTCCCTCTAAGCCAAGCCAGCCTATGTGGGTATGTCTCTCCAAAAGACCTGAGATTAGGGAGACTTGGTTGTCACAGACCCCTGTCATCTTATAGTTTCTCTAATCCCATAAAGGGGGAAGCAAGAGAATAGTAACTCCTCTTTCTGGTCCTGGGTATCAAGGGAACATGAAAAAAAGAAGGCAGTCTTGGAGATCGTACTCAGAGAGTTATGTCCTCAAGAGAAAGCTGTCTCGTTGAGCACCAAAAGCTGAGAGGAATATGAGGAAAAAGGTCTAAGCTAGAGAGGAGTGCTCTAAAGTACATATGGGAAAGGGAGGACCTTAATAGAAAAGGATAAGGGAGTGTTAGATCTGAATTAATTATAAGAATAGGAAAAACCTCACATTAACTTTAGTATCAGTAACGACCTTCTTTTTCCTAATTGATCTACAGTAGCACTGTTCCCCTAATTCTCATGCTCTAATCAACCATTGTTAACTCAGTACTCATAAAGATATTCCAAGAGCTAGTCACATCTGTGGGTCAAATGGCCAAGCCTGTGGAGACCATACAAGGCAGCTAGAGTGATAGGCCAGTGGATGATGGATGATTAGAATCATCACCAACTGATACTACACAGATTTGTCATGGCAATAATTCGGGAAGCAAAAGCAATTCTGTGGCATTAGGGTTGACAGTTTCATTACTGTACTTCCTCCCAGTGATTTGTCTGGGCTTCTGCCTTTTTTATTTCTAATGCCAGTGGACAGGAGCATTAAAAAAAGTTAATACTTCCCCCTCTTGAATTTTTTTGCTTAGAAATAAGTGATTCTCCATGAGAGCCTGAGACAAAAAAGCCAACCTCTACTGATGAAGACTTCACCTGCAGATATCAACCTGTCATCCTACTCCTCTCTGTCTGCTCCCTCCTCCTGTAGCAAAGGAACATCTGTAGGTCAGTGGCCCACAGCCCTGTTCTTTCCCTCCTGTGGTACTCTGGCTTCCCCAAACAGGCAGGCAGGTGCATAATACAAATCTAAGTATGGCATGGTGTTGATACATGGCTCAGCTCACCCTTTTCCTGTTCATGGTGGATGCCAGAGCATTAGGCACAGAGCATTCAATTAAATGAGATGAGAGCTCAGATGTTTTACTAAGCAGCCTGCCCTTTATCCAAAATAGCATTATTTCCAGCCTGGCCACTGAAAGATGTCCCTTGAAACATGCACTAAACCAAAGGAGGAAGGGCAAGGTGGGTGGTAGTGAAAGAACATAATAGGTTTTGGGGTTTTTCTTTTATCAAAGAGGGAAGATTCCTATTATAAAAAATAGAAAATATATGAAAGGCTGAATATTCAAGCTAGCAAAGAATACTGCAGTCTTAACCCCAGTTCTGATTTGGGGAGAATTCTTATCTGTAGAGACAATTGTACTTTCTATGGGACCAGGAATGTCAGTCCTATGAAGAGACTTGGGCAGAAAAATAAAAATTAAAAAAAATCATGTTTTTTTTTGTTGTTGTTTTTTGAGACACCCAATGAGTTTCTGGCTGTGCCAGGATTAGATCTCACAGACTTCAGAGCTCTGGGCCATTGCTTTTTATCAACTACTAAACCAAACTGCCTTCTGGGCTGAAAAACAAGGAGCAAGAAGCAAATTAGCTTCAGAATGACAGCTTAATCATTAGAGAAAAACAAACTGTAGTCCACTGGGACTGGGTCACAAGAGGACAGAACAAGAAAGAAAAGGAAATGCTCAACCCCTAATGAAAATCACTAAAAATATGACACAGTGATAGAAGACTTCTCTCAATCTGAAGGTGGTAGGTAGGAAAGTAATTGTCTTCTTTTGCTTCCTATACTGTCAACACCTTGAGGACAGGTACATTTTAACTCAGCTAAATTTCATCTCCTTGTACCTGATACAATTATATGCAGAGAGGAGCTTCATAAACTTAATAAATATTTGTGGAGTAATTTCTTGATTGACCTTGAAGCTAAAAGGATCTTGGTTACATATTTGCTAATAAAATGATGTGTTCCTATCTAAATCTAATCTATTGTTCAAAATAAGACTGTCTCTCCCATTAAGCCCATTCCATCCATCTCCTGAATTCCTTTATTTGTTGCTAGTATTCTACACTAAAAGGGCACTTATGTACTATCTTGCACTGGAAATTATTTTATTTTGTATATATGTCTTCTTTCTCTAATTAGATTATAATTTTGATAGAGACTATATTTAACATAGTACCTTGAATATCAAGCCAGCATGTATTCATTATAATAATTGATGAAGTATATATTATTCATATTGGCAGCAGGTAGGTTGATACAGCAGTTAAAAATGCTATGCCTGTAGTCAGGAAGGTTTGAGTTCAAATTTAAGCCTCAGACACTTAGTAGCAAATGGCCTCTGGATAAACTCCTTAATCCAATTTGCATCAGTTTCCTCATCCTTCAGTTTCAAAATAAACTGAAGAAGGAAATGATAAAGTACTCTATTCTCTTTTCCAAGAAATCCCCAAATGGAGTCATGAGGAGCTGGACATGACTGAAATGATGGAACAACTAAGTGTCCCTCACTACTCAGTTGTAGATATATAACTGGCAGAACTTTCCCAAGCTATTACAGTTTTTTCAATACAGTAGTTCCCCAAGAGTTTTCTCCTCCTACTGGATCCCTCTATGAATACCAGTATTCCCAAGCAAAGAGGCAGCTGATGGCTCAGTAGATATAGCACTGGGCCTGGAATAAGGAAGACCTGAGTTCAAATCCAGTTTCAGGCATTTCCTTGGTGTATGACTCTGGGCAAGTTGCTTAACCCCAAATGCCTTAACTTTACCACTCTTCTGCCTTAGAGATACTTAATATCAAATCTAAGATAGAAGGTAAAGATTGTTGTTGTTTTTTCTAAGCTTCTGAGTCTATTGGCCCACATGACAGTAAAGGAAAGTGATAAATGTTTGGGGGGGATATGGCAAAATTGGGACACTAATGCATTATTGGTGGAGTTGTGAACTGATCCAGCCATTCTGGAGGGCAATTTTCAACTATGCTCAAATAGTTATAAAACAGTGCATATCCTTTGATCCTGTAATACCACTGCTAGGTCTATATCCCAAAGAGATTTTTAAAAGGGAGAAAGAACCTACTTGTACAAAAAATTTCATAGCAGCTATTTTTGTGGTGGCAAAGAATTAGAAATTGAGGGGACGTCCATCAAATGGGGAATGACTGAAGATGGTATATGATGGTGACGGAATGAATACTATCGTGTTATAAGGAATGATAAAAAGGATGATTTCAGAAAAAATCCTGGAAAGAACTACATGAACTGATGCAGAACAAAATAAGCAGAACTACGAGAACATTGTGCATGATAAAAGCAATATTGTGGAATAATCAACTGTGAAAGACTTAGCTAGTCTATCAATGCTATGATCTAGGACAATTCTGAAGGACTTATGACAAAGAATGCTGTCCATCTCTAGAGAAAGAACTATTGGAGTTGGAATGCAGATTAAGGCATATTATTATTATTATTTTTAAAAACCCTTACGTTCCGTCTTGGAGTCAACACTGGGTATTGGCTCCAAGGCAGAAGAGTGGTAAGGGCTAGGCAATGGGGGTCAAGTGACTTGCCCAGGGTCACACAGCTGGGAAGTGTCTGAGATAAGATTTGAACCTATGACCTCCCATCTCTAGGCCTGGCTCTCAATCCACTGAGCTACCCAGCTGCCCCCCATATTATTTTTCATTTTAGTTTTTTTTGTGGTTTTATTTTGGAGTTTGGGCTTTATATGATTATTCACTTACAAAAATGAACAATATAGAAATATGTTTTGTGTAATAATATATATGTGTATGTGTGTATACATATAACCCAAATCAAATTGTTTACAATCTCTGGGAAGGGCAAAGGAAGGGAGATAATTTGGATCATATAACTTCAGAAAACTTATGTGGAAAATTGTTATTACATGTACTTGGTAAAATATATCTTTATTAAAAAAAAAGTCACTGAGTTGATTCAGCTGAATGAAGTTCCCATGGTAATCCATCAGCCAAGCAGATGAGAACCCTCCTGGTCCATATGAATGTCCTATATTCAGGCAAGGAGGAAGTCACATTAATAGTTTGAGCACTTAGTCCTTCATTCATATCATTGGTTGTCAAACTTAAATAGAAGTGAGGGTTACTAAACAATATTTGAGGATTCCTACAAAGTTCATTTTGACTTGGAAAACCACATATTAATATTATTTGTGTTTTGTTCCTGCAAGATTTATATTGATTCATAAATCAAAATTAATATTATTTGTGTTTACTGAAGGGCAGCTGAGTTCTACAGTAGATCTAAGTTTCCAGCTTGGAGTCAGGAAAATTCATTTTCTAGAATTAAAATCTGACCTCAGACAGGTACTAGCTGTGTGATCCTGGGCGAGCCACTTAACTTTTTTTTCTTCATTTCCTCATATGCAAAATGAGCTAGAGAAGGAAATTACAATCATTCTAGTATCTTTACTGAGAAAACCCCAAATTGGGTCACAAAAAGTCAAATACAACTGAAATGAATGAGCAAGTGTTTTATTGCATTTTTATTTATTTTCTTAAATATTTCCTAAGTACATGTTAATCTGTTTGGAGGCACACTTGGAAATGTTGCAGGTCTCATATGACACTTCTTCTCTAAGTCAACTTATTCTTGAATAATGTTTTGATTTTTTTTTCATTTTCTATTTCAATCTATGTTTTTTCTTTCAAATTTCCTTATTTAAACTGTAAAACTTTTCAGGCATCTCACTGCTTTCCTCCCTTTCCTATACCAAAGAAGGCATCAATAGACAAAATAATACATATATAAATTATTTCTTTTATGTTTCTATCGATCGATTCATTCTCTGGAGGTGGACATTCACAAGTTATTTTCAAATGCTAATTCTTTATAATGTTTTCTGGGTTCTATTTGTTTTGCTCTTCATTATTTCATTTAAGTTTTTCTAAAATTAATTTAGTCATTAGCTAGTTAGCAGTTTCCAGTTATCTTCCTTCCTCCCACACCCCACTCTCTTAATTACCTCATGGTGATTCTCTTGAGTTCTGTGTTTGGGCAGCAGACTCTCTGTTTAAGTCCAGTTTTTTATTTATGAATGCTTGTAAGTCCTCAATTTTATTGAATGACCATACTTTCCCCTGCAAAAATATAGTCAGTTTTGCTGGATAGTTGATTCTTGGTTGTAGACCCAGTTCTCTTGCTTTCCGGTCCTTCAATGTAGATGCAGCCAGATCCTGTGTTATCCTAACTGTGGTTCCCTGATATCTGAATGATTTCTTTTTAGCAGCTTGTAATATTTTTTCCCTGGTCTGGTAGTTTTTGAATTTGGCTATAATATTCCTGGAAGTTGTCAGTTGTGGATTAAATGTAGGAGGTGATCTGTGAATTCTTTCAGTTTCCACTTTTCCCTCTTGTTCAAAAATATTAGCTGTCCAGCAGTAGGATTCCCCCTGCTCTGTCCCATTGTTAGATTTGGTCCTCTTCCTTCTCAAAACTTCCTTCTCATTGTTTTCTATCTCAGTGTGGAAAGTGCAGAGGTTTTAAGATTGGCTCCATCTAAAGTTCTTCCCAGAATCCTCTCAGTTTCCAGTTATCTTGAGAGGTGTGATGGTTTAGCAGAAATGAAGGAAGAGAGAATCAGAGACACAGTGGATTTCCAGAAGCTGTTCTCCCAGACTTCCTACAAATCTTTATTTTTATACTTTTCTCTCACAGTCACACAAATTCTAATCAGAGAAAACTCAAGGTTTTACTGGTTAAGCTGGCACACCTAATACATTTCTACAAAATCTATATATAGATTACACTGAAACTAAACATGCCTCAAGACTACCAAAACTTCACTTTATCTAAGTTTTATTTTTATAAAAAGAATCTTCAACATATTTCAAAAGTGGATTAGAGTGTGAGAACCCACAAATTCAGGGGGACAAGTCTAATGTTGGAAAGTAGTGAAGTGTGAAAATGTTTTGGTTTCATAGGGTTAAATTCAGCATGAGAAAATAAAGTGAGAGTGTATTATATTTTGATTTTGCCATGCTGTATCTTTTCTACTCTCAAGGCAGAGAGGATAAGATTAAAGCAGCTTCAAGGGTATGAACTATTAACTCATTAAGTGCTAGTTTATTATAGAGTATTAAGGGGAATTCTATAATGGGAGTTCTATAAATGGATCTCTATAAAAATTTTATATCTATACTACAAAACTTGAGGCTATCCTAAAAATATAGATCATAATAATTTTAATAATAAAAAATGTTGGTCAGAAAAGTCACACAGAGAGGTCTGATTGAATGATCCATCCATCCTGTGGCCTGATTTTCACACAATAGGGATCAATGTAAGGCTCTGCCATCTACATTGACTCAATGGACCCTGATGAAGACCCTTATTTCTCTGAGGGGCTTCCAGCACTTATAGCACACTGTAAGAATAAAGGATCCAGTAATCAATGTTTGAGAGAGAGGAGATAGAGAAAGTCTATGAGGTGAGTCTCTCTTCCAGCTCTCCCCTGGGGCTGAATATACACTGGAGACTTTAAGAGGGTGTCACCCTGAAACTGGGTGACCTGGATGGTCATGCTGCCCCACAGGAGTCAGGGGTGAGGCTTCCCTATAAGAGGAGGTACGTGGTGCCCCAATTTGATTCTGAATAAGGAAAGGGTTCACACAAACTTCCCCAATCAGTTAATTTCACAGTGGGTGGTCTGGCTTCAAGATGGAGGCAGCCAGACCAAAGTGTGGTTCCCATTTCCCCTGTCTCTCAGGCACTCTGGAATGCTATCTGACTGATGAATGGCTTTTATTATTCACAATTCAGAGATTAGGAAAAGGGGTGAAGGGCAGGGAATTTTGGAGTGCCCTCTTCTCTATTTCTATGGAGTCTGTCACTTAGGAGGGAACCTTTGGGGTTCCTACTCCTAAGCTTCACCCCTCACCCCTTCTCCTTCTATTTCTATTTCTATCCTTTTATGATTCTATCCTTTTCTATAATTGCAAATTTTGACTGAAAGGGGTCACTCAGCAATGTTGGGAAATGGGAGGAGACTAAGAGATTGCTCCCAAAATGGAGTCCAAAAACTTAGCTAACTCCGTGATTGAAGTCTTAATGGGTGAGATTCAATGGAATGGTTTTGATCAGGGAATCAGGGTTTTAATTTCCAAAAGAAAGATCCTCAGGAAGCCCCTCAGGACTGGATCCAAGCTGGGTTGTCCTCCTCCTCCCTCTTCCCAGTCCTCTGCCCAAAGACCTCTCCTCCTCCTACTACTCCTCCTCCTCCTCCTCCTCCTCCTCCTCCTACTCCTGCTCCTCCTACTCCTCCTCCTCCTACTCCTCCAGAAAAAAATCCCAAAATCCCCTCTGGTCTCAACTGTCAGCAACTCCTTCTCTTGCTCCTTTGGTCCCATCCCCCTTGCACAAATCCCATCCTTACAGCACTCATATTCCATTGCTGTCTTGTTCTGCCATTCCCCAATTGATGGACATCCCCTCAATTCTATAGCCACAACAGAGAGCTGCTATAAATATTTTGGAACATACAGATTTTTTTTTCCTTTTCTCCTAATCTCCTTGAGAAACAGACCCAATAATAGTATTGCTAGGTATAAGAGTAAACAGTTTTATAATTCTCTGGGCATAATTCCAAAATGATTGGGTAATTCACAATCCCACCAGCAGTGTGTTAGTGTTCTCATCTCAAAATCTTTTTTAAAGACAACATTACAGTACACCCTACACCTTGATGGTAAGCTTCCTAAGGTCTTCTGAAGAATCTTCCACCACTTTAAATTACTTTATGACTCTCCCTAGATATTCATGACCTTTCTATTCAAGAAAATTGATATAGGCAACACTAAAAAAAGAAAGAGAAAAAAGTAAAATAGAAACAAAACAAAAAAAGTAATAGGTCACTGCAGGAGTGAGTAAATCTGGCAGAGTCCCAGCAAAGACTGAATCCCAGGTCTAAATGATCAGATTCATATGGTGGCAACTGCCAAATCCTTGCAGTTCATAGTGGGTCTTTCAATATAAAAATGTGACCAAAAGCAGTAACAGCATCAGGAATGGCTACAGTAAAGATGATTTTACTGCCTAGCCACTGATCCTCATCACAGGGCAGGCAGAAATGCTCTGATCTACCACCTACTTAATATTACAGAGCTCCTCAGCCAGGACTTTGGCATCCCTGGGAGCCACATGAGGGGTTGTGGGAGGTACAGGAGAAAGCCAAATACACAATCTTCTGAGGGACTTCCTCCATCTGTAGGAGCTAATTAGACACCTTCACTTTCCCTTTGTTGCCATAAAAAAACAAGTAAACTCCCTCCCAACAATGGTCCCCTGGTCCTCCAAACCATTCCTAGAGTGTTGTAATATGGAGAGGTCAGTCATTTCAATATTTCAAAATAAAGGGCTATATTGAACCTGTTTTTCAAAATTATATATATATATATATATATATATA
>NC_058133.1:405337398-405370094 GCF_016433145.1 Gracilinanus agilis | reverse complement strand
ATATATAAAACACACACACACACACACACACACACACACACACACATGCATTCCCATTCTTCAAAACTGGGCTATTATAGCCCGTGGGAGTCAATCTGTTGTCTGCTACCACTGATGCACATATCACTTTTGGTTTTGTTGTTCAGTTGTTTCTAGTTGTGTCCAACTCCCCATGGCCCCATTTGGGGTTTTCTTGGAAAAGATGATGGAGTTTGCAATTTTCTTCTCTAGCTCATTTTTTTTGATGAAGAAAACTGAAGAAAAGTTAAGTGACTTGCTCAGAGTCACAGATATCTATTAAGTATCTAAGGCTCGATTTGAACTCATGAAGATGATTCTTCCTGATACTAAACCCAGGGCTTTATTCACTATGCAACCTGGCCGTCCATGTCTCTGCTAACTGCAGCTGCTAGAAACTGTCTGGCCCTACCTGATTAGACATCTTCTGAGGAGTCAGGGGATACTCTTGGTTTCAAATGAACATGTAGTTGTGATTGCTTCCTCAAACGGAAGTTCAGAGAACAATAATAAAAAAGTTCAGTGGGGATGTTCCTAAATATGTTAAGAAGGCTTTGGGGTCAAATGTAGATGATTAGTCAGCAAAGGAAAGGAGTTGGCTGGACAAATAGAAGAATCAGGAAAACCCAGAGTAGAAAAGATATTCAGGAAGAGAGGAAGTTCAAAAGTATGGAAAGAAATCAAGAAGGATGAGGATTGAGAAAAGGACCATTAAATTTTGCAATTAAAATATAATTAATAACTTTGGAGAGAGGAGTTTTAGCTGAGCGAAGAGACAGAAGAGTAGATTGCAAAGGATTGAGAAGTGAGAGGAGCGGGAGAGCAGGCAACAAGTATTAGAGATTTTTTCTAGTAGTTTGAGAGGATAAAAATGAAAGGCATGGGAGGATGGGAGTGTCTGCTTAGGGCTTCTTTCTAAAGAATGAAAAGTATTTGCATGTATTTGTAGGCCAATGAGGAGGATGAAGGAAGTAACAAACCACTCCAGTATCTTTACCAAGAAAACTCTATCAACAGTAGAGTCCAGGAGATCATGAAAAGCCAGATTATGAAAAAACACAATTGAATGACTGAACAACAAGCAAGAGGGTTTGAGATGCAGAAACTCAAAGAAGAAGGATTTTGTGGCGAATGACCTCATTTTTCTTGACAAGTGTGAAGCAAGACCCTCAGGTGTATGAATCAGTACCACCAGTATTGGAAAGCATGAATAGGAATAAAGTATCATATGGTGAGAGCTGAATCTTAAGAGCCAGAAATTAGAAGGAACATGAAAGCAAGAGGTCTAAAAAAAGAAAATGTTGTTCATTACAGCATTGGAACTGGAAAGGGACCAGTGGAAAGGGCAAAAGAAACTAGAAGAGGACATTGGCAAAGTAGAGTTTAGTTTCATGAGGGTAAAAGAAGGGTGCCAAGCAACAAAGCAAGGAAGAGAAGGGTGGTAATCTCTTAAACAGTCTGTGATTCAGTATCATTAGAATTAGGAAAATAAGAGGTAATATAAGTTTGCTAATCATAGAGAAGACTCTAAGAATCATATTAGAACAGCTCTGCTAATGATGTCAGGTGAGTACCACATTCTCTGTATTGGCACCACTGAGTGATCACACAGGCATCAATACTTCTTCCACCTGGAGATTTCAGAAATGGATTATACATAGTAGGCAATAGTAATAATGATAGTAATAGCTAGTGCTTATATAGCCCTTTAAGTTTTATAAAACACTTTACAAATACCTCATTTTATTTTCATAACCATCATGAGAGGTAGATGTTTTTAATATCCTCATTTTACAGATAAGAAAAATGAGGCAGGCAGAAGCTAAGTGACTTGACCCAGGGTTACACAGCTAATAAGTTTCTGAGGACAAATTTGAACTAGGGTCTTCCTAATTCCAGATTCAGTGTTCTATTCTCTGGGTCTCCTCGATTTTTCCATAAATACGCAATAAATATTAAGAGTAAAGTAAGAAAATATAAACAAAATCAAAAAAATCTCCAATATACCAGTCTCTTAAGACTCTAAAAGGTTCTCTTAAAATCAAATTCCATTTTCTTCTCAGGAGCAGCACAGAGAGGGAGACAGGGCCTATGGTTTCGTAATAGGTTTGAATTCTTTCTATCTATACTACTGAGTTAGAGCATTTTGTTGGTGAGTTATTTAGCCTGTGGAGCTTTGGTTCCTTTGAATAATGAGGACATGACCACTCACCATCAGGTAACATTTGCAAATTAGTTTAAGATAATGAAATGAACCATAGGTATGAGACATTTGAATAATGACTAGAATCATTAGACAAAGCAAGTCTTACAATGCTTGAGGATGATTAATAAAAAGAAAAATAGGAAAAATAATCAAGAAAAGATCTTTGCATCACAACTGGCTTACTTGGAATCTATGGGAGGCTTTCCACTCAGAACCAGAGGAATGACTGACTTCCTTAGAACAGTTTGCCTGCAGTCCTGTTCCTTCATGGGTCTCTCAGAGGTAAACTGGGCATGTATGATTGCAGGTACTCATTGCTGCCAATCAGTAGATGTAGCACAGATGAGAAGAAGAGGGAGTTTAAAAGCCCAAACCATGGGTAACGTATTACCTAAGATCATTTCTTGTCATTTCAGTGGAGTGTGGGCAGATGGTAAGTGATAACATGCTTCAAAGCTTCCATCTTCCAGAAATAGAAATAGGGCAGAGGAATTCTGTCATATTGCCACTTTTATATTATAAAGGCATCATGGAAAGAACATGGGATTTTATCAATAAGAAAACTGAGCTTGATCCCTGGCTCTGTCATTTGTTAGCTTTGACATTAGCCAGGTTATTTAACTTTCCATTTTCTCATCTATAATACAGAATAGAAATAATAAAGAGGTTGATTAACCATTGATCATATTGTTTTCCTCTAATTTGACAACAAAGAATAAAGAAATTCTCCAATATACCTCATAGAATTATGGGACTTTAGTGATTTATGGAAAATTAGTAAGGCAACAGGGAACTTCTGGTCATTGATGAAGGACCAACCATGTCCTGGGTAGTCTTTAAAAAGTTATGGTCAGCTAGCTGTCTGACCTTCAGCTAGTAGTCACTTAACTCCCACTGCTTGGCCCTTGCCCCTCTTCTGGCTTAGAATTGATACAGACAGAAAGTAAAGGTTCTAAAAAATTTTTTGATTGGCTCCAATAAGGGAGAGTATTGTAAGCAAGATGTGGGGAGTTTTCCACATACCTCCCCCAACCAGCAATTTTATCTTAAAGTACTCATACATGATTGTAGAATACACTATACCCAGCAATGGAGGCAAATTGTGCTGTTGGTTAGAGAAGAGAAACAAAAATGTCTGGAAATTCCAAGAGAACAGAAGCAAAGAGATAACTGCTGAATAATCTACAGCAGGGGTCGCAACCTTTTTGGCCATGAGAGCCATAAATGCCACATTTTTTAAAATGTAATTTCGTGAGAGCCGTACAGTGCTCACAGTGTGCACTCCTGTAACAGTGTCTGAAATAAAATTGACTTTATGGCTCCTGCAGAAAGAGCCATATCTGGCCCTCAAAAGAACCAGATATGGCTTGAGAGCTATACATTGCTGACCCCTGATCTACAGTAAAGTTTGTGTATCTTTCCAGAAAAGAACATAATAGTATCTTGGGCTAGACACGTCAAACATGCAGCCAAATGGTTTGAAACACTCCTGAATGCTACCTGAAGGAGTCAAAAATATAATTGGGAAATAGTTAATAAAATAAATAAAAATACACATAGAAAATGTTCATTTGTCTTTTCCTAAGTTAGAGTGAATCCTCTAGGGCAGTGAAAATGAAACTTATAGAGGCCAACTGCCCAAACTGTAACCCTCACACTACTTATGAGTGCCCAACCCTACCCCAGACAGGGGAAGGAGGAAGCACTCCCATTGGGCTGTTGTGCAGAGGGGCAGGTGATGTGAGAAATGTCCTCATGCATGTGGGTGGCGGGGGGAGCAACCTGCACCAGCACGTGTGCCATAGGTTTGCCAACATGTCTCCAGGAATACTTATATACAGTTTTGTGACCCCATTTCTATTTAAGTTTGATCAACCAGGTTTGGCAAAGTGAAAAGTTGAAAGCAGTGATTAGAACTAAATGGTAAAGGAGCATGCAGTGGAAACAGTGACAAGGCTGGGAGCACAGCATCAGCAGCCTTACATCATCAATGGTGGCTTCTCTTCACCCATACTGCCATGCTTTGGACATATGATTCTTCATCCCTTTCTTTCTCTGCCTAGAAATACAGTCTTCTCACTGACATGGTATATATTCATGAAAATATCTGTCCCAGTTTACAGTGGGGTTGTTTTGTTGTTAATCGTAATATGACAACTTAACAAATGTCTTTGCTTTAAGCCAGAGAGTTTAGTTTAGTTGTTGAGATTTTTATTTTTGTTTTTTGCAACATGGATCCATTTGAAAGTTTGGCTAAGCCAATGGATCCTTTCCCAGAATGATGTTGTGTTTTGGTTTTTTTTGTAATTTATAGAATAAAATACATAGAATTAGATTAGAAAGAAAACCAATTATAATGAATTAATTACAATTCTTTAAATTGTAATGAACACCTGATTAAGAATCTTTCCTTTAAGTTGATTCTATCCTGTTGCTGACTACAGCTAAGAAAATCACACTGATGGGGCTTTTGAATTATAGTTTTAGGAGGGCAAATCCCCAAAGTACCTTGAACTTGGGATAGACATTCTCATTCCTGTTCCCCACTACCAAGGACTCCAAGCTATGAGTGTAGGTCAAGAGGATAATACAGAGGAGTACTATCCCTGCTATTTGTTGGATACTATATATTTCAAAAGGTTGTTGTGGGGCAGCTGGGTAGCTCAGTGGATTGAGAGCCAGGCCTAGAGATGGGAGGTCCTAGGTTCAAATCCGGCCTCAGACACTTCCCAGCTGTGTGATCCTGGGCAAGTCACTTGACCCCCATTGCCTACCCTTACCACTCTTCCACCTATGAGTCAATGCACAGAAGTTAAGGGTTTAAAAAAAAAATATATATATATATATATAAAAGGTTGTTGTGAAGGGAAAAAATGAGATCATTGATACAAAGTGTCTAATAAACCTTAAAGACAGGAGTGTGTGGGCGACACCTTGTTAAATTTTCAGTGTGATCATTTACACTTCAGAATTTGACAAAATGCTACAAATCAGGGTTTGATTTGCTGTTTTGTTAATTATCTAAACAAGAAAGAAAAAAAAATTCAATAGTGAAGAATAAATTTTAAATTATGCCATGCACTTTCAGAAAGCTAATCATTAGATATTTACCAATACTCTTGCCTAAAGACCTATATAAATGGAAATTAATATTATTTTAATCAGAGAAAATGACAGTCTACAATGCTGTTTGTAACCATTGGCAAGCCATTTAATACTTCTGAGCTTCAGTTTTCTCATCTATAAAATGGGGATAATAATGTCATCTATCTCATAGGGTTATTGTGAGAATTAATGCACCTGCATTTATGTATGTAAAATGATTTTAAAATCTTAAAGCATGATAAATAAATGTAAGCTATAATTAAGGAGAATTGGAGAAGAAATGATATAGGAATTAGGAGGAGATAAAAGCAAATTCAGGGTCAAAATATGAAACCATTTCCAACATTGGGTTAGACACTATAAAGACTCCTAGTGCATAGTCTTCCTCATTCTTACTTGACCTATTCTGGGATATCTCTGACTTCTCCATAATATATGTAGGAAGTTCATAATTGAGAAAATGGAATCATTCTGCAAGATCCTATCAGCCTTTTTACTCTACCTTATCTCCATTCTCTACCCCTCTGACTGAAAAGTGGAGTCATCAAAGCAGAAGCCTCAATTAAAGGAGGAAGCTCAGCTCAGAATATCTCCTCATTTCTCACATGGCTTTACTCTAGGACATCTGATTTCTTTACAATGTCCCACAGTCATATCTATATTCCCCCACACCCTTTTAATGTCTTTTTATGTGTTGCCTTCACCCATTAGGTTTTAAGATCTTGAGGGCATGGACTTTCTTATTTCCCCATTTGTATTCCTAGTGCTTAGTAGAGTACCTGGCACATGGTAAATTCTTAATAAAAGTTCACTACCCATTGCTAATGTCCCAAAACACAGGCTTCCCAAAGATGATGATGATGATGATGATGATGATGATGATGATGATGATGATGATGATGATGATGATGATGAGTGGCAGGGGTGGGACAGAGGGAGGGAGGAAAGGAGCACCAAAAAAAAAATCTTTCATTAGAATTTAGTCTCCTGAGTAACTGGCCTACTCAATTAGAAGCTAGTCTAGCTGCATCTTGTGGAGTGTATGAATTGATATAGGCAAGGTGTGCTGGAACCATTTCTAATCAGGGAACTGACGTGTTAAATCAGTGAGTGCTGCTTCTTAAATTTTGGATGGGAACATTTACAGTTCTGATATTGACAATAGCTACAAATCAGTACTTTGATTTATTGTTTTGTTGATTGTTTAAACATAAAAAGTGCTAATAATTGTAAGAGTGAAATTTGGGAGATGCCATCTTTAAGTATATATATGTATTTTCTATGGACACGTGGAAATTATCAAACTACATTTCCCGTGGTCCAACGGGTTTCCATTTCCTGTTCTTTGGGCATGGGGATGCCTATGTCTCCATGCAGAGAACAGTTTAAATCTCCTGGGTTAGGAGGGAGTGGCTCTCTTGGCCAGCAGACTCAGGAAGGGAGGTAACAATAATGGCTGGGGTGGCAGTTTTGAATTCTTACAGGCTCGTGGTCTAATAACTTTATCTATCAGCATGGCTTTAATTAAAATACTAATTTATATTATTATATCAGCCTTTATCATTTTTTATCTTAATATAATGCAGATAAAATTTAAAAGAGCATGTACATACATTCCCCCCCACCCCCCAAAATACAGTTGTTAAACATTACCTGCACACCCTCTATAACCACTGCTTGAACTAAGCAAGAGTATAGTAGAAGGCACAGGGAATAAGTAATCACCAGATTGGAGGTCAAGTGACTGGAGGCCAGTAATACTACATATAAAATATATATTTTTATAGCACTTGTGCTTTACATCACTATCTCATTTGAACCCCTCACTCAACATAACTGAGTGTAGCTCTTTCCTTTTTACCATGTTTTTCAGATTAATGGCACAAGGTGAGAAGGTTCAAACAAACTCCAGGTCATTCCTGGTGCAAGATTTAAGTTAATATCAATAACTACAAGTATTATATTTTATAAGATTTATTAGTAATCACTTGAAGTAGAAAAAATAAAATAACAAAAGTAAAAAAAGCCTGAGTAAAAACACATGGGTAAAATTCTACTGCCTGGCTTTTATATAACCTCTAGAACCACCATCCTGGCAGCAAAGAGAGAGAGAGAGGTGGGGCTACACCAAAATATATCCTCCCTACATATGTATGCACACAGTATTCACATTCAGTGTAAGCGAGTCCTGGGGAGCAAATTCTATCCATACAATCCCCCCTATGATTCCACTGGGAAATGAGCATGTAGAAATCTCCGAGATTTAAATGCCTAGTTTCCCCAATAAATCATTACACATAACCAACTTATATCTCTAAAGACCTTTAACTAGAGGTACATACAATATTGCACTTTCTAAAGGGAAATTACAATAATTTGAGGATAACAGGGAAACAAAAGAGAAAGAGAACAAAACCAACGATTGCTAGGTGCATTGACAAGAAACCAATTAGGGGGAATCTCCTTTGGCATAAGAGTTAACATTCAAAATAAATGAATTCAAACCCTACAGTTCAATTCACTATATCCCAAAGTTCATTCTGGATCTTTTGGTGCAACTTATAGTTCCTGCAGGCTTCTTTATGGTGCCTTCTCCAAACAGCTCACTTTCTTGATTCAGGGAGGTAGCAAGCTTCTTATCCTAAAATTACTCTCAAACAAAAAAAATTATAAATCTAGAATTCTTTGACAATAATATAATCCTTCCTGAGGAGGGTGTTGACCAACACACAGATCGCCCCAGGATTCATGGCTAGTTATGAGGTATATGAATCAATTGTCAAAAGAAAATCAAGAGCCAGGCCTAGAGACAGGAGGTCCTAGGTTCAAAGCCGGCCTCAGACACTTCCCAGCTGTGTGACCCTGGGCAAGTCACTTGACCCCCATTGCCCACCCTTACCAATCTTCCACCTATGAGACAATACACCAAAGTACAAGGGTTTAAAAAAAAAAAAAAGAAAAGAAAATCAAAAACATAAAATAAATAAATAAATAAATAAATAAAGAGAAAAAAGTAACTTCTGGATGAAACATAAAATATCAAAGTCTCATGTGTAAAAATTCTAAGTAAGGAAGAATGAGCCCATAACAGGTCCTTGAATCAGGGCCTGATTAAAGTGATTTATGTCCCACAAGCCTGTAGTAGCTAATATGCACTTACCCAATCAGCAGCCAGGACTATAGAAAATTGCCAAACTATGAAAGAGATAAAAAAAGGGACTAGACTTTGAAGCAAAAGGGAAATAGCATTCCCTGGTCTGATTTTACCTTTGCTCTTAGGGATAGGGGAGCCAAAATGGCAGCCAAACTGAGGTACTTGGTAGAAGTCTGGATCTGGCACAAGGGAATCTTGTATCTGAGGGTGTCAAACAGTCACTTCCTCAAATCTCAAAATAACTTCAAGTTCCCTGTCATGGAGCAGTATCTCATCAATCCCAGTGGGATTGTTTTGTCTCCTTGACATTGTGCTCCTAGGCACCATGCAGGTTAATTTTGTGCTCCTTGGCACTGTGCAGTGACTTTTTTGTGATTCCTTCTCTTGGAATCAGACAAAATTATTAATCAAAGTCCCGTACTAGTTAATAATCAATGGCAGGTTTCCATAGTCTAAAGCTTTAGGGTATGCATTGACATTAGGGCTAATGGATATTTTAAACTTATCCTACTGCAAAATCAAAAAATCATTAATACTGGTAACATGTGATTCAAGTACAAAAAATGAGAGAAAAAGGAACTCAAATACTATATTGCACATAAAAGGAAAAAAATAATAAAATTTTTTAAAAATCAAAAAAATATAGTTCACATTCCATGAAAAGTAGAGGCACAATATAAAAGTTTCTCACCCCAAAATGAGATCCATTTCCTTTTTTATCTTGGTCATGATTCACAGTGTGAGTGTATATGATTTTTCACCAAGTAACAGCTTTTTAAAAGAGTAGTACTGCAGCTAATGCACATTCAAAGAAGTACCATAATCCCCCAAATCACAAGAGCCCATTTAATGACAATAGCAAACAAACCCACTAACATTAGGATTCACATGAGTCTCTATAGCCACTTGCTGTGTGACATTTTAAAAACCTATGAAGCTCATGGATTCTTGTCACAAGTTCTCCAGATCTAGCCAGTCTTTCAACCTTACCTGAGATATTTCTAACAAAGTCTATTTATTGCCATAATTCCAAAATTTGTCAGGAGAGCCCAGAAAAAAAACCTCTATACTGCTGATGAAAACCTTTTGGGTCTAAAATGTCACTAAGAATCTAGATCATTCAGGTGGAAGGGTAGAGTAAGCTAAAGAGGTACAAATATAAAAACCTTCCAGGAGCCACCAAGTTCCATGGGAAATTCTCCCTCTAGGAGCCAACAAGGAGTTACCAAGACCCCTGGGAAATCCTTCCCACCTCCCAGATGAGATTATAACCCATCACAGGGTAACCAAACCCCTTGGGAAACTTCCTCCTTTGGTATGAGACTGTAACAGCCGTAAAAGGCATGTATTTATATATCCCATCCATTGCAATGTGGGGGCGAGGAATACAATAGTGAAAATCACTTCTGATGGCTCACACATTATGTTTTTTATGAATGTGGAGGTGGGGAATATAATCATGCTACTGAACTTCACTTCAACTAATAAATGCATACTTACCTCTTGTTACACACAAGTCAAAGGTAGGCAAATGATCAGTCAGAGGTAGTGATTCTCCTAAATATCTGAAAATCACTTCTGAAGACGTATTAAAACCAAAGGTTACTAACATAGGTTGTAACCAGTTTGTTGGAGTCCATCCATCATCATCTATGTAACAATTAACAGAGACAAAAAGGAAAAAAAGCATTAAGACAACATGTGACCTTGATGGATCTGGTGACAAACCCAGCATTCATAAAGACTTATGGTTTTGCCACAGAAAATGGTTTGTCCAAGTTGTTTATGGACTTTTACAATGATATTTTCTCCAGTTCAGTCTTAGGGGAAGGGTACAAATAAAGACAATGTAACAGAACATACAGCTAATGTCCAAAACACAGCAGCTAAAAATGACATAGTGTAACAGAATATTATAGGTTAGATTGATATGTAAACTCAAAACCAAAATTAAATCTTAAACAATTAGCAAATATAATATACGTGACAGAATGTGAACAATGAATTCAAGAGTCCTTTTCTCTAATTCCGATAGCTACATTACAGAGACTTCTTTACTATTTGGAGGGGAACAAACTGAAACAGTTAACATCAATAAGGCAATGGAGTCTGAAAAGGCTTAAAATTTACCTAGACTCATTAAGGTTCCTTCCCTTCTCCAGTATCATCATCCATTTAGATTCCTTTGTTCACACTTCTGGGGTTCCCCATACCAAGGGAGATTTCCACGCTGAGTATAGTGTGGATGAATCCCATATTGAATGTGTTACAGAGACTGGGTAGAATCTCCCTTCTGAACCTTAAGATTACTCAAGATAACTGTAAGGTATCCTATTGATACAAGTACCCCCGGAATGGTAGTAAGAAAAGATGCCCTAAAGCAGTAATACACTGCTCTTTCATAGAGTGGGGCAATCTTTTGGGCTTTCATAGAGTGGGCTGTTAAATTTAATTATTAAATTGGTTGCAAATCTATTTTCTGTCCTTTGGTGACATTACCTTAAATATACTGGCTAGGAATAAAAACCCCTCAAGGCTAGTAGATGGAGAAACACCCAAATCAGCCTTTGATTGGAGAGCAGGTGAAAAGCATTATCCTGAGACTAAATTTAGGAAGGGCAACAAGAAAAGGCAAAAGCTTTCTATTATAGGCACAATGAAGGTAAAAACTCCTCAGATCCACTTAGCTGAGCTGGTCTGGGAGAGCAAAAGGGTTTTATGGGTGTAGAAAACAGGCTATTGGGATTTGAGTTCTAAAAGTGTCTATGAAAGCTTCCCCAGGTTAGTTTAAAATGGACTTGGAAGCTTAATGAGGGTGGGGCTGGTCAATGTGGAAAGGGCTGCTCTAGGTGTGGTAGAGCACAAGGTGTGTGCAATGGTCTTAGAGCTGCCTTAGCTGCAAGCTGGAAGTTCAAGTGGCTACTGCACTCTTGAGACCCACGTAGGGGTGGGTTTTTGGACTGTGAGAGACAGGGAGCCAGTGCTGGACAGTCAGTTGTTAGTAATATAAGGGAAATTTAAACTTTATTTTACTTGAAGGAAAAATGCCTCACTCAATAGACACAGCAGGCAGGTGGTGGCTCCAGGCTCCACAAATATACCCAGGCTCAGTCCCACAAACCAAAGCAGGCAGGCAGAGATACCACTACCTGGTTCCATTTGTGGGTGGGTCCCCACCACCAGGAAAACTCTGAAGAGAGTTCGGGAGGGAAGAGGGGGGAGAGAAAGGCAAAAAAGCTGCAGTAAGAGAGAAATGTGTTGTTTTTTGTTTTGTTTTTTTTCAAAATAATCTACTCCCTATCTTTAGTAAAAGGCTATCTTAAAAGAAGATCAAGGATTCTATCCCTTTGTGGCTCATCAACCATGTAAGATTTAAATTAATGTCCAATAACTCCAAGTATTATATTTTATAAGATTTATTAGTAATCACTTGAAGTAGAAGGAATAAAAAATAGAAGTACAAAGCTTAAGTATGACCACATGAATAAAATTTCCTGCCAAGCTCTCCCCCAGCCTCCACAACCGTGTTCCAGCCATGTTTCCCGGGAAGAAGAGAGTGAGGGAGGAACTACGCAAAAATATATCCTCCCTACATTAGTACATAATATGAGAAGAAAAATGGGATGCTGGGAAAGAGTTCTGGAGCGAAAATTCTAATTACACACTGGTCTTAACTATTCTGAAAAAGCTGAATTAGTTCTAGGTGCCTGTTATTAAGTAACCCAAAGCATAGTGGAGCACAAAAACTAGCCCATTCTCCACAAAGAGGCAATTGGAGAATAGTTTAGAAACCCCAGATCTATTGACAGTGAGATTTGACTTTCCCTGGTTTAATCTGGACCATACTAGAGTGATCCAGAGTTATTATTTCATGCTTTGTATCACTCATTGTGGTGAGCCACCCAACATTGACCTAAAGAGGACAGACATACACAACTCTGGTTTTATCACCTGGAGCTTCCATACTGATGAGGTTTGGACCAATAGATTGGACTACACTTTCTTAAATTTAGGCATGTCCAAATTCATAATTTCCCTAGAAACAAATTGACATTTTCCCATTTTTGTATGGGAGCACAACCATCTTTCCTGCACCACTCATGCAGACAGCTAATTAAATGAAACAAAAGCAATAGCAAACACTGAAAGTTTCATTAGGAAGCCCCCATGGATGATTCAAGTAATTATGTCTGTCAAGGGAAGATATTACAGTAGGAGCATTATGTTCAGAGAGCACACAGTGTTATTAGTGTTATATTTTGGCAGTCAGAGACATGATAGCATCAGTTAATGTGCCACTGCCTACGCGGAGATGAGGGAAGGAAAAAACCTCCCCTGTCTGCCTTTGCCGAAGGAAATGGAACAAGATTGGAGAATGGAATGTCGGCAGCAAGAAAACTGGAGAGCGAGGTGAGGAATGGCCAAGGGACACTTTGAATTTCATCGGCTCTGCTCTTAATTTCATTTTATTCACTTGAACAATTCCCTTAACCAAAAGCAAGAGAGAGTGGCAGTCTCTTGCCTTTGGGAGGGTACCCTCTTGGTTCAGTGCTCCATTGGCATCTCCAAATCTGCTCCAGGAAGCAGATTCTCAGAGTTCAATCAGAAGGAAGCCACTGCATTAAGGTTATAAATACACACACACACACACACACACACACACACACACACACACACACACACCTACTTAAGGAAACCAAGAAACATGTAAATGAGAAATTTTTTTTCCAAAAGCTAAAATAATTTAATGGCCTTCAGAAAGAGTGACTAAATATGGGAGAATTAGAGAAAATTTTATAAATTAAGCTCTGAGATAATGTAATCAGTTTCACATCCTCCAAAGGGAAAAGAAAAGATATTGTCAAACCCATTCATTAATAAAATAGTCACCTCAGAAAGACAAAGACAGGACTAGCTTTACTGAAAGGTAAATAAGGAAGCGTCAATGTAGTATAATTTCAGGGTAGATAGGACCTCTTCCCCATTGAAAATACCTCCCTTTTTGCCTCCTCATGCATAAACTTCTTTTAATATGGGTGAAAGCCCTGTAACTCATAATCAGTGGTGAGTTGTTTTATTTAATTTTTAATTTTTTTATTTTTTAAACCCTTAACTTCTGTGTATTGACTTATAGGTGGAAGAGTGGTAAGGGTAGGCAATGGGGGTCAAGTGACCTGCCCAGGGTCACACAGCTGGGAAGTGTCTGAGGCCGGATTTGAACCTAGGACCTCCCATCTCTAGGCCTGGCTCTCAATCCACTGAGCTACCCAGCTGCCCCTCCAAGTGGTGAGTTTTTAAATGAAAATATCCTTGGGAGAAAGAATATTGAAATAAATTCATTCTGAGGTATAACCAAGGGTGTGCTGAGCTGACTCATATCAGTAGAGCTGGTTGTTAAATTTTCAGTGTGACTATTTATACCTCAGAAATCATCATATAAACCTGAGCTTAAAGTATTGTTTTGTTGATTGTCTAAACTTTAAAAAGTGATAAAGGAAATGTTAATAATGTCTATTCCAAGTGTGTTCTTTTGGGAGAACTGGTTTTTAAATGTTTACCAGAATAGCACTGGGTATAACTTAAACCTTCTCCACACTTCACTCACCAACCACCTAGCTTCATGGTTATAGCTTTTCCTTCTCCTTTCTATACCTTCCCTCCGTTCCTGGAGCGAATCATGAACAAATAAATAAATTCTGCCATTCATGGTTGAGGAGAGCCATTCTCCTCTCCACATACATCATTCCTATAATTTTCTGGATCAAGGTACCCTCCTTGGTGTCCACTTCCCTATATATTGTGTGTGTTGTCTAACCAATTAAAATACAAGCTCCATAGGGCAGGAACTATCTTTATTTTGTTTTTATGTCTAGAGCTTAGCACAGTGCTTGGAGAATGTTAAACTATTTATAAATGCCTTTTCATTCATAACAATAAGAATGATGGGTTTTTGCTTTATATGTTAAGTATTTGTTAATGTATATTTCTAAGTCTTTAAATTTTAAGCATTTCTTCTGTGGTAGAAAAAACCCAAATAATTGTCTTATACCTAATAGCATTAATTCATCCAATCCAATACACACGTGGTAAGTACCTACACATGCCAGTCACCATTCTAAGCACTGGAGATACAATTAAGCAAAACAAAGACAACTCCTATCCTCAACAAGCTTTTGATTTGAAGGGAGATACAAAATTTAAAAGGGAGAAGGAAAAGGAGAGGCGGTTAGACAAAAGGTGATACCCAGTACAAGAGCATCTTTTTCTGGGAAGTTGAAACTAGGCGGCAGATGCCAAGTGGAGAGTATACAATGTATGCGTAGCTTTCAAGACATCCCCCACCCTCAGTCCCTTTTGGAGAAAGCCTTGGAATTATACCTAAATTTTGTTTAAGAGCTTTACCCCAGACAAGACCTGCTCCCAAACACAAGGTCAGTGGGATCGGTGTAGCCTCTTCTGATAACTGCATTTAATAAGAGATTTTCCCCAAAATCTGGAGTAGGACCAATGAGCCAGAGAGTGCAAAAAAAGTCAAATTCCCCTCTTTTAGAAGTCAGGAAATTAGTAAAAAAATAAGCATTTATTAAGCACCTATTATATACCAGACCCTGAGCTAAGAACTTTTCCAATATTCTAAAATTTAAAATAAGCCACTTGAGTCTGACCTGGAGCCCCTTCATTGGAAGGGGTGCCCCTGAATTGTTGGTGACAAATTTATCAGGGTATCATGTGTGATTTTAACACCTGCATAAGAAACTTCTCATTGGAGGAGAGCCTTTAAGACAGCATTTTGCTCTCCCAAGACAAATGGTTCTACACATTAAACAGAAGGTCTTTTATTATTATTTCTTTCAGTCAATTGAGAAACTGTAAAGCTAATACACAGTCAATTTCGATCAGGAATTGAAATCTAAAATAAGAACGAAGATGTAGAAAGAGCATCTGCCTGCCCTTGATGAAGTCACTAAACCCAATATGCAAGGTACTGGAGAACCTGAAAGATGTGATTATTGATCCACTCTAAGCAATCTTTACCTGACCCTAAAAAATGAGACAGCCTCCTCCATATTATTGATGAAGTGCAAATGTTGTCCTCATTTTTTTTTTAAAGGAAGAAAGATGAGTCTGCAAATAAATATCCAAGAGCATGACTTTGATTCCCAGGAAAAGGTGAAAATATATTATTAAAGAGAAGGCTATGAAATATCTCAAAACAGAAATGCTGATTTTTTTTTATCCTATCCTCCCAAAACAAAATACAAAACAAAAATTTTTCCCCTTCTTCTTTCATCCTTCTACCTCATTCATCCTTAAAAAAATAAAAGGAAAACACACACACACACACACACACACACACACACACACACACACACACACAAAAGCTCAATCAGAAAGGAAGTTAGCTTCAAGGAAAAGAGCTCTGTCCAGAAAGCCTTACCTATCAAATACCCTAGGTTGCCACACACTCTTGGGAGTCTGTGGCCCCAGGGAATTTAAACTCCTTGAACTTGGGTCTGAGGATTCTAGAGAGAGAAGTTATCAATAAAAACAGTCATAACCTGGAATACTAATCTAGAATGTCAAACCAAAAGGATTAAAGATGCCTTTGTATTTCTCTCTCTCTCATATAAACACACATGTACACACACACACAAACGTGAAAAAGGAGAAAAAAATTAAAAAACATACAAGAAAATAAAAATCAAACAAAAGAAAAAGCAAACGCACCAAGATTATAAATGCTATAGACTAAATGAATCATTTAGGAAGAAATGATATGTATGAAAATCAAAACACAAAACAAACTTTAGAGATACATGGGTAAGTAACACATTCAAAGAAATTTAAAATTAGATTATTAAATATTAAGAGATTAACAAATCTATATGAAAGAGCATGAAGTAAAATATTGCATGGGGATTACCAATTGAGGTTAGAAGACACTAAAAAAGTCAGGAAATCATGAAAAAAATTACCAATGGGAAGAATAACAGAAAACTTTTTTGTTTAAATCACAGAAGCAACAAACAGTAACTCACTAGAGAAGTGGAATTATAAATAAGGCAAAGGAGCTAGAAATATGGATTCAAAAATCACTGAATTATTCAAACAAATATAGATCACCTAGGCCCAAGTGACCCACCTGGATTATGCCAGAACAATCTGAAAATTATTGAAGGTTCAGAGAATTAGAAAAACAAAATAATACTGACATTATATTTCAGAAAATTCCCATTGAATTGGAAAAGAGCTTGTGAAATATAAAAATGAAGAATCCACAGGACATCTACAAAGAAGAAACCAATTGATTTCCAAGACTACAATGAGAAAAAATATAGTATTATAGTATTAACTCCCAGAAATAGAGAAATTATTTATCAAGGAACAATAATAACTATCAAATCTGACATTTCAAGAGGATCAGAATAAAATTACATAAACTAGAACAAAACATTTATAAAATGAAGAAGCACATAAAATGGACCCAAACATAAAAATGCAACCAAAACCAAACCAAACAAAAAATCCTTAGGATGTTCTATGAACACAAGAGATTGGTATTTGAGAAGGGAAGAGAGTGAAAAGTTAGAACTTCTACTTTAAAGGATGCGTGAAAACCAAGTAAGTCTCCCAGGCTAAAGGACTAAAATTTATATGTGATAAAAAAAAACAGTAGCCTTCAGAGTATATTGTATTAGCTAATTCACTAAAGATTTTATCCGGTATTTCAAATAAATGAAGAAGGAAGAAAAGAAAAAGATCTAAGAAGTGCATTGTAATCCTAAATCCCAAAATTCAGTCACATTCACCTTACTGATCTTACACGAAGACACTCACTTATCTGATTATTTTCATTATTTCCCTTTGTCTGGAATGCCCTTTCTCTTCATTTCTGCTTCCTGGTTTTCTTCAAGCCTCAGCTAAAATCTTCTTTGCCTTTAATGGTCCCTTCTTAATGCTACTGCCTTCCCTCTGAGTTAACTCACAAATGTTTATCTGTCTCTATTGGACTATGACATCCTTGAAGAACTGTTTTCATCTTTTTTCATATCCCCAGTTCTTGGCATAGTTCCTGGCACATAGTAAGGCTTATAAAATGCTTTTGAACTTGGCATTTGACCTGAATTACAATCTCCACTCTGCTACCTACTCCCTCTGTGATTGTAAGTAGCTAAGAGGATGAAATGCTGGGTCTGGAGTCAGGGAGACAAATTCCTAAATTCAAATCTGGCCTCAGACACAGTAACTGTGTGACTCTGATCTGGTTACTTAACTCTGTTTGCCTCAGTTTCCTCATCTGTAAAATGATCTGAAGAAGGAAATGGTGAACTAGTCCAGTAGCTTTGCCAAGAAAACTCCAAATAGGGTCACAAAAAGTCAGATACTAAAATAGCTGAACATCAACAATCCCATACGATCATGGGCAAATCATTTCAACAGTCTAGGTCTCAGTCTCCTCATTTTAGAAAGGATATTATATAAGACAAACTCAAAGTTTCCTTCCAATTCTAGGTCTATGATCCTGTAAATTGATACAAAATGAAAAAAACAGATAAAATGATAGCACATAAAATAACAATGTAAAATCTGAACATTAAGACAAGTCTCAAATCAAAGAAATATCCTGAACAATATTGCTATTATTATGAAGTTAAAAGGTCACATTATTGTGTTCCATTTAAAAACCAGAAACTTTAAAAGTGGAAAGTGACATTGGTTTCAATAACATTTTTAGGCAGGTTCCCTTAACTGTTTTCCAGAAATGTCATCTTCTGGGGTTAGGAATGGGTTTATAAAAATCTGTATTAGCAAAAACAAAATGTTTTTGTTTCTTCTTTTGAAAAAGAGAGTATATTAGGGTGGGCAAAGACTTTTCTAGATTTTTTCATTATATCTTAAAACTCAATAAAATTCCATCATATTCATATGCCATAATTTGTTTAGCCATTTCCCAAACTGGTATGTATCTATTTTGTTTGTAGCACTTTGTCACCATAAAAAATAATGGTATAAATACTTGCGTGCATATGTGGACTTTCTTCTTAGCAATGATCTTCTTGGGATAAAATCCTAGTAGTGGAATCTCTGAATGAAAGGGTAAGGATATTTTAACCATTTTTTAAATGATTTCAAACAGTTTTCCAGAATGGTTACACTAATTCACAACTGCCAAAATTATTTATTTTATACTAATCGCCTCTATCTCTGGTTTAGAATTCATTATCTACCCACAGATATGAAAAAGCATGTGATCTTGTTTTCTTCTATATTTACATTATGATCTTTAATATTCACCCCAACCATCCATTTTGAACTGTGTAAGATAACCAGTGTATAAGATAATTTAATTTCTAAGTCAAAACGCTTTCTAGCTTCCTCAGCACTTATCAAATAAGGAGTTCTTTCCTCAGTAATTTCTGTTTCATTGCTAATTGAAAAGGGTGTTATTGGGTATAATTATTTCTGATTCAACCTTGTCTAGTCTGTTCCATCGATCTGTTTTTTCTAATCAATACCAAATTGTTTTGATGACTGTTGTTTTCTAATATAGGTTGAGGTCTAGAAATGCTATTCTCCTTCAAATCTTTTTTTTTTCATTATTTGCTTAGATATACTACATCTTTTTTTACTCAAGATGAATTTTGTTATTATTTTGTCTAGTTCTATGAAGTATTCTTTTGGTAATTTAAATTGATATAGCATTAAACCTATAAATTAACTCTAGTAGTACTGTCATCTTATTATGTTGGCAGTGACTGCCTGAAGAACCAAATATTCCTCTGATTATTTAAATTGCTTTTTATTTCTTTAAGGAATTGTTTTCTTCAAAGATTTTAATTTTTTCCATTTACATGTAAAAAATTTAATAGTTTTTTTTCTAATTTTGAGCTCCAAATTCTCTCCCTCCACCATGTCATTGAGAAGTCAAGCAATTTGATATAGGTTAAATGTGCCAGAATACAAAACATATTTCTAAAGTAGTCATATATAGACCAAAGAAAAAGAAAGCTTTATTTGAAAGTATCCTTTAATTTGTTCTTTCTTTGCAGGTGGATAGCATTTTTCAGTATGAGTTCTTTGGAATTTTCTTAAATTACTCTTTTTGCTGAGAATAGCCAAGTCATGAATATTTTATAAATAAATTTATGCAGATATGGAGGTTGCTTTGGTAGCACTTGATTCCAAAATATTTTATGCATTTCATAGTATTTTGTTTTATAGAACTTCCTTTTTTATTCTTGGCTCCTGAGTATCATTACTATTAGCAAATACTATTGATTTTTGTAGATTTATTTTATAACCTACAACTTTCCTGAAGCTGTTAATTCTTTCAGTTAGTTTTTTTTTTTTTGGCCTGGGATTTACTATGCAAATCATTATGCCATCAGAAGATAGATATAGTTTATCTCATTTTTACTGAGCATTTTGCCTTTAATTTATTTCTCTTGCCTTACTGCCATTCCTAGCATTTCTAGAACTATGTAAAATAATAAAGGTTAAAGAAAGCATCCTTACTTTACTCTTGTATTTATTGGGAGAGCTTCTAGTGTTTCTGAATTTCATATAATGTTTGCTTTTCATTTTACATAGATAATTTTTCACCATATCACAAGATCACTCTATACAATATAGTTTTTTAGCATAAATGCTATGCTTTGTCAAAGTATTTTTTCTACATCAATTCAGATAATATTGTGGTTTTGATGTGATTGTGTTATATGTCCTTTTAATATCAAACCATCTTTATATTTCTTTAACACAGGACAAAACAAAATTTAATAAACAATTCACTAAGGGATTCATTGTTTTTAGAGCAAATCTGTTTGATGGATTAATACATGATTGGAATAGTCTTATAGAAATCATGCAAAGGTTTTTTTAAGAGATGCAAGGAAAGGATAATGGCCTTATAGGAGTTTTAGTGTCAGTTTAAGGATATCTTAAGCTTTAATGGAAAGAGGGTTTTTTTCTACATCAAGTGGTATGGTACAACAAAAGTGTTCATTAATTTTGTCCATCGTTACTTTTTAGTGTAAGCTTTTATTTTAAAATTAGCCCCACTTTACCCCTAGCCCCCCCAAAAAACAACCATGAGCCATATCATGGAGGATTAGTATGCCTAGAATCACTAAGAAGCTTCACCTCTTGAAATGAAATTTAACACAAAAATTGTGGTACAGCTAATTGTTTTTCATTAGAACTAAATGAAGAAAAATAGGTACAGGATAATATTTAAAAATTAAGGAATGAGGTTTTATATGTACATATTTGCTTGAGGCATTTACTAATTTGCAATACTTGTTACAGGTAAATAGCCACAAGATTTCTCCCAAATACACATTTGGATTCTATAATCAAATCTCACTCCAGCTAATGGCTATCTCAGCAGTTAGAACACTAAAGATAAGGAGAAGCACCTTGCTGGTTTTCTTGACATTAGTCACTTCTTAGTCAAGTTATGAGGAGTGATTTTCTTTTTTATTCATTTTTTAAAATTTTTATTATTTTTTAATTTTAATTTTGAATATTTTCCCCTAGTTATGTTTCATGTTCTTTCCCTCTCCCCCAAATCCCCCTAAGCCCCCTTAGCCAACACACAATTCCACTGGGTTTTACATGTATCATTTATCAAGACCTAATTCCATATTATTGATAGTTGGACTAGAGTTATCTTTTAGTGTCTACATCCCCAATAATATCCCCATCAGATGCCCATGTGTTCAAGCAGTTGTTTTTCTACTGTGTTTCTCTGAGGAATGACTTTCTTTAGAGAAGTGATTTCTGGTATGTAAAATTGGATTGAGTTATTGATGAATCTTCCTCTTCCTGAACTATCTTCTTTTCCCATGGCTAATTGGAATTGGCTTGTTTTTCCTAGCTCCTGGTCACATCTGTTATCTGTTGTCTACTATATTCTTTGTAAAACTGGCTTCTCTTCTAAGGCTGCTCTTGTCCCTTTGTTTCTAGCTGAGAGTCTAGGAATTCAAAGGCTAACCCTCACTTGGTTAAGACACTGGAGTCAGAAATCAGTAATGGGCATTATCATATTGAGTTAATCTTGACCTAGATCTGAATCATGAGATGATAGATTTACAATTGAAGGGGCTAGAGACTTTTACGACCTCACTCTCATGCAGTCAGAAGGCAGAATTTAAGGAAAATAATTAGAAAATAATAACACTTGGGTTATTTTTATTAGAATAATTAAGTATTTAATGTTAAAGTTGAATTTAGGTTATTAGATAATATATTAGAATATTAATATTAAAAATAATAAATGATATTAAGATAATGTCAAAATTTTTAAGAAAAAAACTTTTAGCAGAAAACAAATTACAGACCAAATCTTTATTGAAGAAAAGTAGTTTTGAGTAAAATAACTTTGGCAAAAGCTTATGTAGTTAATCATTCTGTATTTGAGATTTAGGGTTATTTTCCCCTTGATGTAATTGCCCATTAGGCTTACCAAAGTACATTTTTCATGTCAGACAAAAAAATAGTTTCAGGAAAGAAAACAAACACAGGGAGTGGGGTAAACCCGGTTGATACAGAGAGTGTCAGAACTGCATAGCCAAACATCAACTTTTCCCATGCCATCAATCACTATAAATATGTCAGTCTGCATGAGGCAATGTTTAACTGTCAGTAACACAAGTGAAATAGAAATAGATCATTTAAGCCAAAAAGGCACTATTCACAGAGCCCAGCATTCCTATGAGGGAACTTCTCACTACATTTCACCACCCCAGAAGAGATTATATTATTCAAGGGCTTACCCTAAATTGTATCAACTCACATTTAACATAGCATTTTTTTCAGTTACAGTAGTAAAATAAATAGCCGATTATTATTATCCTCATTTTGTTAATCAGGAAATTGATGCTCTGAGTAGTTTCCCAGCATTCACCCAATTGGTAAGTGTTATATAACTAGCATTAAAAAATCAAGCCTTATCCTCAGATCTTCTGGCTGCCAAATTAGTCCTTTTTCTATCCTACTATACTCTCTCTCTTATAATGGATCCAATCCCATCCAATTAGAATTAAGAACATATCTACTAAATGTTTGGCATTAGGGATATAAAAACAAATTAAAATAGTCCCTATTTCCGTGGAGTTTACCTTCTACTGGATGGATATAATATGTAAACTGATCTATGTGCAATGTATAACCAAAGGAAAATACCGAGGGCCCAAATGTGTATTCTGCAATAAATTGTTGTTGATTTTAAGTAACATAAATTTAAGCCAGATGTTCTTAACTTCTTTCCTATTAAGCTTCTAAAATGTTAGGCTCCTCTCTCCTCCCTTCTGTAGTAAGGAAATTAGGATATTGATTAAGATATTGATTAAAATAAGATATTTGATAAAGAGATGTCTGAGGGTACAAGCAAGGTAGAGAGTAGTGCATGAGACCAGAACTTGGAAGAAAGAACACAGAAAAAGGTTCTGGCAGTTGATGACCTCCTGAGACTGAATAGTTCTCTCTGGGACTGAGTTTCTCTCTCACTGGGCTTCAGTTAGTGAGTTTGCTCTTTCTCTGGCTGCTACTGGAGACAGACATCTGAAACTTTTCTCTTGGCTGGTGAAAGGGAAGAAAGAACTCTGAAAATCATTCAAGAGGTTTCCTACTTTCCTGATTGAAAGGAGTCATTTTTTAAGAAGAACCTGGTAGAACTGCTTTGCTGAAGAATAGTTTTGGAAAAAGAGAAGGCTGTATGTCTGGACTCTAGGCCATACCAGGGTTACCAGATTGTCAGTTAGCAGCTGCCATCTTGGTTGACTGAATCTATAAGTACTTGGAGATATTTTTATCAAACTAAGTTAATTGATAAGGATTTTAGGTAGATCATAATTAGCATTTTGGGTTTTTTTTTTTTTTTTAGTAAGTATCAGTATAGTCTTAATGTAGCTGGAAAAACAGAAGGTTCCATCATGAGGTGGATGTAGTAGTTGGGTAGCTATAGTTCTTTGTTAGTTTAAGGCTTTGCTTGGTATTAATCCTTATTTCCATATTGTTAAACATAAATAAATAAATAGTTTTTTATATAAATAGTTGGTCTCCAAGAAACTTACATACATCCCTGGCTTTCCTTCTGAGAAGAGAGTTAAGGGATACTTTGTGGACACCAAACAAAGTATCTTATCATATCATCCTTTTCACAACTCCAATTTATCAACATTATTTCTTCACTTTCCCACCAATCTCTTCCCCTTCCCACCAATCTCTTCCCCTTCCCTACCACATCTATCCCAAACTTACCACTAGATGGCTAACCATTTAGAATAATGAACACTTTTGATCATAGCAACTTACAAAACTTGTCTACTAATGTGTGTCCTTCTCTGAATTCTGCATAAATAATATCTTTGATGGCACTAATAACTTTCTTGAAATTGGACTTAGGATTCAAAAAAATGTTCTAGGGTAAAATAATTTATACAGTAATTATGATGTCAGGATCTTCCATTAGCTCCCTCCAACCATTTTAAACTGTTTATCAGGTCAACTACACCTATTTATAGGTCATAGAAAGCTTATAGACTGGAATTAACTTTGTCCCCAGCAGGAAGAATATAAGAATTCTTAGCTCTTGATTCTGGGAGGTTACATTATTTTTAAGATCTTTGTCATTTATATTTCTCAGGTAGGTTATCTTCTTAGCTTACCTGGTTACTTCAACCACCCATCCTTCACCTTGACCTGTTTTTCTGATCTTTGACTGATTCTGTAGTACCTAGAAGGTACAACTAAGTCCAATAGATTGAATTTGGGGAGATATAAATTTAGTTTCAACATAAAGCACATTTACTCACAGTTAGATTTACTCAAATTAGAACGTACTACTTCAAGCTATGAGCTGTGAGATAGAAATATCACTACAGCTTTCTGACAAGATACTTAAAGATGAAACTTTCACCTGTCAACTTCACCTGAAGTCCTTTCTACATCTAGAATTTTTAAATTTTATGATCCATAGTTTCGTAGTGGCCCTTAAAACAAACCTATAATGTATTCTTTGACTCTTGACTTCTTTCCTGTCTCCCAAGATTCCCATCTTCAATGCTGACTTCATGTTATACTTAAAGTTTGACATATTCCCAATTCATAGCCCCTCCATACCTTTTATTAAATATTTATTCAATTTAGATTGGTAACCCAGAGTTCTCCAAATCCCAAGTTAGGTAACTTTAAGAAACTAGGTCCCTTGCCTCCTTGTATGCACTCAAATTAATATTCATATTGGGTAGAAGGTAGTTTTTATTTTACCCTAAAGAAAAATGCAGAAGATACAAACAACTAAGAGGAGCCTAAAAACAGATACAAAAAATAATACATGTATAGCACTTAAATTAGCCCATAAAGTTCTTATTTAGAAAGAACTTAATTTGGAGTTTCCACTAGGGCAATACTCTGAAATTTCAGTGAAATTTCTCTCTTCCACAGGGTTTCACAATAGTCTCTTCAAGATTTGGAATGCCATTCTGGTGTTTAGAACCCATAAAAGGAAAATATACTTTGGAGTTATGTAAGGATTAAATTTAAATGGTTTCACTAAAATATATGAAGATTATAAATAATAGTTGTGGTTGCCAATTCAAAGTATTATTGCTCAAATAGAAATTACTTTAATAGCTTTTATTTACAAAAGAGATGGAAAGAGTGAAAACAGAGAAATACAAAAGGGTAGAGAAGACATTAGCCTATCTAACTAAATATTGCTCTGATCTTGACTCAGCCAGGACTTGTTGACCTTCAGCAGGAATTAAATTCTTTCCAGAAGAAAGGAAGGGAAAGCCAGCTATTCACTCACCTAAGTTCCCTCCAAGAGGCAGGTCAAGACAATGACACCAGCTGAAGGTGATTCTTTTTTTTTTTTTTATTTGTTTTTAAGCCCTTAACTTCTGTGTATTGGCTCATAGGTGGAAGAAGAGTAGTAAGGGTGGGCAATGGGGGTCAAGTGACCTGCCCAGGGTCACACAGCTTGGAAGTGTCTGAGGCTAGATTTGAACCCAGGACCTCCTGACTCCAGGCCTGACTCTCAATCCACTGAGTTACAGCTGCCCCCTGAAGGTGATTCTTTTTTTTTTTAAATTTTTATTTTAAACCCTTAACTTCTGTGTATTGACTTATAGGTGGAAGAGTGGTAAGGGTAGGCAATGGGGTTCAAGTGACTTGCCCAGGGTCACACAGCTGGGAAGTGTCTGAGGCTGGATTTGAAACTAGGACCTCCTGTCTCTAGGCCTGGCTCTCAATCCACTGAGCTACCCAGCTGCCCCTGAAGGTGATTCTTTAGGTCAACTTTCTTCCTTGAGCTGACCTTCTTCTTGAAGCTGACTTCCCTTTTGAAGTCCAACTCCTTCTTGAAGCTGACTTCCTTCTCTAATCCCAGAAATTCAGGGCCCTTTATAGTGGGTTCTTGTTTCTTCCCCTTTTCACAATCACAGCTTCCAAATTGTCTGGCACTGTCCAGGGGGCCGTGTTTGTGGAAACCAGTTCTTACCTTTTGGAGGGATGAATACTCATCAAAAGGGTTCACATATTCCTGGCTGATTGAGTTTCTGAAGGTGTTCCTCCACTTAGTTCAAGCTTTTGTTGATTCACTCAAAAGGTAGACAAAGGAGAGTTAATCATGTCTTCACAATCTGTGAGGTACTAAGTAGGGGTACTTACATTATTATTAACCAAAGTGTTAGCTCCAACTAGGCAAAGAGAATAAGGGATTCCATTTCACAAGCTGTAAACTCAAAGAGAACAAAGAATTCCCTTTTACAGTTATCACACAAACAAATGAATTTTCCATCAGATCTATGTTGTCCAACTAAATTATTATAATAATGGGGGTGTCAAGATATGATCCCTTTGTTTCTCATGTCATGGCTTTAGACTCTTTAGTAGTCCTCTATCTCTGAGAGAAGATATACTCAGGAATCCTCTTTTTCTCATTAGAATGTCAAATATCTGAATTTAATGTGCTATAAGGAATGATGGAAAGTTTGATTTCTATAAGAACAGGGAGGACCTCCATGAACTGATATGGAGTGAAATGAGCAGAACCAGGAGAACATAAACAGTAACTGAAACACTGCAGGACAATCAAATATAGTTGATTTTGCTACTAAAAGCAATACAATGATCCAAGACAACCCAAAAAGACTTATGAGAAAGAATACTATCCACATCTAGGAGAAATGCAGAAGAAAACATGACTCATCACTTGTTTAGATAGGTATATGATTTGGGGTTTTGGTTTTAAAAGAATACTCCATTACAAAAATGAGTAATATGGAAATAGGTTTTGAGTGATCATGCACATATAACCCAGTGAAATTGCTTGTCAGCTCTGGATTCGGGGAGGGAAAAAGAAAGGGAGACAACATGAATCATGTAACCATGGGGAAAAATTTTTTTTAAATAAAATTAAAATTATACTTAAAGAATATCTGAACTCAAACTTGAAACTATTTATGAGGTCACCTCCAAAATTAAGATTGCCCAAGAAATTTCCACTTTCTCCTAGGAAGCTAGTCTAGGATTCAGCTATCAATAAAATGCCCTTCTTTTATTTATTGGGAGGTAGGGGTTAAGGACCACTGTCAATGAATTATCCTTTTAGGCCTCCTTGGCAAGTATATGGTACACTCTTTCAATAACATCTACAGGAAGACTTGATACACTATTGCCCTGACATTCACTATTTCTTGATCTGGCAAAAACGCTTCCTTACAAGCTGAGTGGGTAAGGAAGTCTGCCAGAATGCTTGAAATTTTCACCATTATGCTTACTCCCTTGGGTTAAAGCACTTGTAGAAGTTCTTAAACTGGTATCTATGAATTTTTTTGTTAAAATAGTGATAATTTTATTTCAATATGCAGGTCAAAAATGGAGGGAACTTTTTCTGAAGAGTGATAGTGCCACACCAAGATAAGCAGCTATAGGATAAGAACAGAAGCCAATGGGTTACAGCCTAGGGAGATGCTCCTCCAACTGTTTCTAGTTCCATGGGCAGGACAGAAGTTCAGAGAAGCAATGAACTGCTCTTATCTTGGGCCCTAAGGTTCTCAAGGATTCAAATTGTTGTACATTTTGAAACTCTTGAGAACTCTGAGCAACCCCAAAACCAAACAATTTCAGAGGACTCAAGGAAGTATGCTTCCCGCCTTCAGTCAACCAATTAATAAATATTAAGTACCTACTGTGAAGATGGGATTATCTCTGCCTGCTCATTTTTAGATTTAGTCATCAGAAGCATATACACCCACTTACACTTGAGTGGGAGAGGTCTGTAACCCACGTGTGTGAAAGTGGGTGATGAATCAGAATTGTCCTTGGTAAGTCCTAAGCAAAGGTTTAGCTGTAATTCGTATACATAAAAGTGGAAGGAAGACACAGGAAGTGATGTAAAGAACTGTCTTTAAATATGCTGGTAACATCCTGCGAATAGCTTTTTCCCCTTTGAACTTTGCCTTGGAGGAGCTTGGGCTTGAGACTTCAGACTGCTTCCCTTTGGACTGCCATGTGGGTAAGTTAAATATTTAACTCCCTTTTCTAGTTGTTTTTGTTTTTGTTTTTGTTTTTTTCTGGAAGGACTTGCTTTTGGAGAGGTCCCTCATCTTGGGGAAGGCTTTATGGCTAGAATCCTGGTTTAATTTACCTCTGGGTCCCCCCTTTGCTGGGAGCTCTGAAGCTCTGCTTCAAGCCAGACCAGAGTAATTATCTCTCTCTCATTTTCCTTACTTTCACTCTTTCTATTTGTAAATAAACTACCATAAAAGTCATCCTGACTTGAGTCATTTATTTGGAATTAAGTATTTAATTCCTGTTAGCCATACTCTTAAATATTCAGTCCAATCATAATTTTACCCTTTACACTACTCTGTGCCAGTCATTGTGCTTAAGTTCTAGGGATACAAAAAAAAAAAAAAGATAATTATTCCAAAGGAGCTTATAATGTAATGGGGCCCAAAGGTGATCAGGGAGAAAGGAAAAGAACCTATATATTCTGAAATATAACAATACTCTGGGGAACTGAAAAAAAAAACTGGAAATTGAAGGAATGCCCATTAATTAGAGAATGGCTAAATAAGTTGTGACATATGATTGTCATGAAACACTACTGCACAGCAAGAAATGAAAAGCAGGTTAATTTTTTAAAAAATAGAAAGAGCTACATTAAATTATTTTTAAAACATACAGAACCAAGAGGATATTATATACAGCAACAGAAAAATTGTTTGAAGAATGACTTATGCATGATCACCCCCAGAGAAAAAATTGATAAATAGAAATCAGCAAGACATAGTTTTATATATACATTTATCTTTTTGTCAAGTGCTGCTATCTATAATGGGATGAAAGAGAAGCAGGGAGGGAATTATCTGGCTATTTTAATGTGACAAACAAGTAAAATTCCTCACTTGATAGGGGGAAAAATTTGATGGGGGAGACAAGATGCAAACAAAATATACAAAGCAAGTGATATACAGGACAAATAGGAAGTAATTAAAAGAGGGGAGGCACTGTAATTAAGAGGGGTTAGAGAAGGCTTCCTATAGAAAGTGGGATTTTAATTTGGACTTAAAGGAAGCCAGGGAGGTCAGTAGTCAGAGTGCAAGAGGAGAGATATTCCAAGAATGGTGGAAAACCAAAGAAAATGCCCAGAGCCAAGCAGGCCATTGTCACTCAATCAAAGAGTAAATGTTGGGGAGTAAGATCTAAAAAGATTGGAAAGGGAAGAGGAGTCTAGGTTATGGAGGACTTTGATTGTATTTTCTCTATTCTGTTGTCCTTGAAGTTATATACATCTCACATTCAGGGAACTTCCTGAAATCACTTTACTGTCCTTGACTGAGTGCTTTGTTTACACATAAAATGGGACTTTTATTTCCTCAAGATGATCTCAATAAGAGCTTTGTTCTCCATACAGTATTGGTATTGTCTTGAAATGATTTTTTCCAAGTTTTTATTACTTCCGTGCAACAACTTCGAAACAAAAAATAAAAAAAAACCCATGAAATAACTGAGTACTAAGGATAGTTTCAAACTCTCATTCATTGTTTTAGTCTTATGAACTTTTATTTGGTATACAAAGCAAATTCCTCTCTGTGGGAACATCTTCTGCTCAATGTTTTTGATGATGCTCACAAATAATGAATTCAATGGTTCTTTAGAACTTCCTTCCAGCCCCTCCTGTGATCCTGTGATCTGCCATAGTCCACCACCTTGTTTTACCAATAAAGAGAAGGTTGGAGTCCTTACAAGAATCACGCAAATATTTATTCTTTGAAATAACTCTACAAAAAAAAATCACATCAATTTCAAAAGTCCCTTTTGACAATCTCATTTTATCTAATACTCAACAGGAGCTCTGCCAGCTGATTCTTTTGAAAATCATGAAGCAAACTTAATAACTCCTTTCAGGTTTGATTCTTTAGTAGTTTAACATCCCACAGAATTTTTCATAGAAATATAATTTGCTCTGGAAACATCTACAATTGTCTGGAAGTTCTCTCACAGTATTAGCCTTATACCTTACTAGCAACATTCAATGGACACCCAGACTCTGTGACAGATCTTAGTATTAATGGGAGAGCCAACCTATAATGTAGGAAGGGCAGGGTAGATATAATTTCAAGGGGATTCCAAATCTATCTCCCTCTTCCTCTCCCTCTCCCTCACTTAATATATCCAGTTTGTTGCCAAATTTTGGTATACCTCCACATCTCTCGCATCTCACTTTTTCTCTCTAATAGTAGAGCCACCACTTTAATTTAGGATCTCATTACTTCTCCCCTACAGCATTTTGGTCATTTACCTAACAATTGGTCTTCTTGCCTCATTCTCTTACTACTCCAGTCCATCCTACACAATGCTGCTAATAATTTTCTTTCAGTACAGATCTAACCATGCCATTCCCCTACTCAAACAACTCTAGGTTTCTACTGCTTCTAGAATAAAATAGAAAATCCTCTATCTAGCTTTCAAAGCCTTTTACAGAGTGGTCCCAACCTGTCTTTCCAGGTCCAGTTGCTATTTCTCTCATTCCCACAGCCTAAGATCTACAAACCAGCCTTCTCTTGTTTCTCAGTTTTCCAGCTCCATTCTTTTGCTCTGGCTGTCTCTCAGGTTTGAAATGCATTCCCTCCATTCCTGACACATAGAAGGAATTTAATAATACTTGCTGATTGATTGAAACCTCTTACTGCCTAGAAAGTAAATAGGAAAGAGGGCAGAGGATAAATAGTATACTTATTTAAGCCTGCTAAAGGGCAGCTAGGTGGTACAGTGGATAGGGTGCTGGGCCTGAAGTCAGGAAGACTCATCTTCCTGAGTTCAAATCTGGCCTCAGATACTTATTAGCTGTGTGTCCATAGACAAATCACTTAATCCCATTTGCCTTAGATTTTCTTATCTATAAAATAAGCTGGAGAAGAAAATGGCAAGCTGCTCCAGTATCTTCAATGAGAAAACTCCAGATGAAGTCATGAAAAGTCAGATAATTGAAACATGACTGAACCACCATAGGCATAAATAAAACCTTTGAATAATGCAAGTTAAGTACACAATCTTTAACTTAGTCTTTAAGATTTAGTTCCTTCTTCTTTATTTGGTATCTTCTTGACTTTCAGATCTTTAACTTGCTCTTGACTAAGGTAAATTGCTGACTTCCTGCTTCTAAACCTTCCAGATTTTTCTATAGTTGACCACAGTGATCCTGTGATTCCCTGGCCCTTATAGTATATTTGATATCTTGGCTCCTGGATATTTTACTGATATTCACACTTGAAAACTTCCCTATTATTTCCTAACCCCCTGCCTGTTCAATATATTCCACACAAGCTAACACAAAGACACTGACAAAATAATTTAATCCAAGCCTTGTATTGCCTCCAGCTGGAAAAGAGTCAAACTGTGATCCTTTGGCCTGGATTTACTATTTTTATATATACATGTTAGGATATGCTATCCATTGAACCACCTAGTTGCTCCAAGTTAGGATATACTTGGAAGGAGTTGTTGATTCTGACTAGCAAAATAAGCAATCATTGCTTCAGCTCAAGATGAAAATTCTTTTTCATCACTACTGTGTCTTGCCTTCACAAAAAATGTATTAATCCATGGGTAGCAAGTAGAAAGAAAAGTCATACAAATTTCTTGACCACTCAATTAACTCTAATTTTCAAGAAGGCTACAATGTTCTTATTCTATCCTAGGCACTATAATGCTTGGGTTCTCAAGAAGAGTATTATTGCTCATAGCATAGTAAAGAATCAAGGTTTCCAAAGAAATATTCTAACATATTGAAAGTGAGAACCCTCAGTCAATTTTCTATCTTTACCTTTAATAGTTCCATCCAAAAATGTCTGATGCAGGTATCTTGCAGTCTATGTGAATCTTATATATTCTACATAATAAAACAAATCTATTAATAAGTCATATACATATATATTTATGTATTTAACAGATGATCACATTCAACGTTAGAAATACCAAGTATGTATGTTGCACTTCATGGGAGTTGCTCCAGTCTAACAAAGTCCATATTCTAGCATCTCATCAAATGGATAATGGGGTCTGGGGAACAACCTCACAAATAATTCATGGGTTCTTCTGATTAGTCTTGCTAAATTATGATCGTCTGAGTCAGAAGAACTTTTAAGGTCGAGCCAACCAGTTCTCAACCACCAAATGAAATTATAAGGAGCAACTCTTCCAGAAAACCCAACTTTTAACAAAGGCACAGCTTTTTCACTCACTAAGCATTATTGGTGCCCATTGTCTCCAATCAATAAGCTCCATCTTTGTCTACATCTAACTTCAAATTCTATTTGTCAAGAGTTTTAACTTTTCTGAAATACCTTCTGTTTGCTCAGCACTGGGGATACAAAGAAAAGCAAAAAAAATTAAACAGCTCTTAATCTAAGAGTAGAAACTATTAGTTCATAGGATCAGAGAATTTTAGAGTTTAAAGAGTCCTCAGAGAACTTCTAGTCTAATTCTTGAAAAAAAAATTATCTTTAGGACATGGCTGAATAAGTAGTCTAGCCATTGTGTAAATGCTTCAAGGGAGGAGGCAGTCACTCAATAAACATTTTTAATTAAATTTTTTACATGTTAAAACAATTTTTTAGACATTTATTAATATTTGTTTTAAATCTGTTTACATACTTTATGCCCCTACTTTCCCCTTCACCCCCCCGCTCTCCCCTC
>NC_058133.1:405315955-405332862 GCF_016433145.1 Gracilinanus agilis | reverse complement strand
CCCTCGTCTTGCAGCACTCAGGTATAGGCTCCAGGGCTGCCAGTGATTTTCGGGTTGCCCCAGTCCTGTTTACCAGATTGTGCGTTGGCGTTGTGCGAGGTGTGAGGTGTGGGGGGTGGGGGAGGGGCTTCTTCCTCTCACGTTTAAGTGAGAGCTGTTTCACCCCTTTATAGCGTGGAAATGCCCCGATTCTGGATTCTGCATACCTTCCATGCTGCACCCTGTTGTGGGGTTCCTTCGTTCCTCTGGACTCGTTTTTATTTCCCCTTGAGGGGTCCTGTATGGTTTGGTCAGGAGAGATCGAGCAGCTGCTCCTTACTCTGCCGCCATCTTACCCGGAAGTCGTCATTCAAAACAATTTTAATAATTATTTTCTGATATTTTACAATCTATGTTTTCTCTCTCCCTTGCACCCTCCCCCAAGATGGCAAGTAATATGATATAGACTATTCATGTGTTGTCATACAATACATATCTCCATGTTACTCATGTTGTGAAAGACATATCACTTAACATTAGATCAAAAATCCTTGAGGAAAAAAAGTGAAAAATGATATGCTTCAATCTACATTCAGATTCATCAGTTCCTTCAATGGTGGTGGATAACATTTTTTGTCATGGTTCACTTAGAATTCTCCTGGATCCTTGCATTTCTGATAATAGTTATCATTCAGAGTTGATGATTCTACTTTATTGCTATTTCTGTATACAACATTCTTCTGGTTTTTTTCACTTCATTCTGCCTTACTTCATATACATCTTTTCCAGGTTTTTTGTGATCATCTTGTTCATCATTTCTTATAGCACAATAATATTCCTTTTATAATCATATACCACAGCTTGTCCATCCATTCCCCAATTAATGGACATCCCTTTAGTTTTCAGTTCTCTGTCACCACAAAAATGTTTCTATAATTATATTTGTGCAGGTAGGTACTTTTCCCCTATCTTTGATCTTTTTGAGATACAGATTTCTAGTAATGCATTTCTGGGTTAGATGGTATGCATAGTTTGATGGCCATTTAGGCATGGTACCAAATTACTCTTCAGAATGGTTGTATTGGTTCACAGTTCCACCAATAATGTATTAGTGTTCCAGTTTTACCACATCTCCAACATTTGTCATTTTCCTTTTTGTCATATTCATCAATCTGAAAGGCATGAGATGATGGCTCAGAGTTGTTTTAATTTGCATTTCTCCAATTAATAGTGATTTTGAGCATTTTTATATGACTAAAGAGAGTTTTAATTTCTTCATTTGAAAATTGCCTGTTCATATCATTTGATCATTTGTCCAGTGGAAAATGCTTTGTGTCCTTATAAATTTGATTCAGTTCTCTATATATTTGAGAAATGAGGCCTTTATCAGAGTCATTTGCTTTAAAACATTTTTTTCCCTGTTTTGTCATTTCTCTTTTGATCTTGGATACATTGGTTTGTTTATGTAAAACCTTTTTAATTTCATGTAGCCAAAGTTTTCTATTTTACAACTTGTGATGTTCTTTATATCTTGTTTGGACATAAATCCTCCCCTTATCCATAGATCTGATGGCTCTGATTTGTTTATGATATTACCCTTTATTTCTAAATAATGTATCCATTTTGACTTTACCAAGGTATATGGCATGAGGTGTAGGTCTGTGTCTAGTTTCTGCCATACTGTTTTTAGATTTTCAGCAGTTTTTGTCAGATAATGAGTTCTTCTTCCAAAAATTTGGATCTTCGGGTTTGTCAAACACTTGGTTACTATGGTAATTTACTACTGCATGTTGAGATCCTAATCTATTCCATTGATCCACTACTCTCTTTCTTACCCAATACCAGATTGTTTTGATGGTTGCCAGTTTGAAATACAATTATAATTTTTTTTCTAGCTCTATGAAATAATCTTTGGAGAGTTTGATTGGTATGGCACTGAATTGGTTGTCATTTTTATTATGTTGACTCAGCCTATCCATGAGCAATTAATGTTTTTCTAATTGTTTAGATCTGACTTTATTTGTGTGAAAAGTATTTTGTAGTTGTGATCATATAGTTCCTGGGTTGTCCTTGGCAGGGAGACTCAATAAATATTTATTTGGAATCTACTATGTGCCATGAGATGGATCTAAGCACTGGGGAGACAAAGAAAGGCAAAAAAAAATAGTCCATCCCCTTGAGGAGGTTAATGAGAAGTCTATATGGCAGCTTTCAATAATACTGGTACTTAGGAATTAGGCCTCAACATCAAGTCTAAATTTGCTTCTTTGCAACTTCCAACAATTATTTCTAGTTGTGCCTTTTGGGACTAAGCGAAATAATCCTAATCCCTCTGACATGTGACATCCCTTCAGATACTGGGAATTTGCTATTACATCATCTCCAAGTTTTCTGTTCTCTAGGCAAAACATATCAAGATTCATGTCATGCATTTAACAAATATCTATGAGCCCCTGCCATGTCTAAAACATTATACCAAAGCACTGGCAGGGGTATAAAAATGAATAAGACATATAGGCCCTGCCTTGGGAATTGGGAACAAAGCAAGTATACAAATAACAAGCAAGTACACAAATAACAATGAATAGTAGTCACTAATTTTTTAATTTCTTGGAATAGTTGAGAATTCCCAAGTTATATAACCAAAAGAAACGATAAGGAACCCCATGGTACTATATATGTATCCATAGAGTTCCTAGAGACTGTTTATTGGCAATATCATGGTAAAATGAAAGAAATCTTGTTATATGTCTGACGTACCTAACAAGCAACTCTCTAGTCTCAGAAAATTATAGTGATGAAAGAGCTTTGGCTTTAATGGCAAAATACCTGAGTTTTAATCCTACCTGAACTACTTATTCTGTAGGTGATCTTGAAAAAGTCATTTCTCTTAGGGCCTCATTTCCTTTGTCTATAGAACTAATGAATATTTTCTAGCTTGAAGTCCTATGATCCTAGTTAGAGATTTTTAGAGCACCGCATTCCTCAATTCCTCTCATTCCTAGAAGACAAAAGAACATTCCTTTTTTCTCTGGGTTATTTCTAAAATTGTCCAATATTTCTAGACCATGGACCAAAAAAAATGACTAATGTGATTGTCAGTGGGAGAGATAGAAAGAGAAATGTGCTTATAAATGAGGTCTTCCAAATCATATATTGGAGCAACTTGTAATGGTACTCAATTTCGTTTCAATACCTAAAATGCCTTCCCATCAATCCCAAACTGTCGAAATTCTTCACAAGAAGCACCTTATCATTCTTCATCAAATTATCAGAAAAGACAAGAGGAAATAATAAGATTTGGTTAACCCTTGGAATATGTTCTAGACATCAATTTATCAACAATTTTTGTTTACAAAATTCCCTGAATTATAAAAGCAAAATTACCTTTTGAATTGTATGACCTCTGTGAGTCCAGTATCACTGTAAGGACATTAACCGTGTTATTAAATTACATATATGGGGGGGGGGGGTGCAGCTAGGTGGTGAACCAAACCCAAAGACTAGAAGTCCTGGATTTAAATCTGGCCTCAGACAGTTCCTCACTGTGTGACCCTGGACAAGACACTTAACCCCCATTGTTTAACCCTTGCCACTCTTTTGCCTTGGATCCAATACACAGTATCAATTCTAAGATGGAAGGTAAGGGCTTAAAATAATTATGTATGCAGGCATAGGTGGTGCAGTGGATAGAGTACTGGGGCTTCCAGTCCAGAGGACCTCAGTTCAAGTCTAGGCTTAGACATGTTAGCTTGTGACCCTGGGCAAGTTGTTTCATTCTGTTTGCCTCAGTTTTCTCTTCTGTAAAATGAACTGGAAAACAAAAAGGCAAGCTACTTCAGTGTTTTTGCCAAGCAACCCCAAATGGGGTCACAAAGAGTTAGATATGATTAATTGACAAAACAAAAACAAAATATGCAAATGTAACATATGCATGCATATATGTGAATAAACATTTTATGTAGAGAGCCATTGGAGAAACAGGGTCAAAATTAGGGCCTGTTATCTGGATTCACTACGTGACCAATGCAGACTGAGGCAGTCTTTGTGTTTGGTCCTGGTCACCTGAGCCCTGACCAGCAGGTAGATTAATCCAAAAACAACTTGACCCTTCCAGGAGGCTATTAGGAGTCATTTAGAGAAATAGAGTCTGTAATAGATATTTTATCTGAATCCCATTACAAAATCATTGGCAAGTAAAACTGTGTGTATGATTTTTTCTGCACTGCATGTCAGATGCAGATAGAATGGGCCATCTAAGGTAAAAATCTAAGGCTCCTCTTTTGACTCATTTTCAGATCCTCACCTTTTCTTAATATTCTTATTGGAAAGCTTTGAGTCCTTAGCAGACCAGCAGCTACTGAGTTCACCATTTTTCTCCTTGATAATTAAGAAGCCTGAACTCTAAAAAATATTACTTAGATAGGCTGGAGCTGGACAATCTAGTCCAGACTTTATCTGACCAGATCCAATTCTGTAAATCCGGAAGACAGGACTCGATTAGTAAAAATCTCTATGAAATATGTTTCTGCTCCCAGAATTAACCCCCTACTAATTGGTGGTTGGAATTTGGCCTTTGACCCTGGACCTATCTCTCTACTTTTTAGACTTTAATGGGTTTGTGTATGATTTGTAACCCCTTCACAGCTGTGATCCTTTCTCTGTGTTCTTTGTTTGAAACCAGTATATAAATAAACTCTAAACTCCACGAGGTTGGAGCATCATGGGCTAACCACTAGTCTAGTTGTTCTCATTTTCTTTTTCCTGTCTTATCCGACGCCATTAAACGCCACTCAGGACTCCTACCATATAGAGCTGGCTCTCTATAATTTTATTGAGAAGCATGTGGTATGGTTTTTTGGTTTCATTTTTTAAGGATCACTAACTAGACTTGGAGACAGGGAAACTGGGTTCAAATCTCATCTACATCTCTTCCGAGGTTTGTGATTCTGGACAAATTAATTCCTTGTCAGAAACAAGGCTGTATTAGATGATCAGAGATCCCTTCAAACTCTAAATCCAAATCCTGTGATTTGTAAGTTATGATTTATGTATGAGACATAGCATAAATGATATCAGCCTGAAAATGAATTACCTAAGAAAGATGAGTAGAGAGCATGCAGGGGTAAAAAAGGGATGATAAGGACAATTTGTTTGCAACATGAGTTCCCTTAATCTATTAAAATATCAATACACCCAAGGAAGGCCTCTATCATGTTGAGCTAGTCCTTTATGGGGGGTATTCAGAAAGGAAAAGACAAAGACTGTAAAGATGGAGAAGACATTAATAGACTGTAAAGAAGAAACTGAGGATATCATAAATCAAACTAAGCTATGAATTTTCAACTTTGGGATCCATAGACTCCCAACCCCCAAATGGTTTGTAAATAGATTTCAGAGTTTCAATGAACTTAGATTGGGGAGGGGGGAGAGAGGGGACAGAGAAAGTACATCTTTATTTTTCACTAACCTTTGGGGGTTCTTGAATCCTATGTATTTTTCCTGCATTTATAAACATTGTTCTGAGAAGGGGTCCATAGCCTTCATCAGACTGCCAAATGTGATTTATGATACAAAAAAAAAGTTAAGGTCCTCTCATCTAAGCAGTTTACATACTAATGTAGGGGGTCCTTAACCTTTGTCTGATGTAATAATTCTCAGAATTTCCCTGAAGCTTTATGATCATTGCCAGTATAATATTGGGGGATGGGGAAGAAGTGGGAGAAGGAAAAAGAAAAGAGAGAAACACAGAAGCTTGAGACTGAAGGTCACCACCAAGTGGGGGACAACAACTGCACTTACTTCCCTCTTGGAATGTCTCAATAATTTGGGGGAGGGCAGTAACTGTCTTGGCCTTCCATAATATGAGGTTTTGAGATTGAACTTGAAGCTCCAGTGACCCAACTGAAGACTTCTGATAAAAGGATTATAACATGAATACTTATTAGGCAATGGTGGGCTGTAACACACTCTGTGCTGGCAATCCCTAGGATAATGGTTATTGGTTAGAAAGAATTAAGGAAAGACCAGAAGGAAATATGTGATTTCCCTGTGTTGGAGAGCCTTTGTTGTCTCATAATGTCCAGGTAGGTGGTACAGTGGATAGAGTGCTGGCTCTGGAATCAGGAAGATCTGAATTCAAATCCAGCCTTTGACGCTTGCTATGTAAGCCTGGAACCTGGACAAGTGACTTAACCACCTAACCTGAGTTTCTTTTTCTGTAAAATTAGTTGGAGAAGGAAACGGCAAACTACTCCAGTATCTTTGCCAAGAAAACCCCAAGAGGGATCAAGAAGAATTGAATACAACTGAACAATAAAAGTTCAGTTTTCATTTTGCCTTACTGTTGCAAATGAGAAATCAAGTGAGAGACTTTTTCCCATCACCTACACCTTATATCATTTGGGCTTTTCTGACCCTGTCTTCATTGATAAAGCCAACTCTCAGGGAATCCTACTAGGTATAAAGATCAAAGACAAAGCCAGAAATGTTTTATAATCCAGGCTGGCAGTGAACATAGGAAAACTAAACCTCAGCTTTGACTGCCTTGTAGGAAGACTGCTCTGGACCAGGCTCGGTGATGAGATGATCTGAGGCAGTACATTTAGGACTCAGGGGTAGCTTTTCCTAACACTGCAAATCAAAGTTGGAAGGCTCAGGCAGCCAAAGGAGGAAAAAGCTCCAAATAGCCTGTGGAGATGAGTTATGCTTTGTCTTGGCATGAGGGTTTTAACCTTTACCAAGCCCAGATCTTAGAACAGCTTAGCACTAAAGGCACTACGTCCCATCATTTAGCCAATGGTATCTAAGTTATCTAGGGGAAAGTAGAAAAGGCCGTGCTTCTTTGGAATTTTTAAATGTTTTGTTTTATTTTAATTTAATTTAAAATTGGAATTTTAAATTAAATTAGGTTTAAAACAAATCTCCAAGAGTTCTAATGTGATACCCAAGATTCCAAGAATAAGTATTTATTAAGCATGTACTATGCATGTGCCAGGAAATGTGCCTAAGCACTGGGGATTCCAAGAAAGGTAAAATCAATCCTGTCCTAAAGGAATTTGCATACTAATGGAAGAGACCACAACATATGTATCACTACACCCATACATGCATACAAGCCATATTCGGAAAAGCTAGAACAGAAAATATGATGCCCTCCCCTACAGAATGTAAACTCCTTGAGAGTAGGGATTGTTTTACATTTTGTTTTTGTGTTTCTGGTGCCTGGAGTAATATTCAATAAATGTTCTTTTTTTAATTTTTAATTGATTGATTGGCCACAGCCTTAATGGCAATAAGAATTACTTCTAAGCTTCAGCGATATTATAGTTGGGCATAGACACCAAAGAAATCAAAGTAACCTCGGTAGGGAAGATATTAGCGATTAGTGGGATCAGGAATGGCCCTCTGCAGAAGGTGGAATTTTAGTGGCATCTAGAAGGAAGTTAGGGATCAAGATACAGAAGTGAAGAAGAAGAATACTTTAAGGAGAAGAGACAGCCAGTATAATCGCATATAGATGGGAATTAGAACATCGTTTGTGAGATAGAGCAGATATTTCAATGTAGCTAGATTAGAAAATGTGTGAAGGTGTGTAAAATCAAAGGTTACTTGAAAGGTAAGCAGAGATCAGCTTTAAATGTCTCATCAAAGATTTTATTTTCTATCCTGGAGGTAATAGGGAGCCAAAGACAGCTAGGTAGTAATACAATGATTAGAGCTCTGGGCTTGAAGTCAAGAAGATCTGAAGTCAAATCCAGCCTCAGCCACTTATTAGCTTTGTAGAATTGCACTAGGGCTTGGAACTTCAAAGGGTAGATGTGGGTGTTCTGCTGTTGGCTGAAGCAGGATATTGCTATTGCTAGCTATGGGACCCTGGACAAATCACTTAACCCTTATTTGCTGAAGTTCTTCATTTGTAAAACGGAGGCACACTAGAGCAGGAAATGACAAAGCACTCCAGTATCTTTGCCAAGAAAACCCCATGGAAAAAGTCCATGAGGTCAAGTAGAGTTAGGTATGATTCAACTACTGAACAACAGTAGCAACAACAAAAACAATAGGGAGCTACTATAATTTATTGATAGGTTATTGGGTAAGAAATAAAGAGGGTAATCAATGGACTAGATTTCATATATAATATACAGAAGCTAACAAAGTAATCTAATATTTGATAAATCCATCGGGCCAGCCATCAGGGGAAAAACTCACTATTAAAAACAAACAAACAACCTATTGGGAAAACTGGAAAGCAGTCTGGCAGAAGCTAGATGTAGACCAGCATTTCATGTCATATGCCATGACAAACTGCAAATGGATACATGATTTAGATATAAAGCATCATATCATAAACAAATTAGAGAAGCATGAGAGAAATTACCTATTGGATCTATAGCTGGGGAAGGGTGAATAATCACACAGGAGATAGGAAGGTTGGCAGGAAATAAAATGGACAAATTTACCTGGTTACAAAAAATTTTAAAGTTTGTACATAAATAAAACCAAATCAGCTAAAATTAGAAGAAAAGCAGCACGTTGAGGGGAAGTCTTAGAAGCAAGTTTCTCTGAAAAGGTTCTCATTTCTAAAATATAAAGGAAACTAACTTAATTTTAGGAGTAAAAGATATTCCCCAGTTCATAAAGGATATCAATAGGCAGTTTTCAGAAGAAGAAGAAGCCCAAGCTATCAATAGCCATGTGAAAAAAAAAATGCTTCAAATTACCCATATTTAGAGATATTCACATTAAGGCAACTCTGAGGTTCCATATCACTATACTCCAAAAGCCATTAAACTGTATATATACTTTGATTCATCAAAATTGTTACTAGATCTATACCACAAAGAGATTAAAGAAAGACAAAAATGACTCTATACACTATATAAAATTTTTATAGCAGCTTTATTTGGTGGCAAAGAACTGAAAACTTAGGGGAACCTAAGTGGGGAATGACCGAATAAATTATGGTATATTCATATGATAGAATACTATCACGCTGAAAAAATAATGAAGGGGATAGTTTCAGAGAAACCTAGGACTAATTGTGAATTGATACAAATCAGGAAAACATTTTAAATAATGACAACAATATTATAAAAAAAGCAATTTCAAAAGACAGGAATTCTGTTCAACCTAATAACTAACTACAGTTCCAAAGAATCATGATGATACATGGGAAGGGGTTGGGAAAGTAGGCAGAAAATGTGAACCATAAAATAAAATTGAATTTTAAAATGTGATTTGTAAACCATAGGTAGAGATTAGAGTAACAATATAAGGAACACCTAGATAAGGAAATTCCCTTTATAATTGCTGATTACACCTTATCTGAAACTTAAAATATTACTTAGAACTCACACAAGTGAAGTGACTTTCCAGGGACAGGACTTAATCCAGGTCTTTCCATCTAATTTATATACAAATGATAGTTATTATATGCAGTCAGACTTAGTTATTTTGTTGGTTAGTTTTAATTGATTGTTTTATTATAAGGGGAAGTTCAATGTAGTGGTATACTAGGAATGATTGTGATATAAACAAAAGGCATCAATCAATAAAACATAAAAAAGAACTCTTTCCAGCTGTTTGACTTCTGCCACTTCTTCCCTAACTCCCCATCTATACTGGACACACATGTCCTAGTTATGTCTCAAAACTTTCTGAGCGTCCAGAGATCATGGCTTCCACTAGGAATACCCTAGGAGCCAATTTCCCAGGTGTCTACACAGTGTCTTGTGTTTTAAGAAATACACAAGATACTGATTTGACAGATAACCCACCAGGTCAGTATACCATGCATCCTAGAGTTTTTAAAAATATAACTCATAATGAGGTACCAGTAACACAAAAAGGCTGAGTGATCTCTGGTTTGGTTTTTTGTTTTATTTTTTAACTTGGCTTGAGCCTCCTAACCAGAAACATGAAGAAATCACTAAAATGGATGTCTTAAAAGACTTGTTCCAGATTTGCAGGCACAATGATCTCATTTATAAGAGTTTTAATTAGGCACCCCAATAGAAATGCTATTATCTTCACTCAACATTCAAAGGTTGAATTCTCCTGCACAGGTCTTATGGTATTTCTTTCTGTATTTTTTTTCATATTTCCATGTTTGTCATGTTGTGAACTAAGATATATATTGCTTACACTAAGGAAAAATCCATGGAGGAAATAAAATGAAGAATCATGTGCTTCAATCTCCATTTGGACTCCATCTGTTCCTTCTATGTCAGTAGAAAGCCTTTTTCATCAAGAATCCTTTGGAGTTGTTCTGGATCCTTAAATTACTAATAATAGTTGCCATTCATAGTTGATCATCATAGATTATTGTTACTGTTTACATCATTCTCCTGGTTCTACTCCCTTCCCTTTTTATCATTTCATATGAGTCTTTCCAAGATTTTTTGTCATCATCTTGTTTGTCACTTCTTATGGCACAATATTATTGCATTACAACAAACCACAACTTGTTCAGTCATTCCCCAATTAATGGGCATCCCTTCAGTTTCCAGTTCTTTGCCACCACAAAGATTTCTATAAATATTTTTGCTCATGACCTCTTTCTAGACGCTGTTCCTCTATGTCTTCAGGCATCATTGAAGTTTCATTTTTTTTTTTTACTTTACTCAACTATGGATCCCTCCTTTTATAGCCAATCATCCAACATTTATTAAAGTGCTAATAATTAAATTATTGATTTATTATGTACTAAGTGCAAGAGATCCATCAGTAATCAATAAGACCCTACTCTATATCAAACACATTTGTAATACATATACATGCATAAAGTGGTTAAATATCACACAGTTTGGAAAAGAGGGCACTAATAGTTTGGAAATCAAGAATAGGCTTCAGGCTGAAGATGATTCTTAAAGAAAAACTATGAGTGGAGACACAAGTAGGAAGTGCCTTACTGTATGCAACATACATGCTTTTAAAATAATAACTGCAAATGAAGTGAGGAGAACCAGGAAAATAATTTACACCTTAATAGCAATAGTATAAAAATAATCAACTGGAAAACTTAGTAACTGATCAACACAATGATGCTACACAATTCCAAAGGACTCATGATGAAACAAAGACTTATGAAACATGCTGTCCACTTCCAAATAAAGAACTGATGGACTCAGATGATAGACTGAAGCATATTTTTTCCCTCTTCCTTTTTCTTGTCTCCCATCCCCAAACATGGCTAATATAGAATTTGTAATGGGTTTTATACTTCTTGCCTTCTCAAAAGGTAGGGGAGGTGGTAAGGAGAAGGAGACAATCTAAAACTAAAAATAAAACTGAATGGAAAAAAAAACAGCATTTCAAGTTTTTCTATCTTTCTTTTCCTCATCATCCTGTTGGTACATTGTACAAGAATAACACTGCCATTTTACAGATGAGAAATTGAGGCATGGCAAAAGTGACCACCTTAATCACAAAACTAGACAATGCCAAGATTCAAATCGAAGTCTCTTGATTTCAGGCTCAACTTATTTTACACTTTGTTAAAATAAAAACCATCTAAAGTATAACAAATTAGAGTGAGTTAGGAATCAGGAAAATGTGACCCAACTTTATTAGTGATAGAATCAGAACTTTGATGTTCACCAAAGTCTTCCAGAAGAGGCTCAGAACCAGAATCAGTCAGTCAATAAAGCCATATAAAATGCCTACTATGTCAGGTACTGTGGAAAGCACTGGAAATACGAAAAGAGACAAAAACAAGTCCCTGCCCTCAAGGAGTTCAGCCTAATAGGGGAAGACAGCAATCAAACAAATACATACAAACAAGCTCATAACAAAAGAGGAAATAATTAAAAGATAGAAGGTACTAGAATTAAAAAGAGTTGAAAAAGGCTTCCTGTGGAATATGGGATTTTAGATGTTTGAAGGAAGCCAGGAAATTCAAGTGGCAGAAAATTAGGAGAGAAATCATTCCAAGCATGAAGAACAGTCAAAGAAAATGTCCAGAGTTGAGAAGTGGAGCCACAAGGCCAATGTTATTGGGTTATAGAATATGTGGCAGGAAATTGGGTATAAAAGATTGAAAAGAGAGAAGGGAGCTAGGTCATAAAGACTCCAGAACCCCATTAGGCTCCAGAAACCCTGAATCCATAGATGTTTATTTAGGGTATCTATCAGTTGAAATATAGCTGCTATTGTCCTAAGTTGAGGAGCTGACCAGCAGGGAACTTCATGCTGGTACATACCTGGTGACAGCCCATTAATATTCAACAAGAGTTCTGTTTGAGAAAACAAGAAAAACCGAAACACTGAAATGAGAAAATTTTGTCTTGATTTTGAAAAAAGAGAAAGTGGGCTCTGGAAAAAGAGTTCTATGAGGTCAATGTTGTTCTGTTAAAACCAGTACCTAACAATGTTATCTGCATAAAAAATGGTGTTTATTAAGTGCCTGTTGAATGAATAAATAAATAATTCTTGGCATCATGAAAGCCAGTGGATAGAGCACTGAACTTGAAGTTAGGAGGGTTTTTATACCTCCAAGAGCAAGTCCACTATCCATAATTTGAGTTTTATGCAAACACAAGCCTAGAAGAGGACATAGATCCACTATCTGATGAGGATAGTCCTTTGGGGTTGCCAAGAACTGGTACAATACTTAGAAATCAGATTCTATGTTATTTCAGTCATCTTTCAGTCATATTCAACTCTTTATGATCTCATTTGAGGTTTCTTAACAAACACTGGAGTGGTTTGCCATTTTCTTCTCCAGCTCATTTTATAGATGAGGAAACTGAGGCAAACAGGGTTCAGTGACTTGCCCAGGGTCACACAGCTAGTAAGTGCCTGAATCCAAATTTGAACTCAGGAAGTTGAGTCTTCAGGTTTTGTACTTTCACTGCCTTGGAGATCAGATTTTCCTTTCCTTTTCTAAGTGAAGCAGCAAAAACCAGAAGTGAAATAACCTCTCTAAAGTTACACAACTTACTAGTGCCAGAAAGAGACTAGAATCACGTATCCAATAGGGTCTCCATTTCCAAAGAAAGTTATGGATTTTTTTCTAAGGAAGGCTTTTATAATAGGTTGGACCTATAGGATTAGGATTAAAAATGTAATCTTAATAGAATTAACCAAGGAGGACCCAGGTTTAGATCCTATTCAGACATTTAATAGCTTTGTGACCCTGGGCAAATTATTTGGGTATTCCAGAATGTACTGTTCCCACTTTGAATATCAGACCTTTAAGAAGGCAACACAGAGAATATATCCTATCAGACAGGAAGAGAAAGGGTTTACTGAGCTACTGAACTCAACATGTTTGAAATTAGAGCAATTTTCCTAATTCAGTCGTGTAGTGCTTCTGAATTCTGTTTTGGAAGTAGAGGGAATGTGGTATATAGTGACACAGTCCTGTCCCAAAGGGAATGACGTCTCAAGCTTGTTCAGAGATGTCCCCTGAGGTACAGACTGTCTGCTCCTGGAGCTGCTGCTCTTAATGTGCCCCAAGAGCACTAATCATGTGTATCAACAACAGAAAGAGAGCAGTAGAAAAAGTTGGCATTTCAAACAGCACTGGGGCCAGTGCAAAAGCCCCCTATCCATCATGCATCCAGCCCCCAGGATAACTCATTTCTATGTGCCTGAGGGATGTTTCTTCATAGCGGTGCAGGTGACAGAAGAATACAAATGACATGCTTATGGATATAAGCACAGCCCAGTAGGTAGACAACACAGGAATGTGGAAAGATTTTAATATCCTCCTGTCTAGCCATGGGGACATGTACACACATCTGTAGACTATTACACGACCTTGGAAAGGTCATTCAATGCCTCCTGCCGCCTTCAGCATGAGAAAGCTTAAAAAAGCTCAGACGTAGCAGCCTCCCTAGATGGAAATCCATAGCTTTCTTTGGTAATGCCATTTGGCAATGCTGATTCTGGTGCCTGATCTGTCACCAATATTTTGTGTGACCTTCGGTAAATTATTTCACTTCTGGCCTCTATTGTGTCATTTTTAAAAAATACCTTCTGTCTTAGAATCAATGCTAAATGTTGGTTCTAAAGCAAAAGAGTGGTTAGGGCTAGGCAATGAGAATTAATCGACTTATTCAGAGTCACACAGCTAGGAAGCATCAGAGGTCAAATTTGAACCCAGGACCTCCTGTCTCTAGCTCTGATTCTCATCCACTGAGCCACATAGCTTCCCCTTGTATCATGTATTAAAAAAATAATAATAACCTAATCTGCAAGCCTCTTTCCAAGGGTAGCTAGTTGGCACAGTAGAGAGAGTGCCAGGCATGGAGTCAGGAAGAATCTTCATTCTGCACTCAAATCTGACCTCAGACACTTACTAGCTGAGTGACTAAGGGGAAGTCATTTAACCCTGTTTGTCTCAGTTTCTTTAATCTGTAAAATGAGCTGGAGAAGGAATGACAAACCATTCTAGTATCTTGGGTAAAAAATAAAAATTAAATTTAAAGACAAACAATGTCCCTCCAGATTACATGATGACACAATTTTTAATAATCATTTTTCTGACATTTTGCAATCCATGACTCTCCCTCTTTTGTACCCTTCTCCCTCCAAGATGGCAACAATGCGAATATCACACATTATATATTTCCATGTTCATAATATTGTGAAAGAAGACACTTATCACTTACACTCAAGAAAAATTCATAGAGGAAATAGAGTGAAGAATGGCATGGAGAATTCATCAGTTCTTTCTTTGGTAGTGAATAGTCTTTTTCCTCTTGAGTTCCTTGAAGTTGTCATAGATCCTTGCATTGCTGATTATAGTTAAGTCACTCACAGTTGATCATCACACTTTATTGCTATTACTGTGTCCAAAGTTCTCCTGGTTCTGCTCACTTCACTTTTCATTATTTCATATAAGTATTTCCATGATTTTTTTTGTTATCATTTTGTTCATCATTTCTTATGGCATAAAAATATTCCATTGCAATCATATACCACAACTTTTTTAGCCATTCCCCAAATGGTGGACATTTCTTCCATTTCCAGTTCTTTGCCACCACAAAAAGAGCTACTATAAATATTTAGTAAAAGCAGATCCTTTCCCCCCATCTTTGATCTTCTTGGGATACAGACCTAGTAGCTGTATTGCTGGTCATCTGAGGTTATGCACATTTTTATACCTTTTGGGCAAGATCAACCCATTATCTTTGTCAAGAAAACCCCAAATGGGGTCAAGAAGTTGAGCATGATTGAAAACTACAAAACAACAACAAAGCTTCCTTCTGGGTCTTGACTACCTTGATCATGATCAGATAACTGATCTATATCCTACTCTTGGCTTGTGTTTGCATAGAACTTAAATTATGGATAGTGAGCTGGCTTTCGAGGCAAGAAAGATCTTAGTTCAAATCCTACCTGTGGCAGATAGTAGTTGTGTGATTTGGGGCCAAGTCACTTAATCCCTAGTGCCCTACATAGATCTCTAATCTTATAAACAGTAGAATATCTCATGATCCAAAAAGCCATTTCAATCACTGTGAGCTCCTTCACATTAATGAAATTGGGGTCATCTTAGTGGCTCTGGGGACTGGGAGTGAAACCAAGAGATGGGAGCTTCTGTGTTCAAATCTGACCTCAGACACTTCTTAGCCACATGACACTGGAGAATTCATTTAACCCCCATTGCCTAACCCTTACCACCCTTCTGCCTTAGGACCAATACATAGTATTGATTCTAACACAGGAGGTAAATGTTTGTTTTTTTTTTTTTTTAAAAGAAATCATTAATGAAATCCAAAATGTGGACCAAAACAAATGAAAAAAAGAGATTTTTTTTAAAATTACAGAAGTACTTAAAGTATCTCTGTTGATCTTCCTAACAACCACATTAAGTTGAAAGTGTACATGTTATAACCATTTTATTGATGAGGAAAATGAAACTCATAGAGTTGTAGTGGCTTGCCCCAAATTAAGCAACCAGTAAGTAGAAGAACCCAAAAGGTGTCACTGCCTTCTAAGACAAAATCACATTTTCAGACCATTATGAAATGTCTGTCTGTCAGCCTTCTCTCCACTAGACTGATTAATATTTCATAACACTTTCTGACTCTTAAAATAAACTCCTGCCCTTGGCATTCAAGGTCCTCAATGAGCCAAACTACTTTGGCCTTATTTCATTTTATAGGCATCCCTTCCATATCACAACTTCCCCCATCAGAGTTTCTATATATCATAGGTTGGCATAAGAAATGAAATGGGAATTTTTTGCAGAAGCCACAGATGACATGTAAAAAAAGTTTGGAAACCCAGAAATGCATAATATAGTATTGTATGATATCAACATATTTTATCTCTTAATACCATAAACTTATACAATTTCTTTTACTGTAAATACAGCATAAAAGAAAATGAAAAAATTCAGACTTCTTCTCTGGTAAGAAGGAGATTCAAAAAGTTTTACATGGATTTTCTAGATCATGGGGAACACATACCTTTAACCTCTTTAATATGGGAAGGAGACATGTACTTCCTTTCATTCATTTAGCCAAATTGGACTATTCTGGGGGCAGTTGGATGGCTCAGTAGATTGAGAGTCAGACCTAGAGACAGGAGATCTTAGGTTCAAATCTGGCCTCAGACACTTCCTAGCTATGTGACCCAAGTCATTTAACCCCCATTGCCTAGCCCTTACCACTCTTCTGGCTTGGAACCAATACCTAGTATTGATTCTAAGACAGACGGTAAAGGTTAAAAAAATTGGATTCTTCTTACTTTGTTCTCATCCTACTCTCTCTCAGATCAGCATCTTTGATTGTACCATTCTGTATCGAACTTCTCTCCCTCCCCTCTTTCTATCTGTTTGATTTTTTTGCCCCTCTCTCTTTCTTGTATATTACAGCTGTGACATCACTTCCTCCATGAAGCTGTTCCTTAAATCTCAGACTATTCATTCTTTCTACATATTCACATATTAATTCTTTATGTGGATTTCAATT